>NC_091693.1:90773750-91083125 GCF_041296265.1 Equus caballus | reverse complement strand
CAAATTAGCAGGTCAACAGGACCATGATATCAGGAAAGGGACTAATCCGGGCGTTACCAATAGCGCTAGGAGGGGAAGTTTGCATTCTTAAGAGGGTACATTCTTTAATGTGTAAGCAGATGTACAATGTATGTTTCGTAGGCCTTAAGTCAGGCTTTTTAGTTCAAGAGGAATTAGTTTTGAACCTGAAGTTACCCCATGTACCTCAATATGTGAAAATCTGTTGTCAGAAGGTTCTGTACATCAGTGTTTTAAGCACTTAGTGAGTAAAAGTTATTCCAAGGCAACCACTTATTTTGTGCTGAATGAAATATACTATTGCTAGATTCTCCAGTTTTTAGATAATGCTTTTTATCCTGAAGATATATTCAGGGAATATCCTTAATTGCTCCCAGGAGTAGACGGAGAGAAGTAATTTGACAGTTTCCAGAAGGCCATTAAAAAAAATAATAAATTTCCTTCAAGTTTCTGATTACTAACATTGTAAATTTTGTTGTATCTCCTCTCCAGACAAATCAAATAATTCTGCTGTGAGTATGAACCTGCTGTAACCCAGATTTGTCTTTATTAAAACAGATGGTACAAAAGAAGAGGAAAGTCTTTCACCCTCCCCTGCGGGCAAGGCTCAGAAGTATTTATCCTCATCCAAAGGCAGTTTCTCTCTGTTTTGGCCTGACCTCTGGGAGCCCAGAACTCTTGAAAGATGTTTTCTTGAAAATAGTGAGCTCTTTTCTTGTCTGCCCTGGTGTTTTTGGCTGAGCTTCCTATGTTCCGGCTGCTTTTACTTGTTAATATTCAGCTGGATCCATGGGGACTGGGAAGGCAGCAAAGGGCTGGGGTTAGTGCAATGAAAGGTCCCCATGAGGCTCTCGGAGGAAGATGCCCTGTCCCCAGGAACAGGGTAACAAGTCCATCCTCTCAGTTGGCTGAATGCTTAAGGCTTTCAACTGGTTTAAATAGAAAGTCTTTTTTCTTTTCCTTTTGATGTAGATTCAATTAGGACTTAACTTCGCTGCCTCCTTACAGTAAGGATGTTTTTCTTGTTGAGAATAAAATAATGAATCAGGTTAAGAAAAGCATAAAACATTTCTTAGCTCAAGCATATTTATACAGATGGATAAATATTAAATTGTCTAAGAATTACTGTCAGCACTCTGGCTGAGATGAAATTGATTGTAAAAATGGAAACTATGTAACTTCAGAATGAGTTGTTTCCTTTTCAGTATTTGAGAAACACATTTAGCTATTCATCCAAGGATATAGTTATTTCTTTCAAAGACGGCTTCAAAAAGAGTAATCAACATATATAGTTTCAAGGTTTTACAGTGTAGGGTCTTTTAATAGAAATTTTGGTTTGTTTATTTTCAGGAGAAAGTGATTGTGTTTTCTTGAAGAAAATTTTAAAAATACATAATTAAAGGGCATGGTCATTATTTCTCCAGACTATACTGCTTTACGAAGCCTGCTTTCGTAGAAATCAACACTAATTACCATCTATTGGCTTGTTAAGGTTGAAGCTTTGTATAAGGTTAGTGGGAAATTGTATTACCACAAATGGTTTTGTAACAATTGCCTCCACAATTAAATCTGTGCATTAAAAAAAAAAAAGAATTCTGGCAAGTGTAATATGGATATAAAAATCATTGGGCAACAAACAACTTTAGTATCTTCCAGTCACGATGGAGTTTGACCTTCATTGAAATGATAGAGATGACAGTCCCTGCTACCTCACTTACCTCTGAGTTGTCCAACTCAGTAGTAGCCAGTCACATGATAAAGAAAATATTCCTACGTGTACAGGCAGCGGAGCCTCTTAAGATTATCTCAGTATTGTGCACTTTTTGTGAAGTCGCTGGCATGGATGACAACTGTGTATTTTTTTTTCCTTTTTCTCCCCAAAGCCCCCCGGTACATAGTTGTGTATTCTTCATTGTGGGTCCTTCTAGTTGTGGCATGTGGGACGCTGCCTCAGCATGGTTTGATGAGCAGTGCCATGTCTGTGCCCAGGATTCAAACCAACAAAACCCTGGGCTGCCTGCAGCGGAGCACGTGAACTTAACCACTCGGCCACGGGGCCAGCCCCACAACTGTGTTTTATCATCAGAATTTTGCCAGTGCCTCTTAGAGGCTGACTGGGACGATTGGAAGTGGTTGAGCTCCATAATGACACGTCTAATGTTTTCTTCTCAGACCTGTCAGTGTTTGATGAAAATGTTGAGTTTATTCACCGTCCATTTATCCCATAAATATTTACTGAGTGCCCAATTATGTGCCAGAGACAAAAGTTCTTAGAGTAACCCAGTTTCCGTTAAGTAGTGTGGCTTCGATGATTTCTAGTCTTGGCCACTGGCTACTGTGGAAAAAGAATGACACAGAAATAAATACTTCAGAATCAGTGTTTTGAGCTACGTGTTGAACATTTTTTCCCGGGGTAGTCAGGGTAAATTAAAATATTGAAATGGGCACTTAGCCTACGTGGGGTAGGATGTAGTATTACAAAGTGGGGTGGCAAAGCTGTCAGTCGTCAGTGCCACATCGCAGCTCAAATTTGGCTTGCTGTTTATAATGCCAAACATTAAAATGCTCTCCAAGATATATTAAGGATGGAATATAGGAAATTAATAAACATTGATCATGATGAGTGATTGTATAGATGTGTATATTTTATGCGTGAGTGTATATATTTAAAAACTTAAAGTAACTTTAAGCTTTTCCAGGCAAAATATGCTGACAAAGGTATTTTAAATAAATTGCAGAACTCATATAAATGAATTTCTTCTATCTAGTATACTTTGATACGTTCTGATGAATACTACGAAAATTAAAATTTTTTCTCTGATGAATGAGGAGCTCATTCAGTTTATATTGGGTGTGATACTTTGTCGTAAAGTAAAATCGACTCATTCATAGTCAAACCACTACCATGTTAGCAGTCTGAGATGACGCGCTGTGGGCTGTGAGTAACTTACTGTTATGGTCACTATTGCTTCTCATAGCCTTTGTGTAGGGAAACCCGGAGGAAGTAGATAAAGGAGTTACTATTGCAGATCTATTTTCATGTACCAAGGAGGATAGATTCAGGAACATTTCATATAGTAATATTGGTGGGACACATAAACCAAACGTTTTGTGTATTAATTATTCATCCCTAAAATATAGGCCAAAAGGAAGATAATTTTCGTGATTATGCTGACATATATAAACTGACATATGGCATAGGGAGTAATTTGAGAATTGGATTTTCTAGGTGTAGAATTTTGTAGTCCTTTTTCTCTTGGGAAGAGGTGATATTAGCTTGGTATTTTTGACAAATGTTTATATATTCATGAGAAACGTTGAGTAGAGGAGACTATTTCTCATCAACATCTCATTAATCCTGCTTTTGCCCTTAGAGGGGAAAGAAAGGGTGGGTCTTCCAGGTGTCTCTGTGGGGAGAGTAGGTGTGTGTGCTGGAGAGCTGTCGGTTTTCGGAAGTATTCTGGTGGAGTAGGATGTGTGCATGATACTGCTTGGTCTTGACTGTGGGTAGTGATGGCCACAATTAAAAAACATGTTTATTTGGTTATATAAACAATATTTGGTAATGCTGAAAATTTCTAATATTTTAGATTTTGAGGGATAGCTGAGATTTACATGTGTATATACATTTATTTATAGACTATTACAGTTTGATATTGTTTTTCCATTTACCATTATCATGCACATTTCCTCATTTATTTTTATTGTAATTGTTAATGGAAACAGTTTTCCATCATATGTATGTTCCATAATTCAGCCATTTCCCTGTTGTTGAACAGTAGGTTTTCTCTAAGTTTTTCTATTAATTTACCATAGTTTGTCATAACCCTTAGCAGGAACAGGTGCTTTATTCTTTGATAGGAGTATTTTTGTTGTATTTGTCTCTCATGAAAAAGTTTATACCTGAAATATGCGTATGACTTTGTTATTTAATTGAAACTTTAATATGGATATACACACATATTTACATACACACAATTACTGTATTTTTTTTTTGTTTTTGGAAATGATGACATTATTCAGAAAAAATGCTACTTTGAAGATTGACTATGTACTGTTTTGCATTATTTCATTTAAATATTTTTTTGTGTAGCCTTAGATGTGACCATTGTCATCTTTTTACAAAATAAAACTATGGAAATGTCTAATTAAATAAGTTGCTGGAAGTAGGAGTGTATCAGGATGACACTGAGGAGAGCGGACACAGAGGAGGACAGGAATGGGAACGAGTGTCCGATTAAGCAGGGGAGCGGGGCCTCTGAGTCCTCATCCCCCTAGTTAGAACTTGTGTAATGTGGTGAAGGCATAAATCTGCACTGAATGTGGAAACCGTGTGCCAGTTACTGAATGTGTAACACGGAGTCTTTAACACGACGTTCAGTTGCTACATTGAACAATTAGCTGTGTTTTGAATCCTCTGGCAGGAGCAAGCTATCCCTTTATTCTTTATTTTCCCATTATGTACAATATTTTTTTTAAATATTATTTACATTTCAAATAATTTATTTTTTTAATTTTTTGGACATGATTACTGTGTGGTAATTTAAGTCACTTTTTCCCCAGCTGTGTCATTAGTGTGTAACAACATAGTTGATCTTTGTAGATCTTTTTCTCTCTCAGATAACACTGCTGCTTGTTTGTTGTTCTAAGGGCAAGCAAGGCACAAATCTAGTGAAGGAATTTGGGACAATGTGCTAAGAAGGGCTAGGAAAACCCTGAAGAGCTATGTGGGGCAAAGAGGGAATGTTTGTTACATGGGCTCAAGTTGCCCAGACTGGAGAGTGGGAGTGGGGCCAGGAGCAGGGACAAGTCACGGCCTTCTGGTCTCTCCTGTGACACACACATGCACATGCACACGCACACATGTGCACACGTGCAGGCTCTGCTATGGAGAAAGACCATCCATTGGAAGGCGTGCACTCATTGCCTGGCTGCCCCTCGTCCTGCCGGGGTCGTCCAGTGCCCGAGAGGAGAGAGGAGCATTCTGTTCCTTCCCTGCCAGGTGCAGAAGCCCCAGAGGACAGCTATCAGAAAGAGGACCTAGTTTAGCATTTGAATGTTGTCCCTTCAATCCCAAGGGCCTGGAACACATTTTTAACTTTTAACACTTAGTTTACGCCTTGCCTTCACAGGTGTGTCTGGTGATTTAGCCACACTCATAGACTGCAGAATCCACCCACCTGCCGATGTCACTGTGAGAAAATTACTGTGACTGTTTTGGGATTTTGCCTTAAGAGGAAAGAGGTTCCTATTAACATTCCACGTACAAGAGTTGGTTCCAAAAGTTGAGTGACAGTCTCCAGGTTGAGTTAAGTGGACTTGATCAGGCAGGGTTGTTTCCAGATGTTTCTTTCCCAGGTCAACACTGATTTCTTGGCTAGGGAGTCAAATGGAGTAATTTGGACACCTCAGTGCCAGGCATCATTTGATCAATTAAAACCAGACTGTGTGGAGACAGTCTTCTGCCTGTCCCTGATTCTGACAATGGATTGCTGTAGCCACCTCCGTGCAGGGACAAGAAGCTGCACTGATGCAGGAGGCAGGAGGAAAACACCCTCAACGGTAATCTTCTGTGGACAAGAGCTAAGATACAGGAGCAGCATTCATTCAACAAATGCTTTTGAGCTCATGCTGTCTTATTCTCCAAGAACATAGAGAGAAAGAAAAGAAATCCTACTCTCAAGGGGCACAGAGCTATGGCATAGTGAGGGGTGACAGATGCTGTACTGGCAGTGTGGAAAGATGGGGACTCTGGAAGAGAAATGCCATGATCAGGGCACATGATTACCGGAAACTGTAGAGAGCTAACAGTCCATTCTTCTGGTCATTTACTCCACATTCACCTGGCCCAACTGGAGCAAAACCTGTAATTCAAAGTGTAGAGACAGGTGCAGATACTTTAGAAATGTTCTGATGAGGAGTGCTTCTGAGGACCTGCTAAAGTGTTTGCAAACACCCCTTCTGCTGCCATTTGGGGTCTTTGGAAATATTAAAGTTTATTTTTCTGGGGAAGATATGTTAGGTGGGGTTCGATTTTATTTAATCCGGGGGTGGAGTGTGAGGAGGAGGCCATTGTTGAGCAGAGGTGAGCCCTAGTGTCACTCAGCACGGGGCTACTGAGCAATGTTGATCACCCACTCAGGAAAAATGGGACACCTGCTGTTTTGCCTTGACATTGCGTAATTTCCCTAAGTAACCTGTCTATCCATTCTACTTTTTGTACCTGTATGAATTACTGTCAACCCTCTAACTCCAGTCAGAGCACCAGACACAACATGTACCTTCCGTGACCCGAGTCTCCTTGGGGCGTGCAGTGAGCTTCCACCTGCCCCTCCTGTTTTCCCTTCTCTGCCTCCTGGTGCCTTCAGACCCTTGCTTCTCAAAGTGCAGTCCCTGACCATCAGTGTCAGTGTCTCCTGAGTGTGTTAGAAATGCAGAGGCGTGGGCCCCACCCCAGGCCTCCTGAGTTAGAATCTGCGTTTTAACAAGCTCTGCAGGTAATTCTGCGCACATTAAGGTTGAGACGCACTGTCCCAGACTCTGCCGTCTCTCCCACAGCTCACATCCAGCCATCAGTAGCATCGAAAGACTGCTCCCCAAAACTCCGCAGCCAGGGTAGTGGTTTGGTTTGTGAGCTTTTAGGAGACAGGCTGTCCCCAGTCTCCAGCACTCCCGTCTCCTCACCTCCTTCAGTCCTTTACCTGCTGCCGCTGAAGACATCTGCTCCACGCGTCTTGCCTGTCCAACTTCACTTCATATGCCAGTTCAAGCCTTCATTTCTCTGGCCCAGGCGACTGCAGGGACCGTAAGGAAGGATGTGTGTGAATCCAGATGACACACCTGTGGAAGCTTCTTGGTGGCTTCTCACCACTCACTGCGCTTCTCTATGAGGAGCTCCTGGAGCACACCTGCCTGTACAGGTGCCTGTGCTGTGTGTGCTCGCCCTCTCCCTGGGCTCTCCTGTCCTGTCATCTGCTCTGTCCCCCCCGGAGCCCTCCGTTCTGCACTGCACTGTGGTAGCAGTGCCCAGAGCGTTCCCCTGTGCGGCTCTCCCCTACGCGGGAGGGCAACGCTGGGAGCAGGGACTGGAGTTCTATTTACTGATGACACCTCGTGGACTGAGCACCGTGTCTGATGATTATAGTGAATAATCAGTTGATGTTTGTCAACTCAAATTGGTTACACTGACTAGTAAATTTTGTTTTCCTGGAATTGTTGAGAGAGAGCTAAATTTTTTTTCCCATTCTGGAACTGAGGTACACCTAATTAAATGAATCATAGTTCTCAGTTTATGGCAGATTCTTATCATTGGTCCCCCTTTTATTTATTTCATAGTCAATTAATACACACTCATGAGACCTCCTCCCCACAACGGGAGGACCAGTAAGCTCCTGGTGACCTTCACCTACCTGTGCCCTCCTCCTGTGTCACTCCTGGCTTCCTGCGGCCCCCTCCCCGTCCTGAACGACTTCTTGAATTCCCTCCCCACCTACTCTGTGCCAGGTGTGGTGACGAGCGAGCTCTGTGTTGATTCTCTCAGTCCTCCCAACAACCCCATGAAGTAAGCAGTACAATAAAATTCTCCCTTTTCTCTAGTTACACGATTTGAAGCCAGTCGTTACTGTCATCTTACCTAGGAGTGGTGACAAATGGCACCCTCACCTTGTGGCTGTGTGTTATAAAAATGGCTCAGAGTATTTCTCTGGGAGGCCTGAGGTTTGTTCTTGGTTTTAAGTGAGTTGATTAGCACTTTTAGACAGACATGCGCTTCACTGCATAGCTGTATTTCTCTAATAGGATTTATGTTTAGAAAGGTTGGCAGAGTTGACATCTACTAAGATAAATACTGTACAATATGGAATCTCCCCTGTTAATATGAGAAATCACAATTGTTCTTCCTTTTGTAAAAACCCTACTGAGTTTCTAATTCTATGTTTGACTAGAATATGGCTCATAATTTTCTCTTCCAATATTTGGGGTCAAAATACTATTTTCTCTTAAAATAAATTAACATTTCAGCTTTATCTATATTTTGTAATTATTATAGGTAGAGTGATTATCTTATAGGAATTAAAAATACTGGGACTAACTTTGAAATTAGAACTATAAACATGCTGTGTGGCCACCTTAATTATAGAGATGACTTGTTCTTTGAAAGATTGTGAGATTTCTCCAGTTAATTCACTTGAATCTTTCCTGGGGAATGAAATTTTGTTAAATTTTGTAATTTCTTCTTTTTTAATGTAGATTTTTCTTCCATTTATTGAATTTATTACTGTATTTCCGCTTCACATATCCTGTAGTTTTGTTCTCTTTCTTTCTAATTTTATTTTGTCCATTCTTAGTTTTAAAAAAAATCTGTTCACTTTATGCATCAGTTGTTGATTTTCTGGAGAATCATCCAGTGGTTTTGGTCATCAGTTTCATTGTGTTTTCTTTTGCTACTATATTTCTTTACTAAGTTAGCTTTTTCTAATTGTATTTCTGTTTGTTACTTTTTCCATTCCTGAATTCTTCATCTAAAGGCTTGGTTTATTATGCTTTTCTTTTTTCTTTTAATTTTGTTACCAATATAGTCACTTAGTCTTAGAGCAATAACCTCCCCTTAGTCCTGCTTAGCAGCTTCTTGTGCATTTTGTTATGTTATCTTATCTATTGGAAAGTACTTTATTATGTTCTGAATTTCTTCCCAGGTTCAGTCGTTAAGAAATTTTCTTTAGTTTGCATATATTTGAACATTATTCAGGACTGGCCTTTTTCTAATTTTGTCATAACTGCTAATGTGGGACAGACTTTTGCCTTGCTGCATGATCTGCTTTTATAAGTGATCTGGTTAGACCCGAACATAAAGTGCATCCTCTTGTGTTCATTTATCCCTTCATGACACTTAGGTCATTCCCGATGCATTTCATTGTTTGCCTGGACAGCTCGAGTCTGAGGTTCCTCTTGTAATTCCCTCTTGCCTCGTCATCCCAGCTCGCCGCCTTTATTTGCCGGCTAGACCAGAACATTTAAAAATAGATTTGTTTTAAAACACTTTGAGATTTTTTTTTTTAAGATTGGCACCTGAGCTAGCACCTGTTGCCAATCTTCTTTTTTTTTTCTTCTCCCCAAAGCCCCCTAGTACATAGTTGTATATTGTAGTTGTAGGTCCCTCTGGCTCTGCTATGTGGGACACCACCTCATCATGGCCTGAAGAGTGGTGCTAGGTGCACCCCTAGGATCTGAACCAGTGAACCCCAGGCTGGGCCGCCGAAGCGGAGTGTGGGAACTTAACCACTTGGCCACAGGGCCAGCCCCACTGTGTTCTTTTTTTTTTTTAAGATTTTATTTTTTTTCCTTTTTCTCCCCAAAGCCCCCCAGTACATAGTTGTGTATTCTTCATTGTGGGTCCTTCTAGTTGTGGCATGTGGAACGCTGCCTCAGTGTGGTTTGATGAGCAGTGCCATGTCCGCGCCCAGGATTCGAACCAACGAAACACTGAGCCGCCTGCAGTGGAGCACGCGAACTTAACCACTCAGCCACGGGGCCAGCCCCACATTGTCTTTTTTTGATTCTAGAATTCTCTCCCCTCGCAATTCAAAAATGTCTCTGATCAAATGTTAGATGTCTGGTCTGTGTTTCTACATGCTTTTAGAGTGGCATCAGAGACAAAAGAGAAATGCTCTGATTTCCATTTTTTCCATTAGCATTTGTAGTAATGGTTTAAATTAGTTCTTATTTTATGTCAGCGACCACCGTTTCGACCTCTCTTCTGCAGCTGACGCAGAGTTTAGCCCTTTGAATGAGTCACATCCCGTCCTTAGGTGACGGGCTCCTTGGTGAAGTTCTCTTGTTAGGCTTTGCTCTTCCGGAGACAGTGGTACAGCAATTGTAACGTTTTGCTAACATGCAGTTCTCTTGGGGGGTTGTGAGTCTCTCTCATAAACTCCTTCTACTCTCTTGCTTTTTTTGTGAGCTTCTCAGATGTTGGCCTTGTTGACAAAATGTTTCAGGTCATTTAGGTCATGAAATACTTTCTTCTGTCTTCAAAAAACCCAAGTTTGCCTCTGTTCTGGGCCTGTGGGGATAGTTTCCTTTGTGTGGATTTCCTTTCAAGCTCTTCTTTCTCTTCACCTGAATCTGAAAGATTCTTTTCTTTGCATCTTAAGTGTTATCTTAGCTTCTTTCTCGGCAGGTACTGCAGAGTATCTTGTTTTTTTCCATGCTCTTTAAAACCTTGACCATTAGGTTATGGCTGTTGTGTTGTTTTTGTTTTGGTAGCTTTAACTTGAAGATTGCTTCTCCATAATTTATGTGCTAACTGCCTTCAGTTCTTAGTAACTAAAAAAAAATTATGTCTGTGATTTTGGTTCATGGTGTTCAGTTTCCTTGTACTAGTCTATTTTCATGTCTGTTAATTCTTTGGAATGGGATGTGGTTTTGGTTTTGTCATCTTATTCATACCTTTAGTTTCTGTCTAGTGGAGTAGTTCTTAAACTTTTTGGAGTAGTGGACTCCCTTCTGGGCCTGAACACAGCTGCTGATGAGGGTTCTGCAGAAAACTGTGGCCCTTCTCCAGAAACAGGGGACATGGTCTCAGAGCTTCACGGGTCCCAAGTTTCTGTGTGATTCTCTCCCGTCTAAAACCCCGTGGAGAACACACGCTGTGCACACTGTTTCACTTAATCACCGAGGTGAGTGACTGGCAGGCCCTGGATCAGGCGGCTATGGTGAGTGTGAATCCCACCCGTGATGGTTGGAGTCCACAGCTCTCGTTTTGCTTCTGATTAAACCAGCATCTCACCGCGTGTTGAGTGTGTGCTCTTCTTCTGCGTACGCACTTGTCCCGGGGGGATGTTGATGGACCATTTAGTACTTAGGCATTTTCATTTTGTTATTTTAAGTAACCTGTGTCCTCCTCTTCCTCGAGCTCAGAGAAGTGGACGAAGCGGAGGAAGTGCGGGAGCTCCAGGCCCAGGCCCAGGCCGCAATTCTGGAGGTGAGGGTGTCCCAGCGAGTGAAGCTTAGCTTTTAGGTGATGATCTGTTTTTTTATAATTTGTTTAAAAACGTTCCCCCTGGCTTTATTGAGATGTAGTTGACATATGACTTTGTGTGTATGTATTTTTAATATCAAGCATTACAAATCCGATTTAGCAAATGCTTATTGCTCAACTCTCTGCCGGGTGTCAGACGGGCTCCTGTGTCGCCTGGAGGTGGCTGATGGCTGCTGTGCAGGTCACGCTGTCTCATGTGAACGTGCTTCAGAAGAGCGTTCAGTGCCACAGAGGCGGCAGGCGGACGGGGAAGGTCTTCCCTCTGCACTGGCGCTTCAGTGCCCTGTGTGCCGCCTTCCTCTCAGTATCGTGGCTACATTTGTTAAATTGATTTCGTATCTTGTTGTCAAGATGTCCTCTACTTCTCTGGTCATGTTAAGCAAGTTAGTGGTTTTTCTACAGTGGTCTAAAAAGCTAGTCAGAAAGTGATGTTCAGGAGGCCGGCCCCGTGGCCGAGTGGTTAAGTTCGTGCGCTCTGCTTCGGTGGCCCAGGGTTTCACTGGTTCGGATCCTGGGCACAGACATGGCACCGCTCATTAGGCCACAATGGCTGAGGTGGTGTCCCACATGCCACAACTAGAAGGACCCACAACTAAAAAAAATATACAACTATGTACCGAGGGTCTACAGGGAGAAAAAGGAAAAATAAAATCTTAAAAAAAAAAAAGAAAGAAAAGAAGAAAGTGATGTTCAATCAGCGCTTTGAAATGCCCTCAGTTTGGTGTGTTTGTTATTTGAAAAGTGCTTCCTCTATTGAATTGGGCAGGAGTTGGACACAGCTGCCGATGAAGGTCATACGGATTGCCAAAGTGTTAGGTCGTTCCAGACTGTGCTTTTAACCCAGGTTTTAACTGTCAGAACCAGTTGGAGGAGCTTTTTTGAATCCTGACCATTGCTCTTGTCCCAGTGAGTCGGCACCAGGGGCTGGGCCAGCAGTAGCTCTTGGCCGCGTCCGCTGAGTGGCTGTGGTGCTGCCTTGGTGAGGAGTCCTGGCCTGACGGTGTTCTCCTCACACATTAGCAGAAAGCTTGCATCGTTTCAAACAGGAAGAAGTCTTGTCGTAAGTTTCTGTAAGTCAGTGCTTATTAAACAGTGGCACGAAAATCACATCCACACCCCCTGATGAGTGAATTTGCTAGTGGGATTTTCTACTTTTGGAACTTCTAGTTAGCTCTGTCTCAGTGTATCTGCAGAGTTGTAGTCAGAACCCAAGAGTGTGCACAAAACAAGCTTCGTTAGAAATGGTCGGGTGTCAACAGTCGTGTGGCAGGGACAGGCGCAACGAGAGCTGTTGTCACCCGTGTTCACTGTGCTCCATGGCACCAGGCAGTTGAAGCAGCAGTGGCTGGTGTGGGATCAGGTGGGCGTGTACCTCTCCTTGTTATCTGACCCTCCTCCAGGGGAACGTGGCAGGAACGCACAGTCCATGGATGAGTGATGGGGAGATGCAGCTCTGCCCCAGACTGGATCAGCACTAGGACAGTGACCTGTGTGGCTGGAGCTCATTGTGTGTCTTTGGCCTGGTTCTGGCTGACGAATCTGCTTTTGTAGAGTTTACTCCATTGATAGTAGTTGGTGGGAGGGGGAATTATGCTAGTCTCACAGATTCCTAGGGTCCAGCAAGCCCTGTTCGGGGCCTGTCTCCTCAGGGTCAGTCATTGTCAGGTGGACCCTGTGGTCCAGTTCATCCAGACTTGCAGGAGCACCAGCTTTCAGCTGAGTTTGGCCCGAATCCTCGGGGTGGACAGGTGCACAATGAAGCTGCTTCTCTGCTCTACCTCTCTTTCTGTCCATTCCTCCCACCACGACCTCTTGCTAGAGAAGTTGTAACAAGAACTGGCCTGAACTGCCCTCCATAAGTCCTGTTCCTCAGCAGAGTGAACGCTGTCGTCCCCTCTTATCCACAGTTTCTCTTTTCGCGGTTCCAGTTACTCGTGGTCAACTGCCATCTGGAAATATTAAATGGAAAATTGCAGAAGTAAACGATTCATAAGTTTTAAATTGTGTACCTTTCTGAGTAGCATGATGACATCTGGGCCGTCCTGCACCAACCCTCCTGGGGTGTGAATCCTCCCTTTGCCCAGCGAATCCACACTGTAGATGCCACCTGCCCGTGAGTCACTTAGTAGCCATCTCGGTTATCAGATCGACTGTCGAGTATGGCAGTGCTTGTGTTAAGTCACCCTTCTTGTACTTAATGATGGTCCCAAAGCCAACTTTATTACTAGTTATTGGTGTGAATCTCTTACTGGGCCTAATTTATAAATTAAACTTTATCTTAGGTCTGTATGTATAGGAAACACATAGTGTATTTAGGGTTTGGTACTACCCGTGATGTCAGGCAACCGTGGGGGGTCTTGGGACATATGCCCTGTGGATAAGGGGAAGCTACTGTATTCTCCTTGAAATGCACTGTTGGAGCCAGGATTCTAGTATTTACGAAGTCACACGTGCAGTTCTTTAACCTTAGGAAGGAACTGTAGGATGGTGATGTAGCTGTGCTACGTGTATGGAATCTGTTGTGGTCTCTTCAGCATGATTTCAGAAACAACACTGATAAGAAATAAAACTCGGGTATGAATCTATTATTTGCTCTGCTTCAAAAGAATACTAAGTCAGACTTTAGATTTATTATTTCTGGGACTGGGGTAAGTTTGTTTTGAGCAGGTATTTTGAAACAGAGCGCTCAGTCTGCCTCCACGTCCGCAGAGCCATACCCAGGACTCGTCGGTGTTGACGTAAACTTGGGCATTGCACTTCAGGTCAGTGGACACTAGTTTGAATTTGCATAATCCTCCTCCTCATCTTATTATTATTATTTATTAAGAAGTTTTTTTAAGAACGTGTTGCTTGCCTGGGTTCTTCCCATATCAAAGAGTGGTTTCTTAAACTGGCCACCTACTTTTGTCTATAACTTAATGTGTTTTTGTAGCTAAAGAAGATTGGGAGTATGTTTATGAATACAGTCATCATCTTCACCAACACAAACGCTGTGTTGGTGAGAAGGGGCTGGCAGCAGCTTTGTAAACCTACAGCGGGAAGGCCTTGAACTGTGCCGCCACCACAGTTTTGTGCGGTGCTGTGTGGAGGGCGTGCGGCACGCTCTCTCCAGAGTGGAGAGGAGGTGTGGCGGGCCACACTGACTGGCTCTCCCTCGGCAGCCTGGCCTGAGGCTTCACGACTTTGGGCCTGAGACCTGGGGGGCTGGGTTTGGTGTTTCCCAGAGTCCTTCAGCTCTGCCGTCTGAGCCCAGATCTCAGCTCTGTCGTTTTCTAGCTTTGTGGTCTAGGGTGTATTATTTTAATTCACTGTGTCTCAGTTTCCTGAGCTGAACGTGGGAGAGTGGCTGCTTTGCAGTGTTCTTGAAAGGATTCAGTGAGTGACTCGCTTCAGAATGAGGCCGCCATGCAGCACGCACTCGTTCCATTTCGTCATTGTTCACTACAAGCAAAAGACCCCCAGCAATGGTGTTTGACGCCCGTGGATGTTTATTTTTCTCCTGTAATGAGAAGTTCAGAGTTAGGCAGCCCAGGGCTCGTGTGGTTGGTTTATGAGGCCGTCATCAGACTCCAGGATTTCCACTCTGCCATCCTTACTGTATGTCTTTGTTACCTCACAGTCACAATATGACTGCCTCATCTCCAGCATCATTCTTAGGTTCCATGCAGGAAGAAGAGGAAGGGCACAGGGTGAATACCAGCTGAATTGCCTCATCTTGTGAAGAGATCTACCAGAAGTCCAAATCGTCTGTTTCCACTTACATCCTGTTGGCAAGGCATAGATACTATGGCCTGTCTACAAGGAGGAAAGGAAGTGTAATTCTTGAGTTGGGCACATGATCGTCCCCAACTGCATCAGAGCGTTATTGGTGGGAGGAAGGAGGAAGAGGTGGATGTTGGATAGCATGCTGGCAGTATCTGCTGCAGCCCCGAGAATGTGACCTTGAATGTGGGCATCCCGAGGGAGGGCACCTGAGGGAAGAAGGCTTTGGGGTCCTGGTCAGGAACTGTGGGAATGAGACCTCCCAGAGACAGATCCAGAGTGAGGAGGTGGCGTTCGGTTCGAGCCCATCCGGCAGGTGGGAGCCCAGACCCACCCTCCATGTCCTCACCTGCTCTCAGCTGTGCCCACCCACCTCCCCCATTGCCTCCCCATGGGCTCCAAGGTCCTTACCAGACATTTCGCTCTAGTCTGTGTCCCACAGACCCAGGGTGCTGTGGGGAGCGCCTGGGGTGGTGGCATTTACTAGCCCCACCAGCACTGAGGCCAGGATGCAGGGCAGCTCCCTCTCCCACAGGGGTGTGGAGGGGGCAGGTCGCGGGCCTCTCCAGAACTTTCCAGTGCCCGGTTCTGCTGGCTGTGCTTTCTTCTCTCATCGGGTCTCAGGCCCATACTTCCTCAGTTTTATTGGTGTTCCATTCCCATGCTGAGTGCTGATGAAATGGAAAAAGAGCCTTTGCCTGAATTTGTCAGCAGGGAAACTTGGCTCCCGCGTGTGGACCCGGGCATGGTGCTTCCCCTCAGTGGTGGCCGTGCCCAGGGTGACTTCTTGAAGCACACGTCAGTCTGTGGTTCTGGATTTGGGGAAGGGGAGAGGCCAGAGGCCGTCACCTAAAGCTCCACCCCAGTCAGAGAGGATGAGAGACTTCTCAGCATGGGAACAACCTCTGAAAACAGGCTTCGGCTCTGTGACAGGCTGTTTTATTAGCAGCCAATATTTGGCCCACATTTCGTTAAAAGCACAATTCCATACCTGTTTGCAGCAGTCACTTCCCCTTCAGAAGCTGTAAACTTTCCTTTAAAAAAGGGTTCATGTGGTAGTTTTTCAGGATTTGTTTCAAGTCTATGTCTCATTCCATCAGCTCTCAGTATCAAGCCAGTTGCAAGTACAATGACGGACAGCTCTCTGTGAAGGCGTAAGTGCTTTGTTGTCTGGCTGAAATGAAAATTGCTATCTTCAATGCCCTCTCCTTTAAAAAGGAGAGCTTTTTCCTCAGTCAAGTGGGTTGTAAATGCAGTGGATCAGCAAGGGAAGTTAATATTTAAAAAGTGTATATTTAGGGCCAGCCCATGGCAGAGTGGTTAAGTTTGTGCGCTCCGCTTCGGTGGCTCAGGGTTTTGTTGGTTTGGATCCTGGGCGCCGACATGGGGCCACTTATCAGGCCATGCTGAGGTGGTGTCCCACATGCCACAACTAGAAGGACCCACAACTAAAATATACAGCTATGTACTGGGGGGATTTGGGGAGAAAAAAGCAGAAAAAAAAAAAGGTTGGCAACAGTTGTTAGCTCAGGTGCCAATCTTTACCAATAAAGGTATATATTTAATTTGTTTAGTGCTGTGTAAATTCTGCAACCCAGCTCATTTAGTAAAGGGAAGATATATTTAAAGTCCACAAGTAAAAGGTAAATCCTACTGTTAAACAGGAAGATGGCTGAAAGACTGGTGTGTCAATTCGATTATAAATACATTTTTTGTATATGGAAAATTTCTCACAGTGGAACATTCAGACGTTGCATTTCTCCTTGACCAGTCCACCCTGTTCCTCGTCCCCTCCTCAGAGGTAACCAGTATTTTCACTCTGTCATATCTTTTTAGACTTTTTTCTGTGCATTTATATTTACCCATGGAAATTATCCTTAAAACTGCATATAGTATACTTTGCATTATACACCTTTCTGCTGTTAACAGAACAATATATCTTTTTAAAATCAGCATATATTTGAATATAACATTCTGTAGATTTAAAGTGTGTAACATGTTAATTTGATACATTTATATCTATTGTAATATCATAGCCATCGTAGTGATAAAAGCACCTCTATCATGTTACATAATTAGAATTTCTCCATTTTTAGTGATTGGAATAATTAAGTTCTAGTCTCTTAGCAAGTTTGATGATGAGAGCAATATATCTTGAAGATCATTACATACCAATACGTCTGTGCTTGTCTCATTCTGCTTTGTTGCTGTATAGTGTTCTGTATTATAGATTTGGTCATTCCCTTGTGGTTGGGTGTTTGGGTTATTGCAAATGTTTTTGTTTTTGGTATTACAGATGGTGATGCGGTTCTTGTATTTGTCTCTCTGCACATATGTGTGCAGGATGTGCAATATTTGAGGCGTAGAATCTGTGCATTTAAGATTTTAGTAGGGGGCCAGCCTGGTGGCGCAAGTAGTTAAGTTCGCACGTTCCATTTCGGTGGCCCGGGGTTTGCCCGTTTGGATCCCGGGTGTGGACATGGCACCGCTTGTCAAGCCATGCTGTGGTAGGCATCCCACATATAAAGTAGAGGAAGATGGGCATGGGTGTTAGCTCAGGGCCAGTCTTCCTCAGCAAAAAGAGGAACATTGGCAGCAGATATTAGCTTAGGGCTAATCTTCCTCAAAAAAAAAAAAAAGATTTTAATAGGTGCTTGCAAAGTTCCCTCTAAGTGGCTGTACTGATGTGCCCTCCCAGCAGCGGTATATGAGAGTTTCAACATACTTTTTTATATGGCATTTCTTTTCTTTGTTTTTAAGCAGCCTTTAATGGTTATAGCTTTAGTAAACATTTTTATTATATGACATGTTCTGGGGCTACATTTAAATACATACATGTATTTAATAAAGCTTCTAATTTGGAGTGGTGGTAAATATTAAATCGCTGTTATTCCACTGACGCAGCAGCCCTCCACTGAGAAGTTGTCACCTGTGGGGAGTGTGTGCGTGAAAGGCACTGTGACGATGCCACTGTTGCTGCTCTGTGTTGGTGCTGAGAGCTGCCTACCAAGCATCCATTCTCCCCATAGTTTTCTTTTTGCAGAACCTCTTTCTTTTTCTTCAGAAAAGCGACCCCAGTTCAGGAGTAAATCATTGAAATGCCATTTCCCTTGCTGCTTGTGTTGAGGTGTAAGCATGTGATGTGGTTCTGGCCTTGGAGATGTGGGGAGACGCCTCAGGGCTCCTGAAGGTTTCCTCTTAGAGAGACGGTGCCTGGAGAGAGGGGTTCTTGTTGTGCTCCTGCTGTTTCTCTCTGTGACACCCCACGGCAGCTGCTTTTGTCCTTTGATGAGAACAACATGCTAAGGGAAGAGAGAGAGAAATTGGTCCTGGATCTGCCAGACTGGTTAGGACTGCTCTTAGCTGCAAGGAAGAGAAATTTAACTGACGCAGCTCCAGTGGAGGTTTGTTTTTCTCGTTTATCAAGGCTCAGCTTCTCAGGGAGGTTGTCAGGTGTCTTACCTGCCATCCGCATGCTGGCTGGCTTTTCCTTTCTGCCGGTTCCTCCTGCTCGCCCGCTGGCTCTGGGGCGAGGAGCTCCCGTCCAGCAGGAAGCAGAAGGCTCTTCTTCCCCCTTGCCAGTCCTGGACCCGCACCCTCTTTACCCCAAGCAGCGCTGGAAAGTCAGATACTGGGCACAGGGAGATCAGTTTCCACTGTTTGTTTATTCGGCCAGTCCTGATGTGACTCTTATGCCGTCTCCACTGTCGCTAACAGGTAAGTTGTCTTTGTGCTTGAGCCGTTTGGGATGTGGCTTTTGTGCTAGTTGTAACAGATTCATTCAAACAAGTGGGACTGTAGTGCTGAGCACCACTACATCTTCCCTATGCCCTGGGTCTGGGTCCGTTCGGTGCCTTTCCAGCACGTGTCACTACCTTTCCGTTAACAACCTTTTCTCCCTTTTCCCATCTCGGCTGTGAGGCTTCGGGCAGCTGAGCGAGGTTGGGTGCTTGCCCAGCCCAGACGGGTCCCCTCGTGGTTCACTGAGCCAGTGAGACGCAGCGACAGGATGAAGCTCGGAGCCAGTGGAGCTGGGCAAACAGGGCATCTGGTCTCAGAGCTGTTGTCTCTGGACGCTTCACCTCTTGCTTATGTCTTTTAAATTTG
This sequence comes from Equus caballus, assembly GCF_041296265.1. Lineage (NCBI taxonomy): Eukaryota > Metazoa > Chordata > Mammalia > Perissodactyla > Equidae > Equus > Equus caballus. The sequence goes on along the minus strand of NC_091693.1, from coordinate 91,064,200 downwards.
TTTCTGGTATTTACTACTGACTGTGACTAATTCCAGACCTAACTCTTCTTTCTTCTCGCGTCTTCATGGCTCACATTTTCTGTTGGGCACTTTGAGAGGAGGCGTTGGTAGAGCCCTGGGGGGCAAACAGCCAAACAGCCTCTCGTCGTCCAGGTTGACGCGGGTCAGGGGATGTGGGGAAGAAAACCTGAAAGTGTCTGCATGAATCCTTCCGTCACACAGGGCGAGTGTGGCAGGTGCCCGGGGCCTGCAATGTGCTGTGAGCTGATCACGTCTGTCCCTGAACATGGCCACTCCAGGGGAAGTGGCATGGGGGTGGTATGGCAGTGGCATGGCGGTGGCTTGGAGGTGGCGGTGGCATGGCTGTAGCATGGCTGTGGCGTGACAGTGGCATGATGGTGGTATGGCAGTGGCATGGCGGTGGCAGCGGCAGAGTCATGACTGTGGTAATTCTTGGCATTGCTGTGGGCCAGGTGTCACACTGCGCACTTTCCATTCATTGTCTCACTTAATCTTCGTAATGGCATCTGAGGTAGGGGGTATCAATAGCCCCAATTTTCGGAGGAAAATGAAGTTAAGAAACGATCCCAGGCACAGCGTCAGTGGCGGTAGTGGGACCTGAGCTGGGCACTTGAGACCCTCGGTGGTGTGCTTCCAGCCTGCCCAAGTGGCCTCCACGGGTCCTGCGTCCCTCCTGCTGTTTATGCTCTGTGTGGATTTGGTCCCCAGCTTCCCTCTCTCCATTCCAGAAATGCACTATTAACTTTGACCTGTGAAACTCTGCCCCCTTTGAGGCCTGTAGAAATCTATGTGCTTGTCTGCTTTTCATGCGTATTTTTTGGGAAGTAACATTTCTTGAGAACTCTCCAGCAGGTATTGTCTGTTTCAGCAATTCTTTATCTTTTGGGGAGATTGTATACTCTTTGAATAAGCTTTTCTCTGCCCACTGAAAAGTGCATGTATGCATGTAAGTTTGTATACAGTTAAATGGACTCGTAAATATTGTGAAAAGCACTGTTTCTCTTTACGTGCCTGGCACCTCATAGTCACTAACAGAGTGGTTGTGCGATACAGTGGGATGAAGGAAACGTTCCTGCTGTCTGAGTATCTTTCCTGTGTTTAAGGTTTCTTCCTAGCCCCCTGGAGGGGAGGATGGTTTCATCTTATCCTGAATCTATTTGTATGTTATGATGTAACTAGCACAGTTATTTGTCTTACAAACTGTAGAGTTTTGTTTATACTGGCAGTTGAAGGAGACCCCACTACTGTATTTTTTGCCAAATCATCCTTGTTCCAAGTAGTACATGAAGTTTGTAGTCCATAGTGATGGATCAGGAATTTGCTGGCTGGTGGCGAGAGACCATGGAATGGGTAGGGCTCTGGTGTCACATTCAGAAGAGATTGGGTCTCATCCTGTGGAATTGACCTGGAGTGACATGGTCAATATGCAGAGTAAGTAGATGACCCTGTGGGCTTGTTGAATGAATAGATATTTAAAACATCCATCAAAATGGACACTGTGGGACTTACTATCATTTTGTTGTTTTGAATTTTATGACAGTGGTTGACATACTAATTAATCATAGTCTGTAGTGGATGGGAACGAGACAAGGGTAACAGTTCCCTCTATGGGGAATGAGGTATTTTGGTTGCTGGGGGAGGAGGGGGTCGGGGGAGGCTGGGGAGGAGGAGGGGCTAGTGGTGTGTAGCACAGGGCTGCCCAGCGCACTAAGGACTTGCATTCACGAAGCTCCTAGCTGCTTTGTGAAGCCCCTTCACCTGTGTTATTAATTTTGAGCTCACAAAATCCCTATTTAAGAAGCAGAACAATAACTCTCCTCAAGTTACCGTTAAAGTTCAGAGAAGTTAAGTGAGGTGTTCAAGAATATGCGACTAGGAATTGAAAGATTGGCATAAACCCCAAGCTTCTGACTCCTGAGCTCACAGCCTCTCTGTGTCCAGTGCTCGTCCCCTGCTTGCTGGCAGCTCAAGACCTGGCCCTTCACCTCCCCCATCGCAAGCAGCTTTCTTCACAGTGGGGACCCTCGTCTGATGCGGAGCTGGGCCTACTCCCTGGAGGCCAATCCTTCTTCTTATGTGATGCCTCCCTTTGATGGGAATTTTGCTGTTACAGTTGTGCCTAATGTCTTAGAAATACCCTTCAAATCAAATAACAAAGCCGTGGTGGGGAGCCGGGGTCTTGTCCTGCCTGGGGCTTCCTGCCACACGCTTAGAGCCGAAAAAAGAGTTCTGGCAAGCTCTTCCTTGAGGTAAGAATGGGCTCATTGGTGATTTTGTTTGTTTACATGGAAAGGTAATTAGAGGAGCACGTGCAGAAAGTGTGAAATCCCGTTAGTCCGAGGGCTCGCAGCCTGCCCTGCGCACCTCCTGCTCCAGATGCCGCAGGAACGTATGAGTTCACCACCAGTAGGCAGCAGCCGCCCTTGGCTCTGGCGCTGTCCTTGCACCTTCTTGTGAGTCTGTAATTATTTCAAAACAAAAACTTTAAGAAAAGGGGGAGAAGATGTATGGGTAACATTAGTAATTCTGGAAATCTGGCACTTCCTCGGGTTTGAATCCATTTGCCGTGACTAATCAGCACGGGCAACACCCATGGCTCATTTGTCGGCCAACTGTTGACTGAATCCTTGCCTCCGTGCGGGCACTGGGCGGGCGCAAATTGTGGAGACATGCCTCCCGCAGGGCGCTTCCCCAAGGAGCGCCCCTCTGTGCCTGCACCCGGAGCCAGACTCACCTCGTGGCCTCCAGATTTCAGCACTGCCACCCGTGTCTGTGCCTCCTGCAGAAAGGGTCCCCGGCGGTCATAGGGCTGTCAGAGGTTGAGGCCTGCTGCCCTGGGTGATTATCCTCTCGTGTGGTTTCGTGTTTAGGGGCCCCAAGTGCAGCTACCCGCCTGCTCTGCCGTCCTTGGGAAACCAGCTGGACGACGTTTCTATCAAACTTCTGTTTCTCCGTTGCCTGATGAGAAAGATGTCAGATTCTTAGAAAAAGTTTCACTTCCTAAACTGAAATATTTAGATCTCTTGAATCGATCAGTATAACTGATTTGGGGGATGGTCAACTCATTTAGCAAAGTTTACACTAATGAAGAAGCTTCTTGAACCTGTCTGAGGGAGCTTCTCTGTGACGTGTAGCACTGAACAGTGTTATTGCTCCCTCCCTTCCAAGTGGTCAGCTTGCCTGCAGGTCTCTGCTCTTCAGAATCTGTGTGGTCTTTTAAATTAGTTCCAGGGAGAGCTTATAACCTGCGATGTATTTTTATACATGCTCGCTCTTTTCTGTGTGGTTGGACAGGTGTGTGATTTTCCTCTCAGAGAAAAACTGAACTTGACCTGGAATTTACATGGCACCGCATTGCCCTGCAGCTGCTGCTCTGCTCCGTGGTGGCGTTTAGTGAGTGTGACGTGTATCCGTTTCACAGGGCTGAGATGTTCTTGGAATAAGACATTCGAAATGAGAGAAGGGGATTTTGGACTAAAATAGGTCTGGTTATACCTGTAAGAACTTGTCGTGGTAGCTGTTGAGCCGGCCTCCTGCTGCTGACGTGGGCCACCCTGAGGCTGGGGTGGAGCTCAGTTGCTGTGCTCCCAGCATCTGGGAGGAGCCTGGCACAGTGCAGGCCCAGTAATTGTTTGTTAAGAGACCTTCTCACAGAAGCACTATTTCTAGCGTGCAGGTCCAGCCAGACTTCCTGGTGCCCCAGAAGTGCGTGAGGAGTCTACACTGGTCACCAGATCCTGGGGTTCGAAAATGCGCCTAGTCCTCAGAGGGTCCCCTAGAGGCGAATAAAACATTATTCTTCTCTCAGCAAACTCTTTCGTTTTAAAAGCTTAAAACTAATAGTTACATTTTGGCCAGTTGTTTAAGCAGCTAATTTTGGGAGCAGAAGCCCTCTTTCTTCTTTCCATAAAAGGAAACTGAGGCCAACAAATAACAGTGTAGCTGAATGAAGTTTTGTTCATGCTGGCGATTTGTCTAGCTTATTGGAGGGTTTTCTCTGTGGGCACCTCATGTAATTGGTCGTGATGATGTCCATTTTAGATTTCTCAACTGTCTAGGAAGAAATCCTGTTTTAATTTCTCCCAGCACAACAGTGTCTTAAATGTGTCAATTCTTAATGCATCGATGATGAGAATATAATTCTAAACACCTGCACATACTGATGATGAAAAGAATAAAAAGCACGCCATATTCAGTTCCTAGCGGATTCTCTTCGATTGCTGCATTATCCATTGGAAATGGTAAATGCCTCAAATTGATGGAAAAAATCTAAAATTAGATTGAACAAACATTTAAAAATAGTTCTGTCAACATACAAAAATCATTTGCATCTCTATGGAAACTGAAGTTAAAAATGCAGTACCCCTATTTGCTCTGAAGAAAGTGAAATAATAAACATGGACAGGTTCTGTCGAAAATTATGGAATGTTGATGAAAGAAATCAAAATAGACCTGCACACGTAGAGACATATACCATGTTCATGGCCTGGAAGATTCCCCATGTTGAAGATGCCCATTCTCCTCCAAAGTGGTCTTAGATTTAGCATAATTCTTATCAAAGTCTTTTGTAGAAATAGGCAAATTTATTCTAAAATTCATATGGAAAGGGAAAGGTCATAGGACAGCCAAACAACTTTGAAAAAGAAAGATAAGATGGAAACAATCACTTTTCCAGGTGTTAAGGCCTGCAATGTGTCTACAGTAATCAAGGCATCGTCATATACTGTTGATGAGCAGACAGTAGATCAGCAGAACAGAATAGAGAACCCAGAAATTGATCCCCAATATGCTCAACTTATGACAAAGGAGAAAAGCAATTCGAGGGAGGAGAGGGGATAGCCTTTTCAATAAATGATGCTGGAGCAACTGGACATCCGTAGGCAAAAAGCGAAGCTTTGCATAAGCTTTATACCTTAAACAAAAGTTAACTTAAAATGGGTCATGGACTTAGATGTAAAACTTCTCGGGAAAAAACATAGGAGAAAATCTTCAGGACTAGGCAAAGACATGCACAGACATTTCACTGAGATGGATACTGATGGCAAATAAGCATATGAAAAGTTGTACATCATTAGCCATCAGAGAAATGCAAATCAAAAGCATAATGAGATATCACTACATTCCACTCAGAGAAGCTGAAATAAAAAAAAAATAACAGCAGATGCTTATGAGGATGTGGAGAAACTGAATTCTTCCTATACTGCGGGTACAGCCATTCTGGAAAAGTAAAGCTAAAAATGGACTTGTCATATGACCTGGCAGTTGCTCTCTTAGCCATGTATCCCACCCAGAGAGATGGAAACTATACGTAAATGTTAATAGCAGCTTTATTACATGGATGTGACACCCCAAAACTAGAAAGTCCCCAAATGTCCTTTTGTGGTTGAACAAACCATGGTGTATCCGCACCATGGAGTAAGACTCAGCGGTGAAAAGGAGTCAAAGCTGGTACACAAAACACAACAACCTAGATGGACTTCGAGGAAATTATGCTGAGTGGGAAAAAAAAGTCAACTTCAAAGGAAATATAGCGCATGGTTCCATTTATTTAACATTCGTGAAATTACGTAACTATAGAGACGGCGTCAGGGCTTAGGGGCAGTGGGTGTGGCTATAGAGGGTAGCATGAGGGAGTCTTATGGTGATGTTGTATTGATTGTGGTGGTGGTTCTGCAAAGTGGCACATGGCAAAATTGCATAGACACATACATGGTGAGTCCATATATGGTAGGCGGAGTCTGAGTAAGACATGCAGGCTGTACCATTGTCAATTTCCCGATTTTGGTACTGTGCTATAGTTATGTAGATGTTAATATTGGACAGACTGGGTGAAGGGCGCATGGGCTTTGCTATACATTTCTTTGTACCTTTTTGTAAACTGATGATTTCAAAATAAGTTTTTAAAAATAAAACTGATGCTTCATCTTCACACCTTAAAAATTTCAGCTTAATTCTTAGTTATCATTTTTCGGTGTATGCTTGGTCCTGTCTCCTTGTGGACCTCAGGAATAATGATACACTTATGGTGCCATAGGGATTTATAATCTGATAGGTCTTTCTTTAACCTTAGTTTTTGTTTTTGTTGTTAAATAAATTCCTCAGGTTTTGTAGTGCTATTGCCTTATTTAAGAAAAACTTGTATGGTCAGTATTAGTCATCATTTTAGATTTAGTAAAGAGTAATTTTTTATAAAATGGTATTCTTCACGTGTGTTTTTCTGTGCGACAGGCGCAGTTGAGCAATAGCAACACACGTCCAGGGCTGGAACTGAATGGGTAACAAAAGGTTACAGGGTTTCCCAGCAGATTCCGAAGAATGTTGTGCATTTCCTTAACAACCTAAGTGTTGGTTTAGCTTGAGGCTGGGTATACATAAAACTAGAGAACATAACTGAACAGATTTTTAAAATAACAGTGGATGTGGTTGATATGTTAGAATGAAAGAGGTAAAATCACGCCTGGGAGTGTCATCAAAAGATCCCTGACAGTCCCGGTGAGGCTCACTGTGGACGGAAGTTCAGGAGAAATGACTCAGGTTCACGGTGGAACCATATTCTATGGTCATTCCTCTCTACTTAATCTAGATTCTGTCGTGCATATTTAATCTCTTAAAAGGTAAATGAAGGCACATAGTAATGGAATAGAATCCTTTGTCTTCTGTTGAATTTAATGCTTTCATAATTATCATGCCCAAATGATTTAGAATTGGAGGCAGCCCTTTCCAAGTAAATATTGTGCTCTGATACTCAGTGATACATGCAGACATGTTACAGAAGGAAGTGGCCATTTTCGTGCGGTGAATTTTCTAAAGAACATTCTGGTATGTTGGAGGTTAAGATTATCGTAAAATATAATTTTCCTTCTCACAAATTAAACCTTTGATCCCTATAAAAACATGTAAATTGTAACAAGGACATTAAGATCTAAGTGCCTGAATTCTCTGTTTAATATAAATATTAAGATAAGAAAATTTTAAGTAAAATTCTGGATTTTTACAAGTACCAAAACTTATTTTTCCTTTTAAATTTACTGTAATTTAATAAGAAACAAATGGTCTGAACTCAAGGATGTGTGGATTGCAGTTGATTTTGCTTAGCAATGTTCTCTTTTGATTAAAAAACATTAGAGTTTAAAAACATTTGGAAAGAAAGTTCTTAGGCTTTTGTCACTCAGCAACCTAGAGTTTAATGCCCCTTTATAGCGCTGACAGTTAATTTTTGCAGTAGGCGCTGCTAATTCACGTTCAAAGAAGACAGTGAGAGAACATTGAAACACCTCTGTGTTGCTTCAGTTAAAATTTAGCTACGTTTTTTGTCTGGGTATCCAGAGTATTATATCCTGAATTCTTTCAGCACCAATCAACAGGGAAGATGTGAAGGGGACACTGGAAAGTGACTTTCCAGTCGCTTCTCCGGGTACTAACCCAGACCAGCCTGAGACCTTGCCTCGAGATTGAATTGGACCATCTGAACATCTGTCATTTGATCATCTCAGGCTGTCTCAGCACTCAGTAAGAAACGAGTTGCTACGGTATCTGGGTTACACCCTGGGCTAGATAAGCCTGTTCTTATTTCGTTAGCACCATCATTTCTGCATTTATTGTACAAGGAAAAACGACTTCCGGGAGTTCTAGATCTCTTCCATGTAGGGCAGGTTACCATGAAACACTGGAATGTGTAGAATTTGTTTTTAAAAAATACATAACGGAATTAAAACAATTAGGTAGCTCAGAATGTTTTATTAGCTCATCATGAGTCCCTGTGTTGAGAGGTAAACAAATCTGATGCTAATTTTACAACCGGATAAACTTGAACATACGGACAGTAGGTGATGTGCTGATGATGGAGCCGCGGACCTGACGGAAAGCTGGGCTCTGACCTCTGACGCTGCACCTTTCGCAGTCTAATGTCTGAGAACACAGGAGTGGCCTGAATTAAACTCAAATGTGCAGAAGGTCATTTACTAGAATTGCATCTTCATTACGGTGCTGAGGGTGTGAGATGGTGCCATCCTACAAGAACAGAGGCAGGATCAGCATTGGTAGAATCGTATCCTTTCTCTCGTGCTACTACAAGGAAAAGCTGCCATCCTTGTGGTCTGTTTGCACAAATCCGAATCTGTGAGCATTGTGGAGAAAGGGTCCAGGCTCAGGTATTCTTTCAGTAGCTCTTAGCAGAAAGACGGATGGTTAGGAGGGCGGCAGACAGCTCGTGCTGTGCTGGCTCTGCTGAGGACCGTCAGCAAGGTTTGGAAGGGAAGGGCACGCAGGCAGCTTCACTGCAGTTGAGGACGTCCTTTAGATCAGCAGTTCTCACCCATAACAGATGTTTTGTGATATCCTTTTCCTATCCTGAAATGGAAATTTCTTAGGCAATGTAACCCATCTATACAAACGATTAAGTCAACATAATGCCCTAACTGTAATGTAAGGAGAAATAAAAGGAAAGTCACAGTTTTTCATAATTTGTTGCTCAGGCAGAACTCTACCTTTCAAATGTGATGAAACAGTTGGATGCTTACGTGTGTGTGGAATGACCATGATGAGGAAGCTGGGGACTCCCACAGTGAGGGTGACATTCTCAGTGAGGCAGCTCTCAGAAATGGTGAACAAGTCTTGATAAAATTCCCAATCAAGCAAACTAAAACAATCTTTCAGTTTCAGTGAAATCTGTATTCTGGGAAAACTTAGCATATGTTGAAGTTAAGCACAAATACTGTATTTTAATCTAAAATAGAATTGAATTTCTAAGCTTAGATAACATGAAAAAGGTTTTTTTTTTTACTGACATACGTCTAGACCTTTTGAACTCTTGGAAGGATCTAGGACAATGCACTGTCCCACATGTTGCAAGATGGCCAGTATCCGTGCTGTCTGCCCACCACTTTCCTCTGCTATGACCTGTCGCTGTGACACCCTGTCACCGTGACAGCCTGGAGTGCGTGGACATTTCCGAGATGCCTGCCGGGGAGATGCACTATCCTGTGGAGAACTGTGGTTAATTCCCTGCCTCTTTCGATGATCTGTCTGCTCTTCAGAAGAAGGCACTCTGCCACACCTCCTCCTACTGCCCTGCTCCTATGGGGTATAGTCGTGTGGTGGGGACGGGAAGGAGAAGGAAGATTGTAGTTTGTAGTGGTGGAGAGCGTTTGATGAGTTTTTTTATTAATTCATGAGGGAAGATGAGTCTCTACCCTTAATAATGCTTTTGCCTCCATAGTTAAGCTGGAGATTATGTTAAAAACTATTGTGAAAGGAACGTTAATCCTAATTTTTCTTAGGAACACCTAACTGTTCAGTATAATTGACTATAAAATTTCAAAGCCTGGTAACCACTGAGTTTTGGTCATCATGGCAGAATTAGTCACTGATGGCTGAGTGTGACTGTAGCTTATCACGGTGTTGCTATATTTCACTAGTGTGTACCATCAGTCAAACTGATGGAGTGAAAACAGTATTTGCTGTAACATTATAACAGTGATTTGTTGTACTGCTGTCCAAAAATGGTGTTACTTGTGTTGTGTTCAGGTGTCATGAAGATGAACGTCTATGCGTGCCCCATCTCCACCCAGATCCCCAAAGCCAAGCTTGTTCAGGGAGTCTGCTCCCCAGACACATGCACTGGACAGGGTGGAACCAGTCATGGTGGAACCTTGAATCAGGCTGGCCAGTCAGGGTCTCCTCCTGGTGAATGGTATTGTGACAGAGAGAATGAGAGAGAGACAGAGGGACTGAGAGACAGAGACAGAGATTGAGAGACAGAGATCAATTTTGTCCCTCTGTGTGGTGGACTTGGTGCTAGGGCTGAAGTCAAGGCGTGGGCAGGATCTGTTCCTTCTCAGGGCTAAGGAAGGATCTGTTCCAGGCCTCTCTTCCGGGCTTGTAGACGGTCATTCTCTTCCCGTGTCTCTTCACATAGTCTTTTATGCATATCTGTCTCTGTGTCCAAATTTCCCCCTTTTATAGGGACATCATCAGTCACATTGGTTTAGGGCCCACCCTAATGACCTCATTTTAGCTTGATTACTGCTGTAAAGACCTTATCTCCAAATAAGGTCACATTCTGAGATAACAGGGGTTAGGACTCCAACATATTTTTTTGTGGGGGACACAATTCCACCCATAGGAGGTACTCTAAGCCAGTGTCCTACCATGTGGACTGGAGAACAGAGGAAGGTGATTGCAGAGAAAGAATAAGGCACAAACAAGACATGGAGAGAAATAACTTGGTGGATTCCTGACTTACCGTCTCTAGTTTCCTAGAGTTCAGCTGTGTTCCTCACGTTGGTTCTGTGAGCTTGCATCATGGCCTTCCAGTGCATTTCCCTTGCTTACGTTTGTTTCGGCTGGTTGCTGTTATTTTTAGCCGAGGGATGCTAATTAATAGAGAAGCAAGTTGAGACAGCATTGTAGCATGTTACTCTAAGGACTGGATATTACCTTAGAGATTTTGTGAAGCTCTCTCTGGCTAGCTGGACTGAAGAAGGAAGCAGGAAGAACCATGAGAAGCCCACTGTAATAGAATCCTGGGGTAGCAGAGGGGAAGGTGGGAAGCAGCCAATAGATGTTGGTCCTTTTCCCAGTACCTGTTACTGTATGTTATGGACTGAATGTTTGTGTCCCCCCCAAAATTCACTGGGGACAATGTGATGGTTTAGGATGTGGGGCCTTTGGGAGGTGATGAGGTCATGAGGGTGGAGCCCCTGAGTGGGATTGGTGCCCTTATAAGAAGAGAAATAAGAGGCTGCTTCTGTCTCTACTCTCTGCCGCGTGAGGACACAACGAGAAGATGGCCATCTGCAAACCAAGAATCAGGCCTTCACCGGACACCAGATCTGCTGGCCCCTCTATCCTGGACTTCCAGCTTCCAGAACCATGAGAAATAAATTTCTGTTGTTTGAGCCCCCAGTCTGTGGCATTCTTGTTATAGCAGCCTGAACAAACCAAGACACTGTATGAGCCCTTTCACTTAGTTAGGGCTTGAATTAAGGACATGGATTAAAAAGATTCAAGGAAAGAAGGGAAATGAGGAATCCATGTGTTGACTCTGAACCTCTATCCTGGGCAGCAGGGTGGATGGGTTTGACGTTAAGCAGCCAGAGGACTGTCTGTCTGAGGAAGGACAATGAGCTCTGGTGTGGAAGTGCTGGCTCTGAGGGCCTGCAGGGTGGTCAGGCGGTGACTGCCAGGCAAGGAGCAGATGTGGTAACCAGAGTGCAGGCACTGAGGTCACTGTTTAGAATCACCGGAAGGTGTTCTGTTTGGAGTCATTGTAACACGTTCCGTTGTTTGGAGCCATCGTAACGGGTTCTGTTGTTTGGAGTTGTGTTGACTGGAAGACACCACCAGGGAGTGGAGTTGAGAATCCCAGAGGGGGCCATGTGGGAGCATCGCTCTTGAGGGCAATCTGAAGAGGAGGGTCAGCAAAGGAGACTAAGGCAGGGAAGCAGCCACTTGATGTGGCAGTTAGGTTTGAACAGACTCAACAAACATTTATCAGACACATATTAGCAAAGTGGGGACCAAAAGTGTAAAATTGTGTTGCTGGGCAGTGAGGCAAGAACTACTCATTGAAAACACTCATTGAAAACTCATTGACAACATAGATTGTTCCTTCAAGATACAAGAAGACTAAGAGAGTGATTGCTTGAGAGGAAGGCAGAGCAGAAAGAATACTCCCACACAAAGGGGGAAATCCACATTTCTGCCAATGTATGCTACTTAAAATAGCCTCTCTCTGAGGCACACAGAGTATCTAGCACTGGCTACATATACATGCTCTGTGTACGTAGGCTAATATACCCCTTCCACAAACCTGTGAGCCTTCAGAGAGAAAAAGAGGCAGGTTACCAGACCTTTCTGCTTGCTTCAAATCCATGCCCCTGGTACAAGGTCAAGCCAGTAAAGAAGCCCACACATCCCTCACATCCACCCCCTGAAAAATCTCTGTGACAAAATGAATTCAGAGTATTGGCTAAATACAAGAAAACACAGAAAAGGAATTCAGGCCATCTCCTGGACTTTTTAGGATGGGGTTTGGCAGGCATACTACATTGTTGAATTAAATGAACAGCAATAGGTTAAAAAATAAAACTGTAAATGGCTGTAAGAGGCACAGAGGTCCTGTTTGGTTTGGAAAGAAATTGGCCTGGGGTTAAGTGTGAAAATGAAATAATAGGAGTAGAAATTACAGATTCATTTGGGTGGCATATGGGAAAAAATTTAGGTAATGGAAAGCTAGGCGAGCACTTTCAATAAAGGTCAGTAATGTGATAAAAGTCACGACTAAGAGACAATTAACCAGCCAAGATGTGAGTGTCAGAAAGCAAGAAAGGCATGAGTTTGAAACTAGACTAGGAGACAAGAAAGTCCAAGATTAATGCAGGAAAATTAAATAGGATAGCATGAGAGAGACCCCCAAGATGAATATCAGTAGAGATGAAAGAGAAGAAATGAGTGTGCTCATGTTCTCCACTGGATAAGTTAGCACGAAAGTTTCATATCAATACATGTCACATCTCTTCTTGCATATGGAAAAGGGTACGTGTAAAATAAAACCATACAGCTCACAGATTGAAGTTGTACATCGTTTATTGCAGTACATAGTAGTGCATAGTGACTCACATTCGCTGCCTTCCTGATGTTGAACCCACTGGAGCAGCTTCTCAAGCACCCAGCCAGGAGCCAACCATCCTGTGTCCTTAGCAGTTCTCACTCTGCCTGGTACATAATGGCCCTCAATAAATACCTGTTAATTCTCTGTGTTCTTTCATTTCCATTTAATGCAGGAAGTGAAGAGATTGCGATCTTCATTAGATAATTTTAGGTCCTTGATCAATGATTCACTAGCTCAACAAAGTAACCATTATTTTGTTTCTCTATCTGGAGTTGGAAAACTAAGAAAGAGGGAATCTTAAGTTTACACTAGATTTTCACGTTATTTGAAATGATGTCTATTATCCCTTGGCTCTTAATTACAAATCTGTATTTCTCTTCATCATTTTATTTTTAATCCAAGGTGACCTGATGGGAAACGTAATAGATACCTTTATATTTAAGTGTAACTTTGTCAAATTGATACAGGGTTATATGTTACATAAGAGAACAGTGTTACATTTTGTTGATGTCTTTTGAACTTGTATTTGAAAGACAAAGTGCACAGAGGGAAGTGCTCACACTTAACTGCTGTTTAGCACATGTCTCCTGTTCATTAACAGTTTCACAGAGGAGCTGGTCAGTCCTGGATCTAGTTCACTTCTGGGTCTCCCTCACGTGCAGCTGCTAAAGGAAGCAAGGAGGGCGATGTTAGTATTAGAATAATAACACTGAAAAGGGATATCATCTGCACAGGACCTGCTGGAAGGAAGGCACGTTGGGTTTTCACATTCTACTCCATATGTGAAGGTCTTGACTTTTAGATTGCAGGGTGGGAATCCTGTGCACTCGAAACTTTCCTTGAGAGTTTTTCGTTGAGCTTAACTCACGGACGGTAGGAATAGTTTGCTGCCTCTAGAGACTATTTTAGAGCGTTGTTATCTCCTTGAAGCCTTGAGAGCTTCAGCTGGACCTGGGCATGCGACCTCGCTAACCGTTAGGGCCTGTGCTGAGTTAATTGCAGCCTAGTCCTCAGGGGTCCTGTTGTTGTGCTGCTGATTCTTTCAGGAACCTTGGCTATTTTGCCAAGTGTCTCACCCCTTATATTTCTAGGCATTTTAACAGATGAGATACCATTTGGTTTCTTCACATGCTGTGAAATATTTCATGATAGTTTAGAAGCCACTTAGTTTATCCAAACCTTCTTTTGACTCATCCACATGATTCTTTTAGTATATTTTTAGATTTATTAAGTGCTTTTTGTGTAATTGATGAAACAGCTTTCATTTAAAATGTTATGCCACATGACCTGGAGGCTTCCCACTGTGGTTTAACAGTGGCTGAGATGTCACGTTGTTTGTTTGAAACTGCAAAGTGGAGTCTGTGCTGGCACCTCAGGGCACCCTGGACGAGGGTGAGAGAGCTCCAGGTGGTCATTTAACCTCTTTGTCATGCAGTCATGATGCCTGGAGAGTTTCGCTGCTTATCCAGGCTGACTCCACTGGTCAGGCAGTGTAAATTCTGGCTCCCGGTCCCTGTTCTCTTACCTGTGTCAGACTGACCCCTGGATACCTGAAGACTTTCAGATCTTCGCCAAAGAAACGCCTTTCTTGTTGCTTTGCCTGAGGACTGCAAAGGAAGATGTCCTTTTGTCCGAAATATTTTTTATTTAAGCTTTCAAAGAGAGGTTTATGACCTTTTTTTCTCCTTGGGGTTGGGAAGAAAGCAGTATTCACAGGGGAAGAGGCTCAGAAATGCCACTGTGCTGTTAACTAGAAGGGTGAAGGTGGGCCGTAGTGGAGCTCCTTCCGTCTGCCAGGCACACACACCCGCTAGCTCATGTGTGTGCAGAGATGTTGTGGCAGCCTCTGGACACTCACTTCTCTCACCAGTGACCTCCGAGAAGACTCACAGTTTTGTTTCCTAACCATTGCTCAACTCCATCTTTATGCTGGTCTGTGCTTACCCACTCAATGTGCGTAGATACGTTTTCTGCTGATTAAAGAAATTCAGAAAAGAAAGAGGGAGAGATTCTTTTTATAATCTATTCTAGGGTCCCCTATTGTACTGAAGTTGGTTCTTTTAAAAAAAAATTTAATACACAGTCATGTGTCGCTTAATGAGGGGGACACGTTCTGAGAAATGCATTGACTAGGTGATGTCATCGTTGTGCGAACATCATGGAGTGCAGCTGCACAAACCTAGGTGGCACAGCTTACTACACACCTGGCCTGTGTGTACAGCCCATTGCTCCCAGGCTACAAACCTGTACAGCATGTTACTGTACTGAGTACTGTAGGCAATTGTAACACTATGGTAAGTATTGTGTATCTAAACAGAAAAGGCACAGTAAAGATACGATATAAAAGATAAACAATGGTATCCTGTCCAGGGCACTTAGCATGAATGGAGCTTGCAGGACTGGAAGCTGCTCTGGGCGACTCAGTGATTGAGTGGTGAGAGAATGTGAAGGCCTAGGACAATACTGTTCACTACTGTACACTTTATAAACATTGTACACTTAGATACACTAAATTTATAAACAGTATTTTTCTTTCTTCCATAATTAACCTTGGCCTGCTGTAACTTTTTTACTTTATAGACTTTAAATTTTTTTTTTAACTTTTTGGCTCTTGTAGTAGCACTTAGCTTAAAACACAAACACATTGTACAGCTGTACAAAAATATTTTCTTTATATCCTTATTCTATAAGCTTTCTATTTTAAAATTTTTTTATTTTTTACTTTTTAAGCTTTTTGTTAAAAACTAAGACACAAGCACACACATTAGCCTAAGCCTACACAGGGTCAGGATCATCAGTATCACTGTCTTCAGCTCCACATCTTGTCCCACTGGAAGGTCTTCAGGGGCAATAACACATGTGGAGCTGTCATCTCCTGTGATAACAAGGCCTTCTTCTGGAACACCTCCTCAAGGACCTGCCTGAGGCTCTTCTTCAGGAGGTGTCACTGTTTTCAGAAACATGTCCATGGTGGTTTGTTTAGTTTATTTCTTTTTTTTTTATCGTAGATTTGCTTGTAAGCAGATAATGCACCATCAACATTCCTCTGTATTAATGAAAACCTTTCGGTGTTGGGGTCCATGTTCTCAGACTTTTTAAGGAACTTGTGGAGGTCTGCAAAAACTTCTGCTAAACGCTTCACTGCGAATTTTCTTGGGGGTTCTTTTATCTTCTCCTGCAGTTTCCTTTTCTCTTGCTGCTTCTTCAGCCGTGCATTCCTGTTCCAGTTCCAAGATGGAACTTCTTCTAGGTGGCATTCCTACACTCCTTGGTGACATCACCCCAAGACCAAGCAAGGTTCTTGGTGCAGTCATAGATGTTGCACTCCTTCCAGAATTGTACCAGTGTCTTCTCAGTGTCTTCCTCAGTTGCAGCAATAGCCTGGGCCAAGGTCCCCCTCGGGTAGTAGGCCTTAAAAGCTATACCTCCTTGATGATTGGTTGGATCAAAAGGAGGATGTCCAGGACCATTATCAACAATAAGTAAAATCTTGAAAGGTTTGTTATTTCCCAAACAGCACTTCGCCATTTTGCTGGCATAGCAATTCACGAGGGCATTTTGGGAGAGAAGCTGGGTCATCCTTGACTTCTTATTGCTCCAGTAGACACTGGCAGTGTGTGCTTATTGATATGCTTGAAGGCCCTGGGGCTCTCACTGCCAGATCACAAAGGGTTTCAATTTGTAGGCTGCAACACTGCCCCCAAGCAAGACAGTTATTCTGTCCTTAAAAGCCTTGAGACCTGGCATTGACTTGGCCTCCTTAAGGATGGAAGTCCTTGCAGGCACCTGTTTCCAGAACTGGCAACCGTGTACGTTTGTCTACACAGCATCACAAACACATGAGTAATGCCTTGCGCTACAACGCCACTAGGCAATAGGAATTTTTCAGCTCCATTATAATCCTTTGGGACACCATCGTATATGGGGTCCATTGTTGACTGAAACATTATGTGCTGCCTTTTAACTCTCTCCCTCCTTCTGCGTCTGTTCCCTTTTCTGACATACTCTGCTTAGAGACTGTATGTACAAAATAGGCTAAGTAAATATAATTTAGGAAGAAAACTGGTTTTCTAAAATCATTTTCTACCTTCTGTAGGTGATGGATCTACTTACGAGATGAGTACTAGGTACTAAGGCCTACTTCTGAGGCCTACCTGCTGGCTGTGGCTCGTAGGGTAGCCTTCGCTTCAGCACGGGGAGCATGCCTGGCTTTGACTCTCGTATGACCTCAGAGGTTCATGACATGTAATGACGCACTGGGTCTGAACGAGGTCATATGCTGGGTGGGCTGTGGGGCAGGGACAGGCCACAGGCGCGAGCGGACTCCAGCCGCTCCGTCTGCACCTGGATGATCTTGTGGCACACTCTGTTCCAGGCTTTGTACTCGTCTAAAGTAAGTACATTTTTGTTTCTTTGTGCAAATGGCCCAGAAAGGGGCCACCTGTGAATGCTGTCGACTTGTCTGCAAACTTGGGGACTCATCAGAATCCTGCTGTGTAGCCCATCCCTATTCATGTCAATGTGCTCAGTTCACGGGACATGCGCCGTCAATCACGTGTCTATCGACTTCATCCTCCCGGGAAGCAGAACTGTGGTCCCAGTTCTGGCTGCTGCTTCTCGGAACTCACATTGGATTCTGTGGACTTGGCATTGGGCCCAGACGTCTGTAGAGCTAAACGCTCCCTGGGTGATTCTGATGTGCCCCCGTGGTTAAAGACCACTGACCCAGACGAGGGCGTGCAGACCGAAGAGCTCAGGAAGGTCTGCAGCTCTCCAGTCTGTGCGTGGACAGGCAGAGGGGCTGCTCTTGCTCAGAGCCTGGGCAAGGTTCTGGACGCCTGGCCACCGGCAGCCCTGTTGGCAGTGAAGTTCCGCTCTCGTGGACTTGGCTCTGTTTCGGCTGCTTCTCCCAATTCCCACTTGGCTGATAGAGACTCTGACCTGATCCTGAGGTCATCGCGCACGGGGGTCTTGTGTTCACTGCTGCTAAAAACAAAACACGTGGGCTTTGGGAAGAGCCCATCCTCCACTCTTTTTCTGAGGAGCTGCTGAATCACAGTAGCGTGTTTCTCAAATTTTACTCCCACTCCCTTCCAGATGATAAGTGAGATCACATACACTGAAATCTCCCTGCCTTGGAGACACCCAGCACGTGAGCATACCCAAGACTGGGGAAGTCTGTGATTAAGAAAACAAAACGTGTTTAAAACTTTGAGTTAAAAAGACTTATTTGCGGAGGAAGAGACTTCTGCTCCCATTCCTACAACTGAGCAGCTTCTCCTTGACACCAGTTTGGGAAAGACTGGCCAAGGCACTTTTTGGCTCAGTGGTTTTTTAGGGTTAATTTCTGACAGCTGAACCTCTCTTTAAAACCCCTTTGAACCTGGGCCGAATTAACAAATGGAGGGCTTGGCACGGCAGTTTCCTGATTCATAGCTGTATCCCTCTGCTCTCCTTGTGCCGCTAAGTACTATAATCTTTGACCTGAAAGGAAGAATACTGCTAACAAGTAAATGTTTAAAAGACCCCTTGAAGTCTAATGTGCGTGAGTTTGCACCTGGGGAGCCGTCTGCTGGATGAAAGAGCTGACTCACTTTTCATCTCCTGAGTCGGCGGCTGTTTTACAGTGGGTGGAAAGGAAGTGCTTTAGGTACCGAGGGTTAGGTTTCTCTTTATTTTTAGATGTGGTCAGCCATTGGCTGCGCCAACTTGGCGGTGACTGTAAGTGTGTTGGGGCCCTGCGTGAGCGATTTGGCATCACCGAGAATGAGTGAACTCCGACTTGGAAGAGTGCAAGCAACCGGAAACACGAGCCGCTGATGGACTGGGAGCCGTCAGGGGACTCAGCATGCAAGTGTGTGAAGCAGCAGCCCGGTGGGGCCAGGGGGCCAGGGTTTGAGAGGTGACAGTGGCCTCCCCCTGCTGTGTGGAATGGGAGATAGGAACTGTGTGTTGCCGGGCTTCCAGCTTTAAGATTTAATGAGTCTGAATTTTGCTGGTTTTCTGGTTTGTGTGGAAGTGGGTGTGTGTGTTAATGGGCTTCAGATGGGATTCGTCGAGCCTCCATGAAACAAGGATTTATTTCTAAAATTTGAGTGCCCTGCTGTGACAGTTTGACTGGAGAAGCCCTTACCAGGCATGAGGGAGCGGACTTCTATTTGCACGGCTGAGGGCGCTGGTTCCCTTGGCCGCGGCATTGGCACATGGAGTGAGGCGGAGGATGCGCACTGTCGTAGGAGGTTGGTGACTGACTGCAGGCCGAGATCGCTGTCAGGATCCCTTTTCAAAAGCTGTAAATCAATCCTGGCTACCCTGTTTGGTATGCTTTATTGTGTTTTTAGAAAATGTTTAGGTCACACTACTGAAACGCATCCACAGACATTTTCCTCAGGAACAGCAGCCTGCACAGAGGGCGCCTTCCAGTTCTGAGCTCCTGCTGCGGTGTTTTCACACAGTCGCTGTTGTGGGAAAGTGATGCTGTATCCTGTGTTCGTTCAGGGATGTTCTTTCACGCAGGCTGGACGGGCATGGGCTCGGGGTGTCGGTGCTGTGCCTCTGGGACAGGACCTGTGCTCTTCAGAAGTGATGATCTGTCTTACTGTGTTTAACATTTGGGGAACAGGGGTTGCACAATTTTCTGGAGGGTCAGGATTAATTCTCTCTAGTTTTATTATGGTTATGAGAATACATTAATTGTCATGGAATAATTGTGTAAAAAAACAAAAGATATTTTCGAATGGTAACTTTCAAAGTTAAATCATTTGAAAGTTTCTGTGATTTTATCCCTTTTTTCTGCAGCTTAAGCCATAGTGTAATATTTACTACCAGTGTTTTCTTTTTTCTTAAGAAACTGGTACCTCTGATCTCTTACTGTTCCTTTTTCTGATTGTATTTTACAAGTGCTCGAGTTCAAAGAGATACGTCTGATAATGATTTCCATCTGTTGAGGGCCTCCACCTAGCTATGTGCTCACCTCATAGCTCCATCAGGTGGGTGTTGCTCTTCTGTTTTTATTTTTTTCTGTGGGGAAGGGTTCAAGGAGGCTGTCCCAGGGTCAGTGTCAATAGATGTGTTGAAATCAGGACTGGAATCCAGCTCGGCCTGATTCAGACACTGGTGCCGCCTCTGTCTGTTGCACCAGCAGCAGGTGCTAAAGCCTTGCTTCTCATGTTGTCTCTTAAGTAAAGTTTTACTGAACACCAACAGTTTAAGTTTTTTCTGCTTAAGGGACTGACCTCGTTGGCGGGCAGGAGGGGGGAGAGTGGGGTTGGGGGAATGTCAGTTACCTGAGGCAAACCAAGGGCTAGGCAACCAGCTTCAAGGTGTCCTCCGACCCTCAGGAGCGAGGGATGAGGGTCAGAGAGAATGCTCCGGGAAGGGGCAGTGAGATGAGAGGGCAGGCGAGACCCCGTTGTGGGCCTAACTCGAAGGTTTGCTTAGCAGTGGCGGGCGGGAGCAGGGTTCGACGCGGTCGGCTGTGGTCTGAGTTGGAGGGGACGTGTGGCCGCAGTGAGGCACATGTGGTCAAGCTGAGGCAGGAGGGAGCCAGATTCTGTTGGGAGGGAGGTGGGGTTTAGGGTGAAGGTAGGAGCAGGGTTCGAGGAAACCGCAGTCTGCAACAACCAGGGCAGGGGAAGGCAGGGGGAAAAGCGCGGAGACAAGGGCCCGGCTGCGGGCAGTCAGGGCTGAGGAGGTGGCAATGCTGAATGGGCTGAGCCGACTGTGGGCGGTTGGTGCCAAGGAGCAGAGTGACTGGGCATTTTGTCGTTGGAAGCTGGGGCATCAGAGGGAGAGGGATCCCGCGTCTAGAAGAAGAGACTGAAAGAGCCAAGCAGGGAGCAGACTCATTCAGGCCACGGCAGGGCCAGGAGGCCGGGGTGGACGAGGAGGGGGAGACTGGAGGGAGGCGGGGTGCGGGGGCAGCCTCGCAGGGGCCCCGCTGAGTGGGGAGAGGTGGCTCCTCACCCCACCCTGGGGTTGGGCTCAGCCAGTGGCCCCACACTTGTCTGATGAGCCCCCAGAGGTTCTGTGCGTCCCGGGAGCCCCACCAGGGCTGTATTTCAGTGAGCTCCCCCGGGGTGGCCAATGACCAGGTGACACAGGCTCAGGTGTCCTGCAGGGCAGACGCTGCCTCTGTGACACAGCCTCCCTGTGGCTCCTCGCGACCGTGTGGCTACAACAGACACTCCTAATGTTTCACCCGAGCTTGCTGGGCTGAGTGGACACCCAACCGCTTGTGCTTCATGACACCTCCAGGGTCCTCTGCTGGTACCCGACCTGACCCGTGGAGGCCAGTCTGGATCCAAGTAGTGTCTCTACCTCCCAGGCCTGGTGGAGACGGGCTGTTCTGTTCTGCCACCTGCTGGCCAACTTCAGGCAGACCATCCGGGGCTTGGGGGTGGCCTCAGCTTTCACACACAGCTTCAATGGAGCGCAGATGAGGCAAAAATCTTATTTCCAGTGTAGCCGTCTGCTCTCAGTTGAACATCTGACATTTGGTGTTGCAAACCTGGCAAAGTTAAGTTCCTCTCCCATGAAGGTTTCTTCCAGCTCCGTGTTAAAATGTTAACGACAACAGCATGTCTTGAGAGCAGTTTGCTGGGTCAATCTCAGAAAGAGCGTTTGTTTGCTGTGCGTCTGTTCTGTGGACAGTAATTCTGGCGATTCAAGGTGGTGTGAAGGCAGACAGGGTTCAAGCTCCAGAGACGTGTGATCTTGGGAGATTTCTTACCTTTCTGGGCTCAGTTTATCCTCAGCGTGGCTGCAGGCTGCAGTGCATCTGTCATCATCATCATCATTGTGTTGACCTGTCTGGATCTGGGTCCCAGCTCTGCCAATGACCCAGACTTGAAAATCCCATGGCGGCCCCGGCGGGCACTGCTGCTCGGTGGAGTGCGCAGCCTCTCAGACTCGTCGTTCCCTCGTCTATAAGATGAAGGTGTGCGGCACGATGATCCCCGAGGTCTCCTTTGGTCCCGAGCTTCTATGGCTTAAATGATCAGCACGAGTGTGGCTCAGTTTCCGCAGGGGTTGAGGGGGGCCGCATTTGTGCTTGGCCTTTAGGTAGGTGCCGGGCTTCCAGGCCCTGGCCCGTTGGCACCGATGTGCTGTACTGGGAGCTTCTGAGGAGGCTCATTTCATGCTCTGCATCTGATGCTCTTCAAACATCTTTAAAAGTTAGAATAGGAAAAATGTCAGGCTTCTTTACTTTCTCTTTCTTTTGAATATTACTGATTGAAACACAGCACTAGCGTTTAACTTTGCTCTATCTATAAACAAAATGCAAACTTTCCGAAAGATCGCTGGTTCTTAGTTGGGGTGGGGGCACACCTCACACAGACCTCGGAGCTTTTTGACAACACAAGTGCCAGACTACAAACCCAGAGGGCAATCTGCGTGTGATGTGTGAGTGAGACTCTCCTCTGCAATGACGGGTACTCACCCGCAGCTGAGGCTTGAGGCGCTCACGCGGCTTCCGTCGCGCCTGACCCTCTCAGCAGTGCTGGGCCAGCCAGCACTCAGGGACTTTTGGTGTTGAAGGCCCCGTGCTCAGCTCCGGGCCCTGGACTCCGATGAATGCTCGCTGACGTCCTCTTCGTCCACATCCCGCCCCCGCCTCCACTGGGCTGGTGGCATCGCACTTTGTTGGGCTCTGGGTTTCTTTGGTTATACGTTACGACAAGGCCATCCCTTGGATAGGAGCTTAGGGTTTGAGCTTCCTCAGACTTCATGGTCATCTCTTCTTGCAGAGGCGTCTCTTCTGGAAATGGCTGAGCGTAGGCCCACGTGTTAATTCTTGAATGACTTGGGTGGTTCTTACGTGATGTCACTTCCTCAAGTAGCTGGCACTGATATCCCACATGCTGAATAAGCACTATTGTACTACTTGATAAATTAAAGGTTGTTTGACACCATTAACTTTTTTTCCTTATTTTGAATTGTAGCTTACTTTTAAGCTAAGCATTTTCTTATCAACTGTGGTCAGAAATGTGTATTTTATGGAGCTATCCTGTAACTGTTACTTTTCTTGTGTATTCATTTTTTTCCCTAGAAAAATTATCAGCAAAGTAAACTTTAGAGAATGGCTGGAACACACTTTGAGTGTGTGCGTGTGTGGTTTGACAAAATGTGGGGTTTTCTATTTATTTTTTAGCTATTTTAAGTAACTGTCGTTACTTATGGGGTAACTAGCCCACCTGCTGTTTTGTAGCACTTCCTTTTAACTCATCAGGAGTTCACACTTTTCTTTGAACCATTTGTTGCCTCACTTCATTTTGGGAGAGAGATGTGCATGACAACCGTGGGAAAGGCCGAGAGCGGTCACTTGGGGATTCTGTCTTTAGAGGGGTCTGGGGGCCTGGTTCTTCCCTCTCAGTTCCGGCGTTGGGGGACAGGACCCTCCATGCCAGCTCCCCTCCCCTCCCTGCACCTGCAGGCTTGATTTTAGTCACCTGCTCTGCCTCGCCGCCACCGTGTGTAGCAGCGCGGCTCCCACGAGGCCCCAGTCCACGGCTGCCTCTTGTTGCTGCTGCAGGTGACCCTCGGGTGCTCAGTGCTGGTGCGTTGGCATTTCCTCGTTTACTTTTCCTAACAGCCTGATGAAGAAGGTCCCTGGTGTCCTTGTCCACAGGGGCTGAGGTCGGGGATGGCTGCGAGGACGTTGCTCACCTCAGTGCCCTTTGAGGCGGCGCTGCCACAGATCTGCCGTAGTGCCCCCACCGTCCTGGCTCCCCCGCTGTCTCTGGAGGTGACAGAGGGTCGACGGGGGGAGGGAGACTCATCGGAAGGGGCGTCTCTCCAGCTAATGTCTGCGTTCTGCCACCGTCCCTCCCCGCGGCTCCCGTGCGCCCTCCATGGAGGCGTCTAGCGCTTCACCCTTCTCTGAAGTTCTTCTGGGTGGAGCGGCATTTTAGAGAAACAGAAGTTCTCTTGATTTAACATACCCACTTTTGACTCTGGGGAACGTGGTGTTTCAAACAAAAATTTTGTTTGTCTTAGTGCTTCTTAGGCCTCCTGTTCTCTAAGTTTCTCCTTATCAAGATGAGTCTATTACTTGGAGACTCTGACAAATGTCATTTCGTGGCGGCAACTGAAGTGGCCGTTACCAAACTGGATTCCCCGTCTCCAGTAGCCTTTTTGCTGGAGGTTTTGATGACGTTGGGAGAGTTGGCGGAATATGTGACCGTAGAAACTGCTGAGCTGAAGAGAAAAACATGTTTATATTCTGCTTGTTGTGTTTCCATGTGTTCCAGAAAGCTTCAGTTTGTGAAGTTTTCTAAGAAAACACTCATGCCATGACTGGAATTTTAATAGTCATGGTTTATGAGAGAAACACAACAAGCCATGCCCTTAAGTATATCTGTACTTCAACTATAGCAGCTCAGGTCAATTTTAGACACCTCCTCCTGTGAAGTGTTCCTTTAATTACCTGAACAAGGTTGTAGGAAAAGGGTCAGGTGAGTGCATTTATGAACAGTGCCAAGTCCATGGTTCTTTAATTTTATATTTTATAAAAATAACTTTAAAAAAGATTTGGGCAATAAAAAAAAAAAGATTTGGGCAGTATTATATCATTTATGAAACTTAAACACACAAAAAAGTACTGTCTTGTTGATGAACACACTGGTATTTAGAAAAAGTGTAAAAACACCCTTGTGAGTGATGCACACCAAATGCAGAAGAACAGCTACCGCTGGGAGGTGGGGACAGGAGGAAAGTTTGGCTGTAACATTTTATTTTATTTTTTCTTATTTATTTATTTATTTTTTGAGGAAGATTAGCCCTGAGCTAACATCTGCTGCCAATCCTCCTCTTTTCGCTGAGGAAGGCAGGCCCTGAGCTAACATCCGTGCCCATCTTCCTCTACTTTATATGTGGGATGCCTGCCACAGCATGGCTTGCCCAGCGGTGCCATGTCCGACCCGGGATCTGAACCGGCAAACCCTGGGCTGCCAAAGCAGAACATGCGCACTTAGCTGCTGCACCACCGGGCCGGCCCCTGTAACATTTTATTTTAAAAAACTGAAGCAAATATAGCCACATGTTAACTATCAAATCTGTGCTTATTTCTCTCCTTTTCTCTGTTTAAAATAATTTTGAATGAAAATTCAGCGTTAAATGATTAAAAATTTTACGTTGTATGTTTACATACAAGCTGTGGGAAAACAGAAATGCAAGATGGAAAAGTTTGCACCGTTTGCCCTGTGCTTCCTGGCTCGTGACGTCGCTGATGGTGTTTTCAGTGTGTCACCGAGTCTGCTTGTGTCCTCTGGTGCTTCGTCTCTGCTGCGTTCTAGTGCTGGTGCATTTCCAGCGGACTTGTGAGTGGGGACGTGAGCTCTTGTGCTTATGGAAGCTGTGCTGTGATGGTGTTGACGCTGAAGTGGTTCCCAGACTTTAACAAGCATCACGCTCGTCTGGAAACCTGTTTAAATGTGGCTCCCCAGGTCCCTCTCCAGAGGTGTGGACTAAATAGGATCCAGGAATGTGCTTTTTTTTTTTTAATGATTTTATTTTTCCTTTTTCTCCCCAAAGCCCCCAGTATATACTTGTATATTCTAGTTGCAGGTCCTTCTGGTTGTGCTATGTGGGATGCTGCCTCAGTGTGGCCTGATGAGCAGTGCCATGTTCACATCCAGGATCCGAAGTGGCAAAACTCTGGGCCACCGCAGCGGAGCATGTGAACCCGACCACTTGGCCATGGGGCCGGCCGGAATGTGCATTGTTAAGGAGCCTGGCCCTGACTCCCCCGCCCCAGTCCACACTGACTCTCCTGGGGGTGCCCTGAGGTACACAGTGTGGGAACACTGGTTTGACCCGCCTTTGCTGTGCAGCCTACCCAGCTCTGGGCTCCAGGGATGCTTCTGTTTTTGTAAATCATGTCTTATTGACGCCCAGCCCTGATTTGCTCACAGAGCCTCTGCTGCTTTTCTGGCACAATGGCAAGTCGGGTGGTTGGAACAGAGGCTGGGGAGCTTGCAGAGCCTCATGGAACTGCTGTCTGGCTCTCTGTAAATGGTGTGCTGAGCCTGCGTGTGATCTCGTGTTTTGCGGGGTCAGCATCAAAGTAAGTCCAGTGGAGAAGCTGGAGCGCGTTTAACGGGAGGGTGAATGTGATGATGAGGGGCGTGTAGTGACCAGTTCAGTGTGACAAGTGCCAATTGAGCCCTGGCTGCATGCAGGGACTGTGCTCACCGTGCCTCAGTTTCCCACCCGGCCATTCACAGCCTTCAGGGAAACACGTGATTCAGACATGATGGGGTAGGTGGGCGTCCCTCTTCGTGGGGTGCTATGGGCACATACAGCGGTGGGGAGTGGTGTCCCAGGAGTCCCTAACCCTCGGTGGCTTGTCCAGCAGGTCCTGAGGTGGATGAGGTTCCACATAGGGGCCCCCACTTGCTGGGGTGAGGGGTGCGTCGCTCTGGGCAGTACCATGTCGAGGAGGCGTGTTCAGTGGACTTTGCTCTTGGCACCATTGCCGTGAGAAGGGTAGGTGTGGACTGGCATGCTGGTGCTTGGAGGGGCAGGAGCAGCCCCTAGAGACCTCTGAAGTGACCGGCCACGTCTGCACCCATTTGAGACTGGTTCCGTGTCCTGGGAAGTTCCTCAGTCTCTGGCAGGGGGGACAGTTGCCTGGAGCAGGGCCTCCCTGGGCCACATTCAGCGGGTGGCTGACCTCTGCACAGCCCTCATAGATGAGGCTGTTTTAAGCCACTTAGTTCGAGGTGTTTGTTACCCAGCGATAGTTCAGTGATATAGTGTCCGAGAATGTTTACGTGTTTGAACCGAGACAGCACCGGGCAGAAGTTGTGAAGGGCATGGAAAGCTGAGCAGGTGGAGAAGAGAACAAGTGTCTGCAGACGGAGGGCAGAGGAGGCACACCCAGGGCCTTGGAGGATGGTGAGAGCTGGCCTGGGGGACACAGCCGACAGGGCAGCCCATTCCCCAGGGTCTTGCTAGCCCGGGGGGAGGTCTGAAGGGGCTGCGGGCATGGGCGGTCAGGGCAGGCCGAGGTGTGGGAATCTTGGACCCTCCTTCAGATCTCAGCTCCACTGCCTGAGGACTGGGGGACCCAACAGGTTCCCATGTCGTCGTCCTCAGCGTCTGCATCTGTAAAATGCGGGGTGATGCTTGTTTCACAGGGTTTTGTTACAGGGAAGGAACTGACAGGCACATCTGTGGATCCTTCCCTTGCTGTGGATGCCGCGGCCGTCTGGCTGGGACAGTGTGACTGGGCATGTCGGGCGTGACAACTGCCCGATGGCTCCAGATGTCCTCCAGTTTTCTTTCCCACTTTCTTTTTAATGTTTAATTCTCATTATTTCACTCAGTTATGCACTGGGGGAAGGGATTATTTGGTCTGAGGAGATGGAATACTTGAAAATAACTGAGATTACGACGCACTCAACTGCGTGTTCTCAGTAATTTAAAAAAGGCTTTTCAAATTAAAGCCACTTTGGCAAAAAAATTACCACTTCTCCTCATGTCGTGGCCTAACTCATCCCAAACCAAAATATTTTCATGTGTGGAGTCAGGGGGTCTATGGGAAACCTCTGTACCTTCCTCTCAATTTGCTGTGAATCTAAGACTGCTCTAGTAAAACAATTCTACCAAAAAAAAAGAAAAAGAGAGGAAGAGCTGAAAATAATTTCCAAATTAAAAAAAATTTTTTCAAACAACCAAAGCAGGCATTATTGACTTAGAATTGAGTTTTAAAAAGTAGAACCTTGAAACTCCTAACCTTTTACAGTGTTTTTCTTATCGTGAACGCAAGGCCTGCCTGTATGGCAGAGACTAAAAGTTCAGAAAGAGCGTCAGGTCACACGTAAGTGACCAGTCCAGTGTCAGTGACTCAGGACGCTTGGTGTGTAGACTTCCAGATCCTTACTAGCCTTTTCTGTCAAATGTTTCTATAAGTCACCAGTTGGTAATTTAGGCTGCTTTAATTAACCCTCCTAGGCCACGTTTTGCCAACTTCTGCTTCTATAAACAACATAGAAAAAATGCCTGGAAAAGAATTAGAAACTTTGCAAAGTGAAAGATGGCAAACAAATCTCGGAAGAATTCTTACAAAAT
Source organism: Equus caballus (assembly GCF_041296265.1). Lineage (NCBI taxonomy): Eukaryota > Metazoa > Chordata > Mammalia > Perissodactyla > Equidae > Equus > Equus caballus. Next base: position 91,036,491 of record NC_091693.1, on the reverse strand, counting down.
GAACAGAAATGCTTAAAGAGGCAGCAGATTGGGAAACTCCCCTGGTGCCCCGAGCAGGTTCCCGGGCTGCTGTGGAAAACAGCCACAGACTTGGGGACACAGGACAATGAAAGTCACCTCCTCAGTCCTGGAGGCCAGAAGTCTGAGTCAGCTGTCGGCAGGGCTGCGCTCCCTCCAGAGGCTCCGGGGGCTGCTGCTGTGGCCTCTCCCGAGGCCTCTTCTTGGGGCTGGCGGCTGCTGGCATCCCTCGGCTTGTGGCTGCATCTCGAGCTTCTGCCTCTCGGGTCACGTTGCTGTCTTGTGTCTGAAACCTCCCACTGCCTCTCTTACGAAGGACACGTGTGACCCACTAGGGCTCACTGGATAATCCAGAATAATCTCCCATCTCATGACCCTTGATCATGTCTAGACACATTTTCCCGTATAAGATGACATTTACAGGTTCCCCCTGCTCCCTTTGCTAATAGTAAAAAAGTTAGTCATTATGGGGCTATTAATTTTCTACCAACTCGTAGTTTTACCAGATTTTCACGTTGGCAGAATTCAGTGGTATACTGGGGCCGTTGTGTACTGGCTGTGAGAGCCAATTCCTACATTTTTAGGATTTTAGCAGGCTGATTGTGAAATTGTTGGTAGCTTGAAACTGGCAGTAGTGGGAGTCTACACTGAGGAACTACAACAGGTCAGGGCTGCCCACCCCAGAGAGCCGGTTTAACAAGACCCCCCCACCTCTAGGACGCTCGTCTGGAGTCCTCGCCTGAGGAGCCCTCTCAGCCCTGGAGCTGACTCAAGGCTACTGCTTGTTTTACTTCCTTCTTTCCCTTCTGCTGGAGGTATCATGTGCATCTCTCTCCTACAGTGAATTTTAAACTTCTCGAGGGCGGTCCCATCTTTCGTGCTTTAGACTCCGCCTGGCCTGGCTGGCCTCCAGCAAGGGGTCCACGAGCATTTGCATTGAACCCTCCCTCTCAGCGCTTCCCCATTCTAGAGATGCTGGTGCTGAGGGGAGTCGCAAATATCCCAAATACGTATATTCACATTTCTGTCTCCTTCCTTCTTTGGGGACACACTTGAATTTGGGTACTGGGTGCCACCAATTAATGAATTTTAAGTGCTTTGTACCCAATTCTGTTTGCTCGTATTGTTGGAAGGAGGATTTGTCTGGTTCAGTAAAGCCGCTGCTTGGACCGGCAATATCTGACACGTGTTTAGCGTGGAGTCAGTGCAATAAGGGTGGCTGAATCCGTGAAATGTCTTTAGAAAACCAGATTTATACAGTGTGCTCCAGAGAGCCAGGGAGAAGGCAGTATTAAAGATAGAGCTAAATACAATAAACCCTTCGGTAGGTCACTTAAGGTTGGCTGAAAATGCTTTGTCTTAAACATGTACCAGGAAAAACTGAGGTGAAACATTGCTCCACGGCTCCAGAGCAGCCAGTTCACGTGGTGGAACCCAGGGCCCAGCCTGCGTGTGGCTTACGATGGGGCTCAGGCTGCTTGTCTCATGTGGCCCGTTGTTGATCGCCCCAGGTGCTGGACTGATCACTGGGTTTTGGAGTTTTGGTGGATGTAAGTGTGCCCATACCCCAGCAGTTAGAACCCTCCTTCTTCAAGGGGAGCAGTTTAACTCTCTGAATAATGGAATTTTATTATTCACCCTTTAGTTCAGATTATATACATACAGTCGGTTTACAGATTTTACTTTTGCCTTTCGGAATTTAGCAATAAAGGAATGATTGCTATAAAAGCCTCACTATTTCCATGCCCTGAAACACGTTAAGGTTACAGTGGAGGTGACGCAGAAGTAATTCGATGGTTCTGCTGTCCCTCGTTCAGCCAGTGTTCCTCCGGTGCTGGCCCAGAGGAGCCTGTGGACGAGCATCACCCGGGCCTGATGGGGCTCAGAGCTTCAGGCCCCACCCCAGTAAGGAGACTGCACGTCAGCAAGATCTCCTGTGATTTCTGTTTGTGGCAAAGTTTGTGAAGAACTGGTTGAGTAGGTAGAAAAAATAATTACCAGGGTCACTGGAGAGGCACCGAGTGCAGAGGAGATTGTGGTTCAGACATTTCCTTATTTGGGATTTGATTTCAGTCTCAGAGTAAGTTCATCCTTGGTCATCTCCTATCAGAAGAATCTCAAAGTCGATGCTTAGTTTTCGGGACCTTCTCATCTGAGCCCCTTGGATGGGGACGTTGTCTTAGTGAAGGTTGGGGCAGGGTTTGCATAGGGGTTGTTGACCACTCATCAAGCCTCTGACAGCCCACGGTGTCTGCCAGCAACCGCTCTGTCCTGGCAGCCTTTGTTCCCTCACAGACTGACCACCTGCAGATGGAGAGCAGTGATGCACTGCCGTGTTGCTCCCGTGTCAGGTGATCCCCGGGGGACAGTGTGGCTGGGGCTCAGCTGTCAGTTCTGTTCCGGGTCCTTTTCAGACCTGAGGACGTTGAAGGGTGGGATTTAGGCTTGTGATGATCCATAAATATAAATGTTTGCTTCTGATCTTTCCATTTGAGGGACACAACACTGCTAACTCCACTGAGAGGACCTCTGACGCTCGGCGCTGGGGCTGGATGGAGGGCCTCGCTCTCCTTCTCTTAGAGCTTGGAGCACGGTGGGGGAGGGAGTCTGAGCAGGTTGTTGCACTGCCCTCTCTTCTGCGACTTCTGAGAGTCGGGTCAATGGTTTAACTCCGTGGTGGAGGGGCGAGGATGGTGAGGAAGGAGGATTTGCTGTGCTGTGGGAGCTGACTTGCTGAGGCCCTGGGGGTAATACAGTTTTGTTTTGGTTTTTATTTAGTTACAAATGTCTGGCTCAAGCTGTTTACTTCTAGATGCTGAGATAAGCTTTCATCATTAGTGTGTACAAATTACCTCATAGAGAGTTTGCATTGAAACCTGCTCCTAAATTATTTACCAGAGCTGGCAGCTGGAAAACCTACCACTCCGTGTCCTGCCAGCTCCGGGTCCCGTGGGTCGCCTGGGTGACTCGTGTGGTAACCTGATAGGGTGCACACTCCACCCGCCTCCCGGTCGGCTGCTTGGAGCAGGATGCAGTTTGGAGTGACTGTCCTTGCTGCTGTGCATGGTTTCCACCTGGATCTCTGTTCACAAGCCCTTGGCCTGTGGCCCCCACCCCAGCCACACACCAGCCCCACAGCCCCAGCACGTCGGCCGCCCACCCTGGTTTCTGAGGTCGGGGTTCTGCCTCCCTCATTCTTCCTCCCAGGTTTGAGGGGAGGGCCCAGGGAAGTTGAAAGTCACAGCCTCCTTTGTGGCCTTTGAGGCTGAGAAACCGATGGCACTTGAAGTCAGTCCCTCCTCTCAGCGGGCATTTTACACAGATGGCAAGTGGAGCAGCTACCCGCCTGGTGGGTCGAGGGTTTGTCTAATCCCATATCCTGTCGTGTTTAACGATTTTTCTTAGATCAAGAACTTTCATTTGAGCTAAACTCCTTTCTAAGGATGTCGGTAATATATTGAAACATGAAATATTGTGTCTTTTGGCAAGGACCTTCCAAATGTGTTCAATCTATCCATTGACTCTCAGTGGAAACATAAATAAATCTTTCCAAATTAGTGGCTATTTGACTCAGGAATTCCCAAAGAAGAATGATTCTAGAACTTCCCTTGGAATGTATTCTGATGCCTCCCAGTTTTTATAATTAACTTTTATTTAAAGTATTACTTAAATCATTCTCGAAATAATAAAGAGTAATTTCTTGTCCTTTTGTCAGTAGTGACGGGTAAATTTCTCACCACTTTCAAGAACTCCATGTGAAAGAGGCAATCAGTCATAAACCTGGTGTAGGTCCACCTGGGGGCGTTTCAGGCCTGGACTCGCTCCTCACAAGTCAGGGGACAGGGTGCATCTGGGGCAGCTGTGGGGACACCTTCCACGAGAGCGCCGTGCTTCGTTCTGTGAGCGCTCAACGACTCCTGCTAAATGTGTAATTTACGCAAAATTATTTATCCGATTCCCCGACGCCTGGAGCTCAGCAGGGGTGAAGTGGTAGGAACGGAGCAGTTATTGACACGTGTGGTGGCAACTGGGGTTTCCGTTTGACAGCCCAACGGCAAGAGGGGAGATGGGAAGTACGGCCCAGGGAGGAAGGTGGAGAAGCCTGCCCACAAGGTCTGGGAAGAGTGTGCCCTGTGGTTTTCATGGGAGAAATATTAGATTAAGATGTTTTGTTACCTTGCAGATTATAGCTGAAGCTGTTTGAAGAAACAGGTTGTACTCCTGTTTCTTCTCCTCTGCAGGGTTACTGTGGAGATGATAATAGACACGAATGATAGTAACACACATGACGTGCAGGGAGGAACGACCCGGCTGTGTGGAGGTGGGTGCACATGGCTCTGGGGTTGATAGTCCAGGTGGTGAAAACGGGGGGTTCATTGTAGTTGCAGTTTGAGCGAATGTGATAGCTTTTCAAGCAGCCCACTTATGATTTCTAAGCTGATTGGAGCACATATGTAACATGGATAGTTAAAATCTAATATTTCCTCCACGGCTGATTTAAACGATAGTGTTGTCTTGGCCATATAGGAACTCTGATCCAGTTGTAAAAGTAGTCAATTTATTGGAGCTTCTTTTACATAAATGAAAGTTTTGATCATCAAGGCCCAGTATAACAGAAACATGAAATAGCTGGTAGATGGAGAATTGGTTATTGTGCAGACATATCCGTAGGTCCTAGGAATAATGGGAAATCCATTAAGCTGCTTGGAAACCCAGCCTGTATGTGCTCACTTTGAGGGAGTCCCGAGTTTCTTCCCTGACTGGACCAGGCTCCTCTTGGTTGCTTGGCAGTGACTATTCCTCGAGCCCTTCCCTCAACTTTCTCCCAGATGTGTATAGGGACAGGAGGTAAGGAGGAAACACACCGGGTACCTGTGACACCAGTGCACCTGTGCTGCTGTGTGTGTGGTGCACACGCTGGGGGGTGGGCTGGAAAAAGCGTTCAGCAGCACTTGCTGTATCTAAGAACAGCACAGGGTTTATTGCAGAGTTCAGATATTCCTAAGTTAAAAATGTTGCTGCGAGGAGGTAGACACTGAGGGGAGAGACTTGTGTTCCTCATTTGAGGTCCATGGATCCTTAGAGAATGCATCCATGGATCTTGGGGGGGGGGGGGTCCCAGGAACCTCTGAAATGGGAAGCAGGATTTGGGATATTTACATATTTTCTCACATGAGAGTCTTTTTTTACTTTTCAGTTTATATTTTGAGATTCTCAAAAGTGTCTTTGGCTCAGAAAGAATACTGGATGTTTGAACTTGGTTGTTAGCCACTGGTGCTTTACATAATTGTATTGTTTTTGCCCTTATAATAAGGAAGTAGAGGTGTCATTCCAGTTCAGCAGCTGGGCCCCATGCTGGGCGGCGTAGGCAGCATCCTTGGCGGGTGGCGAAGCTTTGAACCCAGTGATGTCTGATGCCACCTGGTCCGTCACTGCTTCCTCTGTGTGATGCTGGGCATCTCACAGCCTTCTCTGGGCCTGAATTTCTCCATTTGTAAGTTGAGGGGTTTAAACTGCAGATCTCTTGAGGACCCCTGTCTGTTTTCCTGGTTGGTGCTGCAGCTTTGCCCCTCAGCCCCAGAGCCTGTTCCCTGTGTGGTTTCCATGTGGTGCGGGCTGTCCATCCCAGGACCTCTCCCAGCTGCTCTGGGTTTTTTCTTCCACAAATTTTTCAGTCCTAGTAAAACTTGGAGTGGCTTTTTCTTAAAATCTCAGTGGATTGCAGTAGATCCTGCTTTTATAATTTTTAGTCAAAGTTTATTTTCTATTGCAATTGGTTAGTTTTAATATATTTGCTCAAAGCTGGGTAAAGGGGAGACAGACCCAGTTCTCTGCTTGTTGCATGTCAGTCTCACTCTGAACAGACTTGGGGGTGCTGGCCTGAGTATCTAGGTAGGAAGTGGCAGGGCCTCTTGACTCCCCTGGGCCCTGGAGTTATGTGGGCCTTGGGTGAGACGCTCGCTCAAGTGCGTTCCAGCTGGGGCTCCAGGTGTCTTCCTGCCTGCCGTGATGAAGGGTGTGGGTAGGAGCTCAGGGCTAGAGCCTGCAGCTGCCTGCCACCAGTGCAGCTTTCTGGAGGTGGTTCTGCAAGACAGGAGGCCTCTCACAGTGAGAGAAGAGCGAACCCCAGGGACTACGGGGGAGGCAGAAGGGTCCTCAGCCTGGCTCTCGAGCTGCTGGGGGAAGACGGGAGAGGCAAGGATGGGTGCAGGACACACATTTCGCCTTTGCTGAAGCTGGGAGTGAAGCAGGAGCTGAGCCAGTTTACTTCTGTGGAGATACACTTCCCTGGAGGATGACCTTCCTAAGCCGGTCTGGGAAGCTCGACGCATGTATGTGACCACATACTCTCCTGGAACCCCTTCTCAGAGTCCCTCCTTCAGACGTGTGGTCTGATAATTCGGTTCTTTCCTTTGTCCCCAGAAGTGTGTATTCTGCGTGGACTTGCAGTTTCCATCGCTTTGCTGGGTTTCGGAAGTTTGAGCCGCCGTGCAGTGCTGGCTGTGGGGAGGTGGGGCTTCTGTTTCCAATGAGGAGCCTTCAGCGTCGGGAGAGCCTATCGCCTTTCACGGGAGCTACTCTGATCCAGGCAGTGGCCACGCAGTCTGGTTATTGTTTGTGGATCCAGGCGGTTTGCAGCCGGAAGGAGGGCAGGTGGGGGTTTACGACTCTGCGCTGCGGGACTAGCCGGGAGACTCTGATTTCTCCTGCCACCTGTGCGGGTGAACTTGGAACTGGGCGCCTGGCTTGACGCCGACTCTTTTTCTCCAGCTGGAGGAGTTCCTTCCGTCTGTGTTCTGCCCTTGGAAGGAAAGATGCCTGGGAGAGGAGTGGGGCCGCCAGAGGCGGTGCTGGGTGCGCACCACAGAGCCTCAGTTATGTTCTTTGCAAAGTCCTGACAAGTGTTCCTGAAATGGACACTCTGCTTCATTTTTAAAATTGTACTTTTATTTGTTTTTATTTTCATTTTTGGGGGGCCGTGGACATCCCTGACCTAGAAACCAAGTACAACAATGTGGCTAGTGTAAAAAAATATTTTTTTTGTTTCTTAACTCCTCATTTTCCTTTTCTTTGTAATTGGGTGACATAGAAGCAGCCTTTTTGCATAAAGCTGTGCCTGACTCTCAACACCGTCTGAATGAATGGGACGGAGCAGTCTCGATCAAAGGACCTGGACCAATTTTAAAAAACGAGCCTTTTGTTTGTTGGGCTACCTTTGTCTGTAGTTGATTTTGATGTGAAAGAAGATGAAAAAGGACGGCTCTTCAGGTTCCTTCAGATTCAAGTCCAGCCCGGGTTCTCTCTCACGTGCTGTGAGTTGGATAAATTTCTCCTCCTTGTCCAGGCAGACAAAGAGGCTGTTCCGCAGTGATGGGGAGCTCCCGGTTTGTGGGCAGCAGGTGGAAGCGGACGATGAAAACTGGACCTACAGAACCCAGCCCAGAAAAGGTGACTTGAGTTTGTTTTTACTTAAACATTTTTAGAAGTTTGTAGAATTCTTTGTTTCTATCACTGATTTCCCTTCACAATTTTTGGCCTTGTTAGGAGGGGTTTTTTTGTTTATTTTAGAATTCAGTATCATTCATTTGCTTACATGCCTAAAATAAAAGTGCTCTCTCACTTAGTTTCAGCATGAGATCACATCCTTCTAAGAAGGACGGAATAGCCATTGTTGTCCTCAGCACTCCCCTCCTCAGACCCTCACACTCACGTGACTTGTGGAGAGTTCGGTGGTGAACCGTCTCACAGAAGGAGTCATCTGCTCTGGGACTGAGGTTGGGACGTGGAGCTCTTTTCTGGAACAGTGCACTGAGGAGCCTGGGAATCCTGGATGGCCTCCAGGCATCTTTCTGCTGAGAAGATTGATGGGTTACATGAGCAGGTGTTGGGGTGACATCGAGGAGAATGAACCCACGAAGGGCTTGCCCTTCTTATCTTGGCCAAAAGGAGTTTTTGGATTTCTTTCCAGTTCCTTTCCGACCAGGCTGGTCTCTTTTCAGGGTTAGCGTGTTTTGCCTTCCTCAAGGCGAAGAAAAGATCAGTCCTGGTGGAGAGAAATATTTCAATATTTCTCAACACACCCCTATATTATGTTTAGAATTTCTGAGTTCTTCCTCTTATGACTGTTTACTGGAGAGACTGGTCAGTTAGGGTCTGAAATGGCTTCTCCCTCGGCGCCGTGGCTGACCCCATGGGGAGCCCTATTGAAGTGTTATAAAGGAGCCGGTCCAGACATTCCATGTGATTGTGTTTCCGTGTTTATCACATTCTTCCCGTGCAAAAGAAACCTCGTTAGAATCTTTCAGGGACCTGTTCTTTCTCCTCTTCTGGGAAACAAAACTGAAATGTGAGAGAATAAACTAAGTTAAATATGTGCTTGTGGGTCCAATAATTATATTCCATGGACTGAGAATTAAATACAGCCCTTCTTGTGGATGATGTGTGTTACACCACTTGTTCTTGTCTGTTAGCTGTGGCACAGGAGGGGCTAGTTCATGCTCTTTGAAGTCAGTTGTTTATTATGTCAAGAAGGTGGCCAGCGCTGGTCCGCTGATGCTGAGCTCCAATATGCAGGTTTTCACTCAGATACAGTGTGACTGCCAGGAGTAGGGAAGTCTCTGTGCCCTCCGGCTGGAGTCTTGGAGTTTCGTAAGTCCACGAACTTGCCTTTTCTAAATCGAGTGAGCTGTGGTTTTGGTAAATGGGTGGGTTGTAGTGTTTGAAGAAAGCATTTGAAGGGTGGATACAGTAGTGCTGTTGCTGCCAGAGGGTGTCGTTTTGATTCCTTTGGCTTTTGCTGGAAGTTGTTTTTTATGACTTGTTTTGTTTTAAATTAACCTCTGTCAAGTTTCTGTTAAATGTTGTGTGCGTGTGAGCGTGCCGCTTTAGGGTTTCTGTCGTAGATGCTCCATCCGGTTCACGTTAAAGGGAAGGAGACTGCGACTTTGCGTGTCTTAGTTGGAAATGAAGCAAGTGCTGTACACTTGACTTGGGAAGAATAAAGAAGTCATTGTAAAGGGCAAGGTGACCTGGAAAGGGAGGGAGAACGTGTTTATGTAACAAACACGAGTCTGAGCCCCTTATTGCTATGGAATGGTGGGTGCAGTGGGCTCACACAGATACCTGGGCATAATGCGTGTGCACGTCTGTATAGTTCCTAGAAGTAGTCAGGCATGGATGATGATATCATTTCTGACATGTGTGTTAGCGGGAAATCCTGAAAAAGCTGTCTGTAGATCAAAATTCATGATATTGTATTCTGGTTTCACATTTGACTCACAAAAGAAAACTGTCTCTCAACTTTGACACATTGTCTTGGGGGCTTGTTATAATAGATGCTCCTTATTCCACATGGTTCTTGCCTTTGGAGAAATACAGAAGTGACATTCATTTACACTTGGCAGATCAAAAGAGGAAAAATCTTTCAGAAAAATTATGCAGATTGGAGTTTTTTTGTAGGAGTATCAAATAAGCTAAAACTCTTGCATGGATTATCATTCAGTCTAAGAATGCCCAGTGGCCATGTCAGGATTTAGGTGCAGATAAATATGCACTGAAGACATTCGTCTGATGAGAATCGTGTAGCACCTATTTTTCTTTTATGTCTGTCCAGACTACATGCATGTGAATCCACTTTCTTTTCGGCTTACCCCCAACACCCTTACCTTGTATTAACATCTTTGATTTACACAGGTTTCTAAAAACCTCACCCTCCTCCCCACCCCCCCACACACACTCACGCTGCTGCCTTGGTTCAGCAGTGCCCATCCTGGGATCTTGGGCTGACGAGAGTCTGGTTCTGCAGCCTCCTGGCTTTCTCCCTCCCGCCAGCAGCTGCTGCAAGACCAGAGGGCTTGCCTGCTCACTGCCCACTGTCTCCAGGGCAAGTTGCTTTGCAGGGTTGACCCATTGCATCCCTGCTATCAGTGTGGACAGTGTGTTGTCCAAGACCCAGGTTCATTGTATTAAACAGTTCTTCCACGTTTCATTTTAGAAGATATTTTTATAATGAATCTCCTTGCTGGATTGCTTATCGGTAACATCAAAATAAAGTTTTTAAGTGGCTACCTTCATGGATATCTGTCAGTACACAAACCCGTAGCTTTTCAATTTTATGTTCTCACTTATACTCAAGAAACTAAAGATAAAATTACAGTGCTTGAGACTTCTTTGGAGAAAGTTTTTATAGGATTGCATGTTACTACTGGCATCTTTCCTGATAGACTTGTACTGTTCCCGAGTCTGAATAGTGGCTGGAAGATTCATATTGATGTGTCCAAGCAGTTGCCATCACTGGTGCTGACCTGGCCGGTGTCAAACTCTATTGACCATTGTCCTCAGGAAGGCTAGGTACCAGCGATGATCAGTTCTCATGTTCTTAGTGTGGGATGACCCTCACTATGAGAGCAGAGGATGCTTCTGCTTAGTTGGCCATAAAAATCAAGGGTGTGAGTCAGGATCCTCTAGAGCACTGAGTTCAGTGATTCGTGAGCTCTTCCCTTAGGAGCTTGCGTGGTGAACAGTGGACGTCTAGACGAGATGGCCTGGAGCTCTCACGTGGGGTGCGAAGGCATTCGTTGCAGGAATTCTCCCTGAGTGCTGTGTGCAGGATGCAGAGAATGTAGCACACAGGCCTTGAAGTCATGGGTTCACACTCACGTGCAGAATCTAAGGGGGAATTAAAGAGAAAGTGCAGGATCATCGTGGAAAAGTGTAGAATGAGTGGCTTAGTTGAGAAGGTTCAGATGAAGACACTTCATCTGGAGCATTTCCGTGTTTTACATGGTCTTCTGGCTGTTGGTGTTGATAAACAGTATTTAATGGCTCGGCTTCGTTTCCAGCACCATGGAAGATTCTCCGTGGGGACTGATGACTATCTTCTCCCTTACCCTTCTCTTGTCAAATAAAACCACAAAAGGAAGAATAACAGTGGGGTGTCCTCTCATTGAGGAGAACGAGTTCTGTTGGATCCCCAGCTCTCTGTTGAGTGGGAGGGAGGCATGATTGATGATCCTGTATTGACAGGTGGGCAGATCGATAGGGTAATTGACATGCAAAGCCTCGGTTTGGACAATACTCTTTGGACTTTATCGTGTGTACTAATAACATTACCAAACTTGAACCATTTGAGTTTCAGTTTCCTCCCGTCCCAGGAACTCCAGAGAATGACCTTCCTGGGCATCGAGGGGAATGGATAATCCGTACACTAGTAATCGGTTGTTGAGTGTGGCAGTGGGCTATATTTAAAGTAATTTCATCCCATAGTAAATAGTTGCAAAAAACAGGATCCTGGTGCATAATTGGATTAGCAATGACTTCAGACGGTACAGTGGAGAAAATGGCGTGGAAGACCAAGAGTAGCCAAGATCCTCTTTTCATGTAAATAGCTGTGATTTATTTTTGATCATGAGATCTTTAAAATTATGGGGTTTAAGAGCATTTTCTTCATGACATTAAAGAAGTCTTAAAAATATTGGCAAATATACTCAAATTTGAGAGTAAAACTAGATAAATAAGTAATGTTTATTCTGAGGGTCACTATGTACATCGGAAAACTAGCTGAATGGAGTTGATCTTGGTGTCTTAATAAAAGAGGCAAGAAGAGTATTCCCAGAGCTGAATGCAGTGTTCTCCTCTTCCCTTCTATTGAGGCTGATGCTCTGTGGAGGAGACGCACTATGTGCCACTTAACGTTTATCTGGTTCCCTGACACTGGCCTTTGTTAACTTTTGATCGTTTCTTCTTCTGAAGTAAGGGAATCTCCATTGTCTTGCTCCCTTGTTTTACTGCAAAAATGATTTTATTTGTTATTAAATTGATGAAGTTCTATTGAAATGATGTTTTATGTAATTCTCTTCCTTTATTTACTTATTTTCAAAAGCTTGTGGATTTGTTTTGAGAATTGGACACTCGCTTAGATTACTGGAAATATCTCAGGGTGATGAAAGAAGGACCTTATTGTCAGAGCCTGCGTTTGGAAGTGAGTCATCTGTGTTCGTTTCCCTTGAAATGTCCATACTGGGTTTTGAAAATGTTTTTGAAATTGTTTTTTTCAAACAGTTATTTTTAAAAATAAATTTAAAAGACCCTGAAGGTTAATTAAGGTTAAATTTTTATAAGTCTCTTGCAGTTGTTATAGAATGTGTTATATTTCCATGTAATTTCAAGGTTTTTTGGTTTAACTATAATATTTTCTATCAATTAAAATTTTTTAACTGCAATATTTCCTATGAAATACTTCCATTAACTCCAGTCCTGTCGGTTTTATCTCCTCAAGGTCTATTGTGTCTGCGGCCACATGTCTCCCCGGCCTTCTGAGCCGTCTTCTGCTCTTTCTTGTTACCGTCACTCTTGTCCCCCTTTGGGCCACTCTTGAGTCCATGCTGTGGTCAGAGTCATCTTCCTAAAACTCATGTATAATCGCGTCACTCTCTGTGGCTCCCCATTGCCTGCAAGCAAAGCCCACACCATGTCACACAGCCTGAGGCCCTGCGCTAGGATCCTCTCGGTGCCCTGTCCTTTAAACTCCAGAAACGGCAGAGCAGGATGCTCTGGCCCCCTCCTCCACGTGTTGACCTCCTGCTTCACCTTCTAGACTCTCTTTAAAACCCTGTGAAGTCCTCCCTGGCCCCCCAAGGGCAGAGCCACTTGCTCCCTCTCTCTGCTATCTTTCTCCACCTTCTGCATTCCTCCACCATTGCCCTCATCGCTGGATTATCCTTGTTTACTCCTCTGCATCTTTAGCTAGGCTCTGAACTCAGCACAGAGACCTAGTCTTCCTTATCTCTTTTGTCCCTAAGCTATGTGCTCAGTAAATGGTGCTGGGGGGTGAGCACAACTCCTCTGGACACTGGTGGCTGTGCCATCTGCAGAGGCCTCGTCCTGGACAGACCTCTGGGCTCTCGGGACGCCGCTGGGTCTTGTGCCACAAGCACTTGCTTTGTTGCACATGCTGGTGGGTGTGAACTCGCAAGTGCTCCTAGCTGTGAACTCTCTGGAGTGTGGCAAAAGCGAGGGTTCCGTGGGTGGGAGCATGGCTTCAGTGGCAGTCTGCGGCTCCTGTTGCCCTGCTTGGACTGTGCACGGGTCCAGGACTCCCAGCAGCGTTGGATCTGACCTGGTGGACAGAGATGAGGGGGCGATGAGGAGCCACGAGGCACCTGTCCTCTTCTCAGCCGGTCCCTGCGTTGCCCCTGCCCCCTCAGTCAGGCTTGTCTGAACGCAGCAGCCGCAGGGACCTTTGCAGGGAACACGAGTCGCATCCTGTATCTTCACCACTTAAGACCCTTCGAGCTTTCCTTCTCTATGGTTTGACTGAAGTCTCTGCAAGGCCCTGTGAGGCCCCATGTGGCCTGTCCCTGCACTTCCCCGCTCTCCTGTGAGTCACACCAGCTCCCTCCGTGTTCGGCTCTGCACGATGTTCCCTCCCCCTCCTCTTTCAGCCCTTGGCAGAAGTCGTCTCAGTGCCCTGCCTAAACTGTCACAGCTGGCCCTCCCCTGACCTTTCTACCCGCATCTCTCTTCTTCCCCAAAGCACTTACCACCACCTAATACACTCTATACTTTGTGTGGTTATTTTTGGTGCTGTCTCTAAAACTAGAATTTAGTCTCTAAGACAGGAGAGTTTTAAATACGTTTCGATGACCAGAGTTTCCCCAAGCCTGGCCCGTGGTGGGTGTTCGGTACATTTTAGTTGAAAGAGAGAGTGAATGACACATCGAGCACCAAGTCAGGGCGTCTACATGTTTCACTCGTGTCCCTTCTGATCATGTGACCTGGAACAAGGCACACAATCTGTTTAAGCTCTGGTTTCCATTCTGTAAAATAGGATGATGCCTATTCATCATACGTGTGGGTAGCAGGTACAGCTTGTTATTGAATAAGTGAGTGTATGCTTTATAGATACTGTATCAGCCTCCAGATTGGGCCTGATGGTATTTAATGGTGCTGTCTGTGGGGCTGGCTCTCTCTTCACTATCAGTAGTCAATTGAGTCAGAAGATGTCTTTATCCTAGTGTAGAACATACTATTCTGTAGAATTTTCAGTATTGATGTAAGTGCTCTTCGGGTACTGTGTAACCTAGACAACGCATGTGGAAGCTGTCACCTCCTCTACATCATCCTTCAAGTCACAGGCGCATCACGATGATTGGTCAACCATGGACCGAGTATATGACGGTGGTCCCAGGAGATTGGTGCCATACAGCTAGGTGTGTGGTAGGCCGTACCATCTAGGTCTGTGTGAGTGTGCTCTGTGATGCTCACACACGACAGAACCACCTAATGACGCGTTTTGCAGAATGTGTACCCATCAAGTGACACCTGACTGTATACCTGAGTTTTTATGTCAAATCCTGAAATGATTAAAATACTAAATTGAAAGTCAAGTCTCAGTTAGGCAACCCATCCAAAAGTATTAACAATAGCTAACATTTAATGGGTGCTTGCCATGGCTAGACACTATTAATAACACATTGCATGAGTGAACCCATTTAATAAGTATTGTCTAGACACCGTAAGTATTCAATAAAAGTAATAGTTGGTTTGATAAGCAAGGAAGGGTCATGAGGGAGAACTGAAAACTGGGCTGAGAAACTTAGCTGTGGAGAGACGGAAGCCAGTGTAATTCTGTGGAAAGAGAAATGCACTTGAAAGGACGTGGGGTATTTTGGGGTCTGGACCCAAGAACTTCTGGGTTAAGGGCACAAGCTCTGCTTTGAGTCTCTGGGCTTCATGCGGCTCCTGGATTTGAGCTCTGTGAAGCCTGGTCTGTGTACTATGCAGTGCCTTGCACTTTGTAGACAGTGAGTCAATATTTGTTGTGTGAACATGTGGTCACGGCAGGGTGGAGGAAAACTGCTCAGGGTAGGGCGCGCAGGTGGATTGGAGCCTTTGGGACCAGCATCAGGCGTCTGGGAGCTGTGGAGGTTGAGAAGAAACTGGGTGCTGGTGGAAGCCATCATGTGGCACGTGAGGAAAAGCAGATGTGGAACCACAGATTTTCATGTTAGGCTACCTTCTTTAAAGGAAGTTACAGGTTTTGGTAATTACTTGTTAGTGTAGCAACAGCATCTCTGATTTTCAAAAGTATAGTTGTGTTTGTTCTAGCTGCGTGAAATATGGGTAGTCTTCACCTTGTATTTCTTTTGTCTTTTTGGTTTTTTTTCAGATTTTTATTTTTCCTTTTTCTCCCCAAAGCCCCCCGGTACACAGTTGTATATTTTTAGTTGTGGGTTCTTCTAGTTGTGCTATGTGGACGCCGCCTCAGCATGCCTTGATGAGCAGTGCCATGTCCACTCCCAGGATCCGAACCAGCGAAACCCTGGGCCGCCGAAGCAGAGCGTGCAAACTTTACCACTTGGCCACGGGGCTGGCCCTCACCTTGTATTTCTAATCTTCCTTGTTAAAGGTGGTATTTATGGCGATCACTGTCTTAATAAATGGATTGGAAAACTCACAGTCAACATACACACTGTGCATATACAGAGATGTGCGTGGCGTGAGGCTGGGGGAGCTGGGGCTGGTTGCAGTGATGCCTCTGAGGTCTGCCCTTCATCAGCCCTCACCGAACTTCCCTGTACCATGAATTCAGCATCACAAAGGTCTCTCTGTCATTCATGGCTGATGTTTGATAACTGACTTGTCATCAAAGACACTGAGCCAACAATTACTTATTTGCTTCTTGCTGGAACCCCTCCCTGTGCTGGATGCATCACATTTGGCTGTTTAAACATGTATGATGTGTGGTGAGCACTTGTCTGGCCGGGCAGATGTCTGAGACCATCTCCCTGGGGGATTGTTAGCTGGGGTTCCCAGCTAATACACCACGCCCCCCATACCGCCATTTACTAGACTCATTCCCAGGATCTGGGTGCGTGTTGCAGATTCTTGTGCTTTGAGAGTTCCTGTTGCTTAGTAGACTTGATGTAAAGCAACACCTTGAGAAGGCCACATGGAGAGGCAAGACTTTCCCAGATTCAAGGTGAAAGTGGCTCGAATTGTGAGTGACCTGTAGTGACCTGGCGCACAGGGCCTTCCCCAGAGCTGGTGGAATGAAAAGCAGCTCTACCCTGCCATTTCTGTGCCCTCCTGTTCCTCAAAAAGGCTGTGTTAGGGGATAATGAATAGGACATAATGGAAGGAGGCGGCTGGACAGGAGGAGGGACAGAGAGGGGACGAGCTGTGAGGGGAGGAGAGATGCTGACTCCCCACCTCTCCATTCTGTCTTCCCTTTGCTGACGGTTCTGGCCCTCTCTCCTAAGTCAGGAGAGCAATGGTGGCCCATGGGGCTCAGCCCAGGTTCTGAACATGCTGCTTGCATGACTGACTGTGCACGGGCAATACTTCAGGATTGTTTGTTTCAAGACATGGCTTAATGAAGTTTCTGTGCATGGTTGGAAAAGGCGTGGAACAGGGTCAAGGCCAATCTGTCCACTGGTTAGAATCCTGTTAGTGGAACAAGTAGGATATCAGATTTGGGCTCCATGGATGCTTATGCTTCTCTAAGGAAGCTCATTTATAAGTGAAAGCCACAGGCAGTGGAGATTTCAATATACTGTATCGCTTGATTTTTGTCTTTTCAGCAAACTTAAAGAGAAAGTGAGAATAAGTAATTCTGCTGTTGGTACAGTTCCCTCGCCCTGTACCCGGAGGTTCACTTTCATGCTGTAGTTAGAAACAACCCAGCTGAAGTGGACGCTGGGGATCTGGTTGCACTCTGAGATAACCCAGAATGCCTCTCCGACAGGTGTGTGCTGCTTCTGTCTCGACACAGGCACACCAGGCAGGTGGCGAGTTTACCCTGGCGGGCGGTGGCTGCCTGGCTTGGTTGCTGTGTTTTTTCTGACTGGTAGTTATTTATTTATGCCAATTTTTTTTCACAGATAGAAAGTACATAGGGTGCTTTGACTTCCTGGGAAAAGAACTTGGATTTTTACCTTAAAGTATTTGTGTTGCAGGGTTAATCAGCACACTCTATTCCTGCTATGAAAAGATCTTTTAAGTACATTTTTCCTTGCTAGCTTCCCAAGTCCAATTCTTTGGCCTTAAGTGTGAATGCCTGAATGTTGTTCTGCTCCAAGGATCCCAGTGGATTTATAAGCAATTTTTGAGACAGCTTGTTGCATTCAGGGTGATCTTGTGGGCTACTGACGGTTGATAAAGCTGCAGAGGCTGGAATGTCTCTCCTTCAACCTTCCTTTTGATCACCACACCTGGTTACGCCCCACACACTGGAGATGTGTGGGTTTTCCAGTTGATCATCAGACCTTGGTTATACCCCATACACTGGGGATGTGTTGGTTTATCCAGTTGATCATCAGACCTTAGTTACACCCCGCACACTGGGGATGTGTTGGCTTATCCAGTTGATCATCAGACCTTAGTTACACCCCGCACACTGGGGATGTGTTGGCTTATCCAGTTCAGCATCACATCTTGGTTACACCCTATACACTGGGAATGTGTTGATTTTTCCAGTTGATCTATGTTCGTATGTCATTGTAACCAGGGAAACATTATGTAACAGTTTAGAAATTTGGAAGATCATGTGTCAACTCGAACTAATAAAGAGGTTTGAACCAAAATCCAATTAGTAAATTTTCTTCTAGTTTCTGAGAAAGTTGTGTACGGTTTCTCTACAACAAATGATTGTTTAGAATGGGAGAGGAATCTTCTACAGTGGATCTAGGGTCTGGATGTTTTGGCTTTTTCAGTACCCAGTAGATTTGATTATTGTTGCTTTTTTAAATCAGTGATTTTTAAAAGTTTTGCCTGTTTCCAGAAGTAATAAGTACACTTTACGTTAGGTCCTAGTTCACACAGTGTGTATACACACACACATATGCATATACATATATATATACACACATACATGCACATATGCACATACACATATAACACATGGCTGCACACATGCATTTGCATATACACATTGCATATACATGTACACATACATATGTACATGTAGACATATACATGCATCTGCATGTTTATAAAATGAAGCAAGAACTCTGTGAAACTTCTCACCTTTACTGCATGTCTACTTGTAATACTCTCTGTTTTCCTCTTCTTTTTTTGTTTTCTTTTTGGTGAGGAAGATTCTCCCTGAGCTAGCATCTGTGCCAATCTTTCTCTATTTTGTGTGTGGGTCACTTCCACAGCATGCCCACTGACAAGTGGTATAGGTCCACATCCAGGAACCGAACCTGGGCCGCTGAAGCAGAGTGTGCCGAACTTAGCCACTAAACCTTGGGGCCGGCCCCTGTTCTGTTTTATGCTAGTCTGTTTTACTAGACAGAACATGTGAGTCTGACCTGCTGAAGTGGCTTTATGGCTGCCTTTTAGCTCACGGCCTTCAGTTTGCAGTGGGCCTCCCTCCTTTGAGTAGGTTTGTCGTGCTGTATACCGGGTAGCTTTGGTGGAGTTGCTGCAGGTCGTGCCCTGTGCATCTGCATTGTAGAAATCCCTGGACGCCAGAAGTGTCTGGAGACACTGCGCGTTAGTGGTGCATCTCAAGAGTCATCTGGTCTGAGAACCGACTGATGGCCATGAGCACCTGAGTGTTTCTTCTGAGTTCCCGTCTGGGTTTCCTCAGGGGACATGCTTGAATGTCAGCAGGGTAGAAGCCACTTCCAGTGTGACCCTCATCCCCTGTGGGCACACAGTGGAGAGCCCGCGAGCAGCAACGCCCCTCTTCTGGAGAGTTCTGTCGTGCTCTCTGACCCACTGTCCATCCCCCATGGGAGGAAAATTAGTGGAGAAATTCAGTCCATTTAACTGCATGTTCAAGTTGTTGGACTCTAACCTGTGTCTCAGAGACCCTATATCTGAACTGGAAGAAAAGCTACATTTTCTCTGAAACATAAAGTTACTGTGAAACACTGAAGATTGTTAGAGATGCTTCTCTATATTGTGGTAATATGGGCCACACGTTAGCTTCAAGAAGGGTAGAGGGTTGTGCCTTTATTTATTTGTATGTCTGGATGACAGAAGCTGCCTCATTCACCTTTCAGGGTACTAAAACTATTGAGTATTTTTTTATGAACATCTTTCTGAAGCAGACTCTGCAGATAGGATCTGTTTGCAGGTCAGGGTCGACCCAGGACTCACACGTGTGGCCTCAGGTCACTGCTGCGACAGCTTTGCCCTCTTTTGTGGTGAAAGAGCAGTACCTGAAAGACTGAGTTGCCTGAAGCCATCTAGATGATAATGGTGTGGACTGTATTTGAATCCACTTCTTGTGACTTAGTCCCACACTCTTTCTATGACACTGTGCACCATCTCTGCTCAATCCTCAGAGCACAAGTGGCCCTGGTTTTGATGCCTTGGCATCACCGTGAATAGGGTTGAACCTTCTAAGAACACAGTGATGCCCTGGGTGCATTGAGGTCCCTAAGGATCCTTGCTTTGGTGGGAAGCCCAGCTGGCTGCCTGCTTCTGGTTCCACTTCTGCCCGAAGGCTGTGAGCTTCCTCTTTCCACCTGTGTGGTTTTCCTGCCTCTTGTCCCCACCATGCTCTGCTTTGGTGCTTCTGACAATCCATGTGGTTACAATGGTCTTGACTGGAATATTATAATGAGACCCTGAGCCACAGTCCTGTGAGGAGGCTGTCTGGTCAGAGACCACGCTGGCTTCTTGCTTCTCGGCAGTACTTTGAGTGGCTGAGTTTGTCAGAAAAGTGATCTCTTGATAAGTGGGATGTTCCTGTGATGTGTAACTGTTTTTACCTCTGTATCTGCTGTTGGCTTCACTGTTTAGTACAGTTGATTAAAGGACATGCTTGCATTAATGTTATGGAACTGTGACTATATTTGGGCATCGCAATTCTTTTTGTAAATGTTAAATTTTAAACACTTCTGTAAAATCACTCTGAGTTTTCAAGCAGGATTTCTGTGTTGTTTCACTTAGTGAGGAAGCACAGCCTTTAAGCTTTGGTTTCCCCAATAAGCACTTTCTCTAATGACATACTGAGCTCTCCCTTCTGCTCTCCTCTCCTCTCTTCCCTCTCCATCTGATATTTGGACACCAAATATATTTTCTTGTTTTTCATATGGTTGAAATTGCCTCCTCATGTCTGCGGTTTCATATCTTTCTTTACATCATCTGCTTATTAAAAAGTCAAAAAATGGTGAAGGTAAGACATATTTCTGTTATCTGAATCCACTTCTATTCCACTAGACATTTCTAGCCAAACACTTTAAGTGACGTTTGATCCTCATTAACGCAAATGGGAATTATATAAAGTGCAACTGAAAAATCTGATTTGACTCTCTACCTTTTCCTGAATGAATTCCTTGATAAACCCCATATCCCAATACTCAGAATCAACATGACCTTCTATTAGTCTCTGTCGAAATGCCACAATCCCCGTCTGCATCCTAGACCCACAGTTGTTCTCAGTGAATACTTTGATTTACACAAGGGAGAGCTGAAAAATGTTAGGATGCAATTTGAATACATTGAAAGTAGAGATTTAAAAAATTTTTTTCTGTGACTCAAGAAGTGAGGCTCAGAGAAAAGTAACAATTTCAAAAAGCACTGTTATCCTTTCTCTCATTCTCCAAACACAAGAGAATTGGTAAAAGATGCTCACTCCTGGTGTCAAAGCTTTTGATGCCTAAATAGTTACTCTGTGTTTTGGTTGTAAAGTCTCAGAGATAAGGACAATGTAAAGATTGTTTTTCTTTGTGGATGAAGTAAAATTTCAAAGTGTGACTGTTCTGTGGACACCTAATTAGAGCAGCGTTATTTGGAGAGAGCTTACTGAGGCAGTGGCCACGTACAATGGCCACGTACAACAGCCACGCACAATGACCACGTACAATGGCCATGTGTTTTCTTCTCTCAGTACTATTTGAGAGCATTTTAGTAAATATTTGTTTGTAGTGCCTAACTTGGAGTTGTGAAGGGATCCAGGCAGAATTTCCCTAACGAAACAAAGCTGGCTTGTTAGGACTGGAAGGAGGCTCGGAGGGAACCTGTCTGGTCCCTTGTTTGACAGGTGGTGGGGGTGTTGGCTAAGACAAGGGACGGTGGCCGGTTAGCTACGCCCTCACATCCCGTTCTCCTCTGTGAAATGGTGCTGAGATTGTGTTCCTTTCTATTTAATTTTGACATTCCTGACTGCCCTGTGAAGGTCAAGTGACAGATTCCTTTCCTGACCCCACAGAGCAGGTTTTGGAAGCTTTTCATTCGCTCTGTCACATGCAAGGTTTTAAACAGATGTGCTGAAGGCAAGCAGCTTCCTCATGGCAGCAAAGGCAGAGGAGGGACACCACAGCCCGGCAACGGGCTCTCGGCTCTCACTTTTATTCCACTTACAAAAGGAAAACTCATTCAGCTTTCAAAGAATTGAAGGAAAAAACCAAAACCAAAAAAAAAAAACCCAAGCAGAAAACCATCCCAAGGGCCCCAGGCTGCAGCCCTTCTTCTGTGCAAACTGAAGTCCTTAGAGACAGCAAATGACTTAACAGAGGCCAGAAGCACACTTGCCCCAGAGGACGGGACGGCCTGGTAAAACCTTACACTTAGTGTTCTTTTGTGACACAGAACTGTTTTGCTCCGGAGGGGCAGTAGATTTATTATCATTAATAGCTGAATTTGCAGAGATGCTTTGAGTAAAAATAGGACACAAAGTAAATACCAGGCGTTACCTTCGACAGATTTGTAGGTGACGTCTGTTAGAACCTAACCTGACTCATGTTAAGCAAGGATGGAGAGGGAGACCTGGAGAGAGAGGAGGGAGGAGGAGGTCAAACAAAACAAAGGGGGGCCGGCCCCACAGCCAAGTGGGTAAGACTCCGTGTGCTCAGCTTCAGTGGCACAGGTTCACGGGTTCGGATCCCGGGTGTGGAACTACTCCACTCATCATCCACACTGTGGAGGCATCCCATATACAAAAAAATAGAGGAAGACTGGCACACTTGTTGGCTCAGGGCTGGTCTCCCTCAAGCAGAAAAGTAAGAGGATTGGCAACAGATGTTAGCTCAGGGTGAATCTTCCTCACCAAAAATTTTAAAAGAATGAAAAAAGGAAAGGGAAAAGTCTCAGCTGTTTGGCACAATCCCAAGGGAGGATCAGAGAAGAGCTGTTTCTGTGGGATGCTCTGTTCCATGTGGGTCGTGTAACCCTGTGATTGTCAGGCACCGAGGCACATCACTGCCCTGAAGTCGGTCTGACAATTTGGAGAGTTATTTTCTGGCTTATTTTTAAACTCCAGGACAGGGAAAAAGACTGAAGGAGCCTAAATGCTGTGGTTTCCTCAGACCTTTATTGTTGTGAATCCTATGGGGCCTGAAATAACTCGCGGTTCCTGGCGTTTCACACTGCCTGGCCCTCAGACTTGGCGGTTGAGAGGGAAATGGTTGGCTCCTTCCTTGAAGCGCTGTCACCAAGGTTAAAGTGGGTCAAAAGCTGGAGAACGTGGGGATTTCAGGAAAAAACTGCCTTTTTATGGAAATCCTCTAGTTCTTTATAGAGTTGTGAGTTTTTCAAATATATAGTTGACTTCAAAATACAGTGCTTCAAGTTTGTAAGTCTTAAGTAACTTAAATGTTGGAGTGATGTACTCAGTCATCTGTACAGACTCGCCAGGGGCCGGGCGCTTTAACTTGGTGTGTCTTCTTTCTAATTTTCATCTTTCTGCTTGGTGATTAGAAGCCATTATGGTCTAGTCACTCTTGCTGGTTATGGGCTGATGTTTATAGACAAGTAAGTTGCGGCAGAACTTTGTTCCTCCTGGTTGGCTGGTACGTGAGTCATTTTGATTTGTGGCCCGACTTCTCTTTAGATCGACTAAGGACGGTGATTCTGTGGGCAGAAGAGCTGCACCTGTTTCTGCAGTTGAAGGTTTTAACTTCCTTGGATTACTCGGATGTTGATGAGAAAATGACCTCTTTGTTTTAGGTTAGCTGCTTTTGGGGGACAGTTGCCATTGATCTGTGTGTTTCAGGAGTCGGCCTCTCCAGGAGCACGTTGGTGAAACCCACAGCACGACAGGACAGGAGGTTGTCTGATGTGCGTTAACTCAGACTCTCCAGGGTACCATGTCTGCATGAGGCATGGTCACAGTGGCAGAGCTGTAATGGAACGAAATTTAGACTCTAGTAGCTTTGTTTTTCTCCTAGAATACATTTCATCATCAGATCACTAAGAAAGGGGATTTGGGGTCATCGTTATGGCATCTTTTGGTGTCCTGCCTCCAGCTGACTTCAACATTCTTGTATGGATACTAACAGAAAAATTCCTTTTTTTTCCTTTTCCACTTCCGCTCCCATCGTCCTTCACACACTTAGTTTAGGGTGGACGAGAGTAGGAAGAACTGCTTTCCAAGTTTGTCTGGAAAACTTGCCTCAGAGAGAATGGTGTTTATGTCTGTGCGTTTCAAAATGAGGTCCCTGTAGACTATTAATCTTCTTTTAATGATGTTTTTTATTGATACATAGTTGACATATAACATTATGTACAGTTTCAAGTATACAACATAGTGATTCAATATTTGTATGTAATATTGCCATAGGCCATTAATCTTTAGAGAAATGATGATTTATAAAAATTCCACCATGCATTGCTTAATGCCGGGACATGTGTTGGATGTGTGGTTAGTTGATGTCGTCATGGAGTGAACATCACGGTATCCTTGCACAAACCCCGATGGCTCTACGGTCTTCATCTTGTGGGACCATCATCGTATTTGCTGTCCATCCTTGACCACAGCATCATTATGCAGCACATGGCTGTATTAATGACCAGTAACTTATTTAATAATGAGTTTCAGTACAGTTGTTTACAGGGAAAATAGTATCTGTTTAATTTTAAGGAATATGTTAAATATTTTTATGACTTTTCATTGGAAGCATTATGCTATTGGATGGATACCTTATCTAGGTTTTATACACTTGCCATTAACTGTTTGCTCTTGGGTGAAATACTGAAGGGGTGATAATTCTAGTTTATGCTACACTGGTCATCTGTTACGTTCCAGGCACCCCACAGGGCTCAGGACGTTAAGTGTGAATGAGCATGTCCCCACTTTGAGGGACTCTCATTTTGGGTGGGCGGACAGAATTGTGACACTGTGGGAACTGCATAAAGAGTGCTACGGCACGAGGAGGGAGACTTCTGGGGAGAGGAGCATGGTCAGAGCAGACTTAGGGAAGTAAACAGCAGGCATTGGGGCGGGGGCTCATTCCAGACAAGGGAAATAATAGCCTGATTAGGGAGAGTGGGGGTATGAAGCCAGATGGAATATGTCACAAAGCCCACCAACGGGGCTGTTAAAGGGATATGGTCAGAAAATTTCTGGAAAAGAACTGAATCCAAGTCCAGAAGGGCCTTTGCTGCACATGAGAGTTTGGGATTTATTCTGACCTCGTGTTTTTTGCATAAGTAGAAACGTGATTTTTTTCCTAAGGGAGAGAATGGAGCCCTTGGAGATCTTTTGGAAAGACGTAGTAGGTGTGAAGATGGGTTAAGAGGTCAGACTTATAAAAAATAAAATACTGCAAAGATATGAGGGAATGTTGTAGCTCGATGAAGCATCCCAGCCATTGGCACCACCTGTGCGGCTGCCGCTGGGCAGGGTGAATGTGCAGGATGGCACCGTGAAGACGCCTTCCTGCAGCTGCTCGTGAGGTGACCATGCTCCCAAGGAGCCATAGACTGGATTGTGGACAGCAACAGAGTGGAGGCAGCGTGGCGTCTGAGCCGGATCAGGAGAAGCTGTGAGACAATGGAAGCCAAGAGCACACAGGTCGACGGGGAAACCTGCTACTGCATCCCCTGGACAGTGGAGGCGGAGCGCCCAAGAGTTCTCAAAAGAACTGGCTCATGTGGGCATTGGGAGAACGAGGCTGTGGTGGGTGGGGTAACAGAGCCTGTGGTTAGGCCTAAACGAGGGCTGTCTTCTGGATGGTGGCGTCCAGGAGTCCAGGTTTGGCTGCGAAGAAAAAAAATGGGAATAACCCTCAGAACTGGCTCTAAAAATGACCACTTAGAGCAGAACTCCCATGATTCCAGGAGGAAACCAAGTGACTGGGCATGAGGCCCCCTAAGGCCAGAGCCTGGAACACCCAGGAGTCCTGGCTGGCTGCCTGGAGCTCCGTGGCCAGTGTGCCCAGCACAATGTAACCTGCTTAACAAGCAGGGGGCTCCTGAGGGGTGAAGTGACCTCCGGTTCAGGTAGGTCAGCCCTTGCTCCAGAGGGCGGAGGAGCCCAGCTGAAGACGGGCTCAGGTGGCCACAGGAGCAGGCAGTGTCCAGTACAGAGACCGCATTCCAGGTGGCACTGTGCCAACCTGACGCTGCCTCAGGGGCAGACGGCACTAAGACCAGGACCAGTTTAATCTGGCCAGGGGAAGCTGTTCCTTTTCCTTCTTTCTCTGAGGCCCGTGGTAGTAATAAATACTTAGAAAAGCCCAGGCTGAGCCTCTCTTTTTTCTGAGAATTTAGAATATTGGTGAAAACTGGAAGATTCTCCAACCTCAGATGTTCAGAAGGCGCCAGGCAGGAAGGTCGCAGTCCATTCAGCCTTCACCCCGAGTGGCTTCTCATTTGGGGACTGGCTTCCCTGGTCTCCTCAGACGGGCCTGGAGGCCGGCTTCCCCTGGACAGGGTAGGGGTGTGACTGGGAGTGAGTCTCCCGTCTCCTCTGCCTCAGCGGCGCTGGGCTGCGTGCTGAGAGCTGCAGGTGTGGAAACAGCCTCGTCCGTGGATTCTCTTCCAGTTGGTGCAAACCGCCCTCGGCTGGGGAGGTTGGGGCTTTCCATCTTTGCCTGACTTTTTGGTGAGAGGAGGGTGAGGCTGCCCAGGGAGAACACAGGGTTTGCTGGCGTTTCTTAAATGATTTTGTTTTGTGTTTTACCAGGAACAAAGTAGAAAATTTGAGTCCTCAAATTGGACTCTCAAATTCTGTGCATTATGCATATTAATTCCTAATTTACCCATATCGTCCCTATTTTATTGAAACCAAAACATTTTTTTAGCACACAAGTTTCTTAGCATGGGAGTGGCTTGGGAGACACAAGTGTCTGCGGGTTTGGGGCTGTGTGCGGCGCCCCCTCCCTCCGGCCGCGGTTGTCATGCTAAACTTCAGGTGGTGCTGGGTGTTTTAACCCTACAAGAGAGACACGTAGCCGCCCTAAGGTCATGGTTGGCAAAGGCAGGACCTGCGTCCTGTCCAGCGGCTGAGGCTCAAGCGCGCACGCCGCAGGCTTGCTGCCCTCACCCGGCTGCTGTGGGTTTGTTTCCCAACCTCAGCAGCTGTGATCTGTGGTGGCAGATAATAATAATTTTAATGGATAGTTCTTATTTTTTTTCCCTAGTTTGAACAGTGTGCCTTTTCATGTTTTATTTCTCAAACATATTCACAGTTGTTTGATGGTGAAACAAGGGCTTTAAAAACAATGGTGCTTATTTGATAGTAATAAGGGCCTGTCCCATCTCCACTGCTTGAGCTCAATGCTGTGAACTTCTCAGACGGAGATCCCTCTGGTTTCACTAGTTTAATAGAAGATGGTATTTGCTCTGTTTAGGAGTGCTATACTTATAGTAAGGGTTTTTTTTCAGTAAAAATGTAGCAACAGTAAGTATAGCAGTATTGAAAAAATAGGTTTTAAGCCCATATAATCATAAGTCGAAGTTAGTTTAAAAAGAAAAAAAATCATGCCCCTTCTCCCACAGTTGTTACTGCTAAATGTTAAATGTGTTGGTTTCCTAGGCTGCTGTAACAAATTCCCACAAATGGGGCAGCTTAAAACAACAGAAATTTACTCTCTCAAGGTTCAGGAGGCCAGAGTCTGGAATCAAGCTGTCAGCTGGGCCACAGTCCCTCCCAAGGCTCTGGGGATGGGTCTTTCCTGCTCTTCCAGCTTCTGGCAGCTCCAGGCGTCCCTGCCTCGTGGCCACGTGGCTCAGCCTCCACCCCGTCTTCACCCAGCTCCTCTGTCTCTGGGCATCCTTTCCTGTCTCCTTTGAGGACACTCTGTTGTCCCTCACACCATCCTAATCCGACGACATCTCGTCACCATTCTTACGTTCAGTACCTCTGCAAAGACCCTATTTCCCAATAAGGTCACATCCCGAGGTTCTGGGTAGACAGGAATTTTGCGGGGACACTATTCAACCCATTTCATTAAATTATAGATGTTTTAACCTGGTTAGCAAGAGTAGTTAAATGGTAATAGGCAAGGAGCCATCATTGATCACTGTTAATTTTGTGTTCTTCTATTATGTGGTATCACATTGTGATATAGTTATTTACCCACCTCTTGCACTAAACCATAAAAAGGCAAAGATTGTCTCTTTTCCTGACATCATGCACCTAAAAAATGCTTGTATATTAATGTACATATCTGTATCTATCTGTATCACAGCCAGAAGTTGACGGAGCAAGCCAGGAGCATGGCGTCTTGCAGTTGATTCAGTCCCCACACGTGCAGTCATGAATGCTCTCGAGGCTAGCTGGTGCAGCTGCCGTCAGGCTCTCTTGCTTCCAGTCCAGTGTTCTTTCTAGAGTACAAAGAAGTCATCTCTGTATGAAAAGGCTTAACTGTGCATGTGCACAGGGAGCTGCTGAGGCACACAGCTGCCCCAAGCCCTGTGTACTGACTACGATCAGAAGCCTCTCTGAGGTGCAGAGTTTCTCTCTCTGAGTGCGACTTAAAAAGCTGAACTAACTGACAAGATTACCTTCAGGGACACCTTTGCAGTTCATGGACTGCGTGGAAGACACTCCGGATAGGAGTAGACAAGGATGGCTCCAACTATCGGGGCAGGGTCACCTGGGGAGTCAGGTAGTTTGACTGGGATCTGCTGCAGCTGTTGGTTGGTTGGACTGTCAGCTCTTCTCTGAGCCGGTCTGCCAGTTGAGATGAGCTGTACGGGTCCTCCCAGTTCTGTCCTGAGTCGGTATCTCTATTTGTCGTTCCCCACACAGGTGTTTTCCAACCCAGCGAGCTTCTGGCTAGGGATCTCTTGCGTTTCTTTGTGACCAGGCAGCTTGTACAGTGACTGCCTCGTGGTAGGGAGCTTGTTAACCAGGCACTGCTGGTGATCCTGGAGGATGAGGAGCAGAAGCCCGACCAGGGTGCCACAGGAACTCCCTGCTAAGCAGCGAGGACTGCAGTGAGCACCCCAGGACACAGACAGACAGACAGGTCTGAGTCAGTTTCCTGCATCCTGTGGAGTCGAAAGGAAGACCTGCACAGGACAACCGGCTGTGTGAACAATGGCCGCTTCCTGTGACCAGGAGACGGGGTCTGATGGCCATGAGCCGCTCGAGGTTCAGACAGCGCTCCAGCACAGGGTGTTCTTGAGGCCGAGTTTGCGGACTGTTTTTCTTCCCATCTGCAATGAAATTCCTTCTTTCGCTTTTCAACCTGTGTTAAAGAATTTACGTTAAAGAAACTCTAACTTGCCAGAGTGAATTTAGTTTTCCAGTAGAGGGGAGAAATTTAATGCTCTGGCTGTGGCTGCAGTAGAGAGAAATTCACATTCTCTGATGCCGGCTGAAGTGTGTTAACCTTTGCTTCCTCATCTGAAAAATGGGAATTTGTGCAAGTGTAACATGCTTCTCATCTCACCCCACACCCAAGTGAGAGCCAGCACTTCCATAAGGCTGACCGAGCACTTCCTGTGTGTCCGCCCAGGACGTGGACTCAGCTGTGCACAGTCTCATATCATAATTTTTAGTGTTGTGTGGGTTGTTCCGCATCAGGAAAGAGTTACAGTGTGACAGCAAAGGAAAGATGAAGTCAGAGAATAGTAGTCGTGATTAACAGCAAACAGTTAAACTGGATCCAGTGGGTTCTTTTTTGTGTCGTGGTCACGTGAGGCGCTACGTCTGCTGTGGTGGAAAATGCTGAGAGGGAAGACGACCCGGGCCTGCCCTCGAGCTGTCCCGCAGGGTGGTGTGGACAGTGCCAGCTCGCGGGCTCCCCTCCTGCTGCGGGATGAGCCGGGCTGATTCTGGTGTGAAACAGTGCAGGAGAGATAGGGAGGTGTCAGCACTGGGCCCTCGGCCGGGATTGGGCAGTGGCTTCCTGTGATCAGGGCACTGCTCTGCGGCGAGTCAGGCGGGGGGCCCAGAGACAGCTGTACCTAGTGCTGCAGGCTGCCGACGGCCCGGCCCCTCCGTGGGACTGCTTCAGAATGTTCTGCCTGAAAGGTGAGGGGCGCCGGGTCCTCTGGGTGAAGTTCTGCAGTTAGGGAAGCTGCCACTTAACGTCAGAGCCGAAGTCATGCGGCTAGTTCTCTTAAAATCCAAGTTTGAGGGAGTTTTCTAAGTAGGAAAGTGAAAAAGTCATTGTTCTTTTTTGTTGCAAATAGGAAGACAGACCTCCTGCTGGGGAGGTGGAATTTTCTCTCAGAAAGGATGTTTCTCTGCATGTTTTGTCATAGACAAAAGTAGTTAAAAGTTTAGAAATAAAGGAAACTTAGCAAAAGTAGGAATAGTTTGCAGTGGCGTGAGGAGCTCCGGGTGCAGGGTTAGGGTGAGCAGGGGCGGCAGTCCTGCTGCTGGAGCCCTGACGAGCAGTGCAGGGACGAAGGCAGTTCCACTGCAGAGCGCACTTCTCCCTCTAGCTGCCTGTGCTAGGGGCTTCCTAAGGCTGCTAGATGGTGACTTGGTGGGTATGTGCAGCGATTCCCTGATTCATGGGGGGTGTGTTGTCTTTTTAGGCAATTATTTTTCCTTCAACTCTCTCTCTCTTCCAACTCTTGCATAATGTAATTAATTTAGGCTTTTGAGAGTGTGTTCGTCTTTGAGATTGTTAGAATGGGGGAATTAGGATGGATTCCTTGGAACTGGAGCAGATTATTTTGTTCATATCTTTCAGTCTGTGTCATTCTGTTGATGTGAAATTCTTGACAGCTTTTCAGTTTTTGGACGTAAAGTGGCTGTGGCTCTCTTGCTCTGCGATGGTTCCCTTGTCCTCAGAGTCTATTAATGAGGTGCAGACATGGATTCTCTAGTCCTTTGCACTTTTAACCCTAATTTGACAGCTTAAGAACCACCAGTCTTTAATGTTAAACTTTGAGTTTGGGATATTTGTTTATATGGTTTGTACAAATTTGATCAAATTGAGGGGGTAAGAGGAAAAGAACATCCCGTTTTTCTCTCCCTAAGAATTCAGTTAATTCTTACTGTAAAGAGTCGCTAGTGGCAGTGGATTTCTAACGAGCTCCGTAGGCTGAAAGGAATTTGAGTATTTCTGAAAAATAATTTTAGATGAAATGAGTTAGGAGCTCTCATGACAATGTTTCTTAAAAAAATTGTCTCAAAAAAAGTGTAACTATGAAGAACCTGAGTTCAGTATTATTGGGCGAGGGGGATGCCAGCCTAGAGTAACGTCCAACAGTTGGTTGAGCTCATTACGACCTAAGAGAGCTGAAGTTTGGGATTTTTAATAGGATGCAGGTATGGGGTTGTGCAGGGTGTGGCTTCTGCTGCTTCCACATGTCTGTCTCCACCCATTCCCATGACAGCAATTTCATTTATTGAAGAATCCATCAATTTCATGGACTCTTAATTTCCGTAGTAACTTAGGAAATTTCAGAAAGTCAAGCGAATGGCATGGGATCACAACTGCGTACATTAGGCTGCAGTGTGTTCCCGTCGGGAATGCACAGCCCCTTTCGAAGCCCACTTGGTGCAGGCACCTAAAGCCAGAGCCTGAGGGCTCCTCGTGATGCTTGTTGCTCCTGCTGTTTCCTCTGGAGGCTTTTTCTGTGAGTTTGTCGATCAGCCTGTTTCTAGGGCATCTGACCTTGGAGGGGTTGCCAAGTGTGGTTGTGATGGCATCGACGCTGGAGGAAAGGGACTGCCGCTCTTCTGGGCTAATTCACCCGCCGTGTGTCTTCTGACAGTTGAGAGAAAACATCCAGGTCAGACGGCCCCCCCACGGGTGCCAAGCTGCCTCTTCTCCATTGGGACTATTTTTCTGAGGTCACGTCTGCTCAGCGTTTGGCCGACTTGGTGCCAGAAAAATACCGTCTTGGAAGAGAGAGGTCGTCTTTGTCCTTGCTGTCGGCTCTGGGAGCTCAGTGACGGCCACTCTCCACTGCTGCCGTCCAAGTGGCTCGGATCCATTCACTCCACCCCCGTCCTTTTGTGGGAGCAGCATCTGGGCTCCCGGGCTCTGGGAGGACATACTGTTGCGTTCCACAGGGTCTCTGTGCTTGGCAGAGGCACGGGTGTGTTCCTTCTCTGTGTAATCTGGGTCTGGGAAGTGTGTTTCTGGCTAATCAAATAATATGGTTAACAGCAATCTATACTCATGGATTACTTTATCCAAAAATGAGAATAAAATAGTTTTACCACTAAAATGGCATGGAACATAATTAAGTTTCTCTGAGACGATTCAGAATGCAAACTTCTTAATTATAGTACACCAGCTCATCTTTATAAATATCAGTTATCTTACTGTGCATCTCTAACTGTGAAGGCTGTTTCTTTCTTTCTTTTTCTTTTTTTTTTTTTTTTTGAGGAAGATTAGCCCTGAGCTCACTGCTGTCTATCCTCCTCTTTTTGCTGAGGAAGACTGGCCCTGAGCTAACATCCATGCCCATCTTCCTCTACTTTATATGTGGAACACCTACTACAGCATGGCTTGCCGAGCTGTGCCATGTCCGTACCCAGGATCCGAACCGGCGAACCCCGGGCTGCCAAAGTGGAATGTGTGAACTTAACCACTATGCCACCAGGCCAGCCCCTGTTTCTTTCTTTTAATTTCCAACCCATCACAGACAGAAATTCTGTAAAACGTAGAACCACGTGCTGTGTGATACCACCACGATATCACAGCTGTGAGGTCCTTAAACATCTCCTCTCTTTTTTCTGCAGTGATCTTGCAGACTGGCCGGCACGGCACTGCCAACTGGCACTGGTTAGCAGGCAAATCCACATGCGTTTCCTGGAGCTGCTCTAACAGTTACCCCCAAGGGGGCAGCTGGAACAGCAGCTTCTTCCCTCGTGGCTTTAGAGGCCAGAGTCCAAAATCAAGGTGTCAGCAGGGTCGTGCTCCCTCTGAAGTCTCTCAGGGGGAGAATCTTCCTTGTCTCTTCCGGTTTCTGGTGGCTGCAGGGGTTTCTTGGCTTATGGCGCATCTTTGCTTCTGTCCTCACAGACCTTCCATGTGTGTCTCTCTGTCTCTGTGTCACATAGTTTTCTTATAAGGACACCGGTCATTGGATTTAGGGCCCACCCTAATCCAGTGTGTGACCTCATCTCAGCTCATTACATCTGCAAAGAGTATTTCCAGATAAGGTCACTTTATGAGGTTCCTGGTGGACGTGGATTTTTGGGGGACACTATTTACCCCAGTAGAATGGACCGTGTGTAAAGTCACACTGCTTGAGGGTAGCATTGTAGGAGGTGTGTTTAATGGAGGGCTGTAAGACTGTCTGGCATAGTTGCTTTCATGATGCACTTGAAATTTATGGCAATGCAAGTTGAAGACAAGGTTGTTGGTAGGTAGAAGGATTGAAAATACCCACTATGATCAGTCACACAAGAGAAAATGTTGCCTTTTTATTTCCTGTAAAGGATCCAGTTTCCTTCGTGAACGCGTATCCTGCTAAGGGGAAAAACAAAAAACAAAACTGAACTCAGTTCACTGCAGTCAGCTCTGTGTGAGCCAGAAATTCGAACGGCTGCATGAGATAGCTCAGGCTGCTGATGACTCAGTCTTTCCAAATTCTCCTGCCACTCTTCTCTCCAAAGTGGGTTCTGTTGCTGGACCTTCCTTGTTAATATAACAGAAGTGATGCTGCTAAGTTACGTCCTTTTGAATCATTGGCTTGATCTTTACATAATTTAAAAAATTATAAAGCAGGATACCTCTGTATAGTTGAGTTTAAAAAATACAGTATTATTTTTAAAATGTCCTTGCTCTTAATGTGGAAAGTGTTGGGACACACATCCTCTGTGCTCGAGGATATTTTGTATGTAGTATTAGCATTGTGGGCCTTGAATTACTGGATTCAGTGCTGGGTTTTACCTGGTCAGCGTTCTCTCCAGGGACTTAAACCTGGCTTTGGTGCTGGGCTAGATTCTCTCCCTTTCTCAGCTCTTATGTGTTGTCCAAGATCTAGAAATCTAGTTTCTTGGATCAGAAAGTGGTGAATTCTGTGGAGTGGGTGGGTCCCAGCTGCCTGCGTGCTCAGCATGCTGCGTCTTCTCTGTATCCTTTTCTGCTTCACAAGTTACAGATTTAGGAAAGCCTTTGGGTTGTCTAATAATAGCTAAGAGTTATGTTGGAGATTACAACTATGAGCTATCTCAGGCATGTGCTTCTACTCCCGAGAGGGCAGCTCCCCTCTCTCCTTCTCCTTGCGCCCCTGGAGCAGATTGCACCCTCTCTCCAGTTGTCTCTTGTATGTTGTGTATGTAAAAGAATTCCTTAGATTCTTTTCTTGGCAGCATTTGGAAAATAATGTCTGGAATCAGAAACAGATTTGTTATTTCTGTGCTGAAACAAGTGCATTTTTCAAGTTAGCCAGCAAGCAAACCATTTGCTCTGGAAGGTTCCCACCCCTTCTTAAATCCAGTAATAAACTGTCAAGTGTTGAACTAAGTTTATGCTATTTTACTATTTGGTTCTGAGCATCATTTTAAAAGACTTTAACAATCAAAATGCAAAGTGACCCCGAGAATGTTGCATCTCTGTGAATCTGGACATTTTACTGTCATAGGTTCAGATTTTGAATTTTACTGAAATTGGCAGCGCCTGTTAGAACTCTCCTGCATTGTCTTCCTATTCTTTCCCTCCTTTCATTTAAAAATTTCAAATCATTGTTAGTCTGTAACCTACAGCTACCAAGGGGAATTTACGTTTGCTCAATCTGCAATGTAAAGTAGCATTTTTGATAAACACACTGGTGGTATCGTGCAGTTTTTAGACTGGTGGGGAAAGCCCTTGAAATTTAATAACCAAAGCTAACCTTTTATTTCCCTTGTCTTCCCCTTCAAAACTTTGTCTTGCTTTCTAGTTCTCTTCCTTCCTTCAACTACCAACCAAAATCTTGCTTTAAGTATGTTGCGGTTGAAGCCAGGCCAGCATGCTGACTGGAGTTCGCAGTGTGACGTGGAGATACAATCCTTAAGGGATGAAGGAGCAGTGGGCACAGCTTGGGCCACGGCTCGCGGATCGGGGCCTGCTGGTGTTTGGAGCGTGCTCCATCAAGGATGGTCTCTGGGTATTTTGTGGAACTGAATCAAATGACTTGAATTACCAAAAGCATAGACAAAGGTTTCAGTTAAATTCTCCATTTTAGTACCTCTTGTTCCATTTTACGTATTCTTGTTTCCTTTATTTCCTGACTTTTGCATCTCTTTTCTAGTTTTTTTTCTTTCCCACTCTTATCCTTTCTGATTGCCCATGGGGGGAGAGCTGTGTTACACTGCATGGGCAGAACCCCCCTGGTCACGGAGGTGTGATCAGCACTCTGCACACACGTTAGTGAAGGAGAGGGTCACTAGACGGCACGTGGCCAGTGTGACGAGGGCGGGTCACCACCAGGAGGTCATGTCACCACCATCAGCTGGCACAGGGTGTGCAGGCACAGGCGTTCTCCTATTTTAATATGAGAAGGAAATGCTGCTGAAAGCAACCTAAGGGTCTTTAAGCAATAAATAGCTTTTGCACAATTGAACAGGTTGACAAAATTTTGTATTGGGGATGCTGGTTGGGAAGATAGATATTCTCAAATGGAAAAATGTCAGTTATTTTATAAAATCCTACATAGCAATTGGATCTGAAATTAAGAGGTCTTACTTCGACAGGCAATATAATGACAGCCTACGTGGTACGACCCTGGCAGTGTTCATCCTCCGTCTGCTGGTTACGTGACATTCCCTGGGCTCTGTTGGCCCGGAGTGGGTTTAGAATTTTTATTGTTGCTGTCAGAATGTGGCTAATGGAGAGCCGTTGAGCCGGAAGACCATGCCAACTTGAGCTCGGGTTGACTTGCAGGGCGGGTGGTTGTGATGGTGAGAGAAATGTGAGCACTAGTGGCCACTTTTTCTTTGGAACATCTTCTTAAAACTGAAAGTGAGCTTTGGGAACCATGAATTGAAATATCATTGAAGTGATTTATATTTAAGCGGAGAATGGTTTTCAAAGGTCAGATTATATGTTACCTGTCTGTTCTTGAGAAATTTTTCAAGACAGCATTTGAAAACAAAAGGGAGAACCTCTCCTTTGATGACCACAGGAGACACGTGTTCTCTCTTGTTTCCTTTACTGAGTGAAACTGTGAGCTCTCATTACTGAACTTTCACAGGGAAAGTGGTGACAGATGCCTCTGCTCTCCAAGTGAGCCTGTGTTCGGAGTAGGCGTGAGGGAGGGACAGATTGTGACTTCCGAGGGGGTCCTTAGGGCAGGCCTGGGGCACCTAGGTGTTGAAGGCAGCTTCCAGAGAGAGGCGGGGCCCAGGAGATTCCAGAGTTGGCAGAAGGTCCACTGGGGAAACTGACACCACAAGTTGAGGGTCCTGACCTTTCTGTTTTCAAGCAGAAAAGGTGCCCCAGCAGGTGAAAAGGGGCCTCAGAAACCCCTCGGTGGCAGCTCCGTGAGTGGCCTGGCAAAAGAAAAGGAAGCGTGTGGGAGCACCTGGCCCCAGTGGGACTCCATCTCTTCTTCCTCAGCCACATCCTGCACATTTGGATCCAGACCCTTTCCTAATTTTAAGAGGACAGGGGAAGCTCTAGTTCCTTCTTTTTCCCTGGAAAAGTGTTGCCGTTAACAGAATATCCAGTTTCCTTCTTTTTCCCTGGAAAAGTGTTGCCGTTAACAGAATATCCAGTTTTATGCAAAAAAGGCCAATATTTTCCCAAGCTGGCCAATTTATATATCTATATTCATCCAAAATTTGTTGATATTATGATCTACTTCTGGAGTTCATCAGATCTGAACAAAATGTTTTGATGGAATTTTGTTGGTAAGCGTTTATTCATCAGATATTGATGGGCGCCCGCCATGGGCCGGGCGCCACCCACCTCCAGCAAAGCCTTCCGTCTCTGAGGCTCCTGGGTCTCTTCTGCACCCAAGACCGCCAGCTGCTTTCCTGTCCACTTTTTGGGGTTCTTCTTTCCCCAAAATTGACTTTGAGAACAAAGGAAAGCCAGAGACTTTTTTTTTTTTTAAGATTGGCACCTGAGCTAATATCTGTTGCCAACTTCTTCTTCTTCTGCTTCTCCTTCCTAAAGCCCCCAGTACATAGTTGTATATTGTAGTTATAGGTCCTTCTGGCTCTGCTGTGTGGGACGCTGCCTCAGCATGGCCTGATGAACGGTGCCATGTCCACGCCCAGGATCCGAACCAGTGAAACCCTGGGCCACCAAAGCAGAGCACACGAACTTAACCACTCGGCCACGGGGTGACCCCAGCCAGAGACCTTTTAAAGGGTTTCTCTGCTAATCGTGATCCCAGTAACAAAAGTAATTGACAGGTTAGTGAAGAAGGTTCAATAAATCCCAGTTCTGTCCATTAATAATATCAACTTGAGTAAAGATCTCCTTAGATGTGAAAATAGAATCTACCTGATAAAATATTGAGGATTAAATGACTTATGTAAGATGCTGGACTTTTTCTCACAAGTATGTAGTGGTGTTATTTAAATTTGATCTCTCTATGTGCCTCATAAAGTTACTGATTAGATTTACCTTCGACTTGTGAAAGTAAAGACTAATTTGTACCAAACTTTGCAAATAGGGTGTAACTGTACAGTGAGAAAGGCAGACAGACTTCTGGTTTCTCCTTGCAGCATATTTACGCCAACTTTTATAAAGTTTTCTGGACTCATGGTTGTATAAATACACCCAGATGAGTACAAAGTGTATTAAGTCACTTATACTGGCAAATGAGCATTGTAGCAACACAAATATTTTGAAAGCCGTGGAAGCCGGCGAGAGCATCCTGACACTGTCCTAGCTGCTCCCACGGAGGGACTGCTACCACAGCAACTGAGACAAAACGTTCCTTTTTGGAAATGTTTCCAAGCAGAACAAGCAGAACAAATCCTTGATAAAGACTTAAAACAAGATTTGGACTGTTCATGTGGTGCCTTTTGTAAAATTGCTTTATTTTCTCAAAATCTCTCCATCTCCAGATGAGAGGAATGGGTGGGTGGTGGCTCCCTCCTTACAGGGAGGAGTGTCCTCATGTGAGACAGCCAGTGAGGAGTTGGGAGCAGCTCTCCGTCGTCGCTGGGTGCTCCTCCCTGTTCCTTCTTCTCTTAGCACTCGGCAGCCCGTTTTCCTCCTCAGAGAGAGCAGGTCAGTGAGTGTGAGAGTCATCCATGCTCCATAGATGTCCGTCCCTCCAGAGACACGGAGTCCACCAGGCCCGGGGCTGCCTGTGGACAAGTATGTTTTGACGGCTCTAAGCGTGGTTCAAGTGTGAGTCGTGAGCTAGATGTTCGCTGTCCCCCTCAGGGCTGACTTGACAGGACTGTCCCAGAGGTGGCTGCTTTTCAGTCACCTGCGAACAGCGGAGGCTGCTGAGGCCGTTTGTTTCCCACAGAAAGTTAATGTTGGTACAGGAAATACTGTAAATCTGTTTGTATGCTCTTTCGCTTATGAGTACGGATTTGGCTGAAAATGAGTTTGTCTTCATTGCTCCCTGCCCCCCGCTTGCCTTCGTGAAATTGTAGAATGGACCCATTGTTGGCATGTTATCTGTGAAGACGAGGCGCCCAGGATCTAGGGGAAGCGGGAGCCCCTGAAATAGATGAGGCTCCCCTGCACACGGTGTACTAAAGTCTGGCCCAGGCTGCTCTTCTGGACTGTGTTGGCCTGTATTTTCTCCGCTCTGATTTTCCCTGTCCATCATTTTGGCACTGGAAAGTGACCTTCACGCTCAGCACAGGAAGAGCAGCCCCCTTTCTCTGTCTCCTGTTTGGTGCTGGCCCAGCAGCTCTGTACGATGCCTCAAATTAGGTCAGGCTGAGTGGATGCCCCGCAGAGAAGTGAGAAGGGTTCCCTCTGCCCAAGAAGGGCCTTCCCCACTGCAGCGAGAATTCTCCCTTTAAGGGGATTCTCTGGTCAGTGTCAGGAGTCCTGTGCTGCTTCCCAGGGAGGGAGTCTAGTGTTATGATATACTGGTAGCTCCTGAGTTTCCGTCTCCAGCCCAGACCTCTGGCCCAAGCTTCACTGTGAACACCGGCTGCCTCCTCCATCCACTTTTCCAGCTGGATGTCTCATAGGTTTCATGGGCTCCTGGTCCCCGCCTTGCCCCTGTGTCTGCTCCACTGCACCTCCTCCTGTCAGTAGGTGGCAGGTCCATCTTTCCAGTGGCTTAGGCCAAAAACCTTCAAGTCATGTATGACTCGTTTTTCTTATGCGCCCTACGTTCGATGTATCAGAAAATCCTTATGACTCTATTTTTAACATCTTTTCTAGAATCTGACCCCTCTTCCCACCTCCACGGCCCCCTCCCTGCCAAGCCTGCCCTGGCCACCATCCAAGCCCTGCGCGGCAGCGAGAGTGACCTTTAGAAACACCAGTGAGGCTCTGCCAGTCCTTTGCTCAAAACTCTGTTCCACTCAGTGACAGCTCTAGTCTCGGCAATTCCTCTATTTTGGGGTGTCAGTCACAGACCAAAGGTAAACCACGAGGAGAAGGCCGCTTTCTGAGCCACAGAACTTGCAGCTGCGCGTCCAGTCCTTTGGTTGGCAGAGAAGGGAAAGGTCCCCCGAAACTGCAGTCCCAGGTGAGCCGCGTCCTTGGCGGATGCTCACGAAAGGTGGTCTGTGATGAGACTCCATCTTTTCTGCAGGGGGAGTGAAGGTTGGGCTAACCTGTCCCATTTATCCTTAAAGGTAGCAATCTATGTGTTTAATGCAGCTGCTGAGATGTACCTTTAGTTGTTGTTAAATAAGTTTCATAAGAGAGTTTCTGTTGTAATTTTGGAAAATTGATTGCTATGGCTTTTCTTTTTTGGATATGGATTAAGTTGGAACAAAACAGTAGGGAACCTCTCCAAATCAGAGAGCTAGAGTAAGTGGTAAGCAGCCCAGCTTTTGTTCTTACATGTGTGTTGGTTTTGCTGAGCTCTGGTGTGTTGTGAGGAGTGTCAGGAAGCCCTTCGTGGTCCGTGCAGGACCTTGTACCCCTCACGACACCCTGACTTATTCTTTCGTAGCATCATTAAGTGGAAGCAGGCTCTAACCCTGCTCCCTGAGTGGGTGTGCGTCTTCTCCGGGACACATACCCCTTCTGCGTGTGGTGGGGACGGGGACTTTGGCCTCCTACTGGGTTCTAAGCTCCTTGAGGGTCCAGCCATTAACTTGACCAAGACAGAGTTCCCGTTGGTACTTGTGGATTAGAGGAACGAAATGTAATATTTAACCTTGTTTAGGTGAAAAGGACATTAGCACCACTCTCCATGAAAATACATGGAATTGTTGAGGATAGCTTAAAATATAAAAGTGGATTTTTCTATTTTCGGTGGGACTGAAAATATGAAGGCAATAAGCAGAACAAGAAAGACTTTTAACTTTCGGAGTTAACCTGATAGAAAATCTAATGCAACCATTTCAATCATAATGACTTGTAAGAGGGAGAAGCTGGTCACAGAGGAGAAAGGTTAATGCATGTCTGGAAATTCACACATTCAGAACAAATGTGTCTAGACTTCGTAGTGACGATGGAGAAAGGTTTCCCAGGTGTCTCCTGGTCTTTGAAGTGGCTGGTCGCCTTCAGGGAATGGCCAGCTCCCTTCTGGGTCCTCTCAAGTGTGGTTGTGAAGTGGTTACACTTCTGTTTCTTAAAGGACTGAGCATTTATTCACCAAGGAGAAACACACCCTTTAAGTACTTTCTTCCCTCTTGAGTTTTCAGTTTTTTAAAAAAAACACTCCAATGCGTGGTCCCATGATGGGCAGTTGACTGTAGACAAAAGGAGGGTGGTGGAATTATCTTTAGAAATGGATTGTTTTCTCTTAGCAAATCATCGTCTAAATATGTGAGTTTCCCCATTTTGTATCTCTTTTGTTTCGTTTGGTCTTCCCATCCCTTGTTCTGAGTTTTTAAATCCACTAGGTTATTTTCTAGAGATCCTCTATATGCATTTCTTTCTGTTTCCATTACAATCTTTGTTCCCCATTTTCTTTGTAAATAAGCCTACAGTTTGGTCACTGTGTTTCTCTCTCTGAATTAAATGCCAGAAGAACAAGATGGTTTTTATTCGGGACCTCATGTCGCTGCACGTGGAGGTGCCCTGTTAACATCTGTTGGATGACTGGGCACCTGGCAGCATTAGGCGCTCATGTTCCCCCTCGATCTCTGTGGACTGTGATGGTTATTGAAAGTTAGAGCAACTTTGACCTATAGGTTATCTTTTTGGCTCAAAGGAAAATGAAAATGGTGGATCATTCATTTTACTGACCAGTCGAGATCTGACTGCAGTGCACTTTCAGGATGAGGAGCCTGAAATCTTCGTGACGTGATTAACCACGAATAAAATTTCTGCACATGCAGCAGAAAGACCCTCAACCTGGGAATCAGAGAGCTTCTGGTCTGGGTCTGTTATCTGCTGCCTCTGGAGAAGCCACTTACCGCTCTGAGCCATTTCCCTCACCAGTAGTGGAAGTGCCTGGCTGCCTGCTTGATGGGGGTTGTGGGAAGCGAGAGAGGTTTTTGCCTGGAAAGTGGCAGGAATGACCCCCCCGCTGCTGCCTACTCTTTCTGCCAATCCCACATTTCTAGTGTGTTCCAGAACCCGTCTCTCC
Source organism: Equus caballus (assembly GCF_041296265.1). Taxonomy (NCBI): domain Eukaryota; kingdom Metazoa; phylum Chordata; class Mammalia; order Perissodactyla; family Equidae; genus Equus; species Equus caballus. The sequence goes on along the minus strand of NC_091693.1, from coordinate 90,995,745 downwards.
CTGTCCCCTGGGCCAGCACTGCCTCAGTGGGTGACTTTATTGCCTGTGAAGCTCTGAAGGCCCTGATTATGGGCTTCCTGCTCTTGATGCCTTCTCCAAGCTCTGTCCAGATGTGGACAGTGACCCACCTCGTGCTGCTTTTCTGCTTAGCACTGAGTTCCCCACGCCCACCATCCCATCGCCTTCAGGGTGAAGTCTGTCTCCCTTAACACGACAGAGGAGAGGAGGCCTCCCTCTTGTCCTCTTCAGCCTCTGCTCTCATTCACCTCTTCCCCATCTGTATCCACCACTTCTGTTCATCTTTCTCTGCCTGTGCCAAACCCTCAGCTCAGAAGGAGTGTCTGTTTCTCCCCTGGTGCCTCGGCCTAATGTTTAGATTGGACCCACCGGACCCGGTTCAGATGCCACCTCCTCCTGGAAGCCTTCTGTAAGTGAATTCAGGGGTGGCTTTTGACCCCTCTCTGTGCTGCCCCATCACGTCGTCACACAGCTGTCTGTCTACTTGTGCTGGGCTGTGAGAACCCGGAAGGCAGGGAATGTGTATTCTTCTTATCCTTGATGCCAGGAATCACATAAATGTTGGGTGAATTAATTCATTAATATTAGAAAATCTTTTAAAAATATGAGGGAAAATTCTGTTGTGTCATCTGACTTAGCATTAGAAGAAAATAGAAATTATTTATATAAAGTTGTAAACTGCTCACACTGGGGTACTGTGGCTCCTTCCAGCTGCTCTCTCTAAATAATTCCTAAGGGGTTGAAATGCACAGAGAATTTCGAGTCAGATTATTTGTCTGGGAAGCAGAGTAGCTATGCCAGGAAATCCTAAAATAACCCAGATTTTACCTGGGAAAACTGTGTTTGAGATGCAGTACTACCGTATTCTATAGGAGGAAATGACATGGATGTTGTCAGCTAAAGCCAAGTGATCAGGACTCAAGACGTAGTATTTACTACCTGGAATGGGAGTGAAGCTGAAAATATTAACTCATTCAAGAAAGGCACAGATAAATGATTGATTGATCCATAATTGATTATCAAGGTAAAATGGTCTGAGTGTTCTGGAATTGAGGAATCCAGATAGTGAAGAACTCCTCTTCTGCTTTACCAGCTGTGAGAGGCAACATTTTGGCCCCCATGGCTTTCCTTCCCTGGTGTCATGCTGTCAACGTGTCCCACGACGTGGCCAAAGGGGCTTTGCAGATGTAGTTAAGGCTACTACTTAGTGACCTTAAGAAACAGGGAGGGGCCTCGGTTCCCCAAGTGGCCTCATGTGCTCACACAAGCCTTAAGAGCTGAGCTTTGAGCTCTCTCCTGGCTGGTGCTGCCAGGGAAGTCAGAAGGATCCTGTGGGGAGGACTCACTGCTGAGGCAGCTGGAAGGTAGAGGGCCCCCCAGGAAACCACGGGAAGGGACAGGGTTCCTCCAGCCTCCTGAGCGAGGTTGGGGGCTTTTCCTCTGTCCCTGCTGACCCAGGCCACCCATACCCTGAGGGCAGCCTTGGGAGAACTGGGCAGAGAACTCAGCGAGCCTGCAGAAGAGCCAGACAATGAGTGGGTATTGTTTTAAGGCGCTAGGCTCGTGGTAATTTGTTACAACAGCAGTAGAAACCACCACACCAACCAAATACAACCAAAGAGGAGCTTGGGTATGGGAGCTCCTGGGTCCGGGAGCCTTCCTGTCAGGAAGATTTGGTGCCCGGCCGACCTTGGTGTCAAGTGGACTGTGTCCTTACAGATGTTGGGGGTCTTTCCTTCCGGCTGATCAGGGTCTTTCCCTGACCTCGGAGACATCCTAGCTGACCCGAGGCACTTCTCTGCGTGTGTCTCAGACTTCTGAGGGCTCCGGTGGAGAAATCAACCGGGGGATCTTAGGTTATTACAGACGGACTTCGTGCAGAGGGTAAACAGCAGCAGAGGCGTGAAGATGGTCTTCGCAGCACAGCATCAAAGGCTCCCTCTCGGTTTCCCAGTGTGTGTAAGAGTTGACATTTGAGGGTAGCGTCGTTTTTCTAATGCTGCCTTTCCGAGAGCCGTTCTCTGTCAAAGGCCCCTCAAACCCTGGAGGCTTGAAATAGACTGATCTTTTGTTAATGAAAGGAGAGGATTTGACTTTGACTTCATTTAAAAAGTACTCTGCTCTCACATCACAATTCTAAAAGCCGTTTGTTTTAGTTGTGATGCACAGGACAGGCAGAGACTTCGGTCGGGGCTGTGCTTTGCCCATGGGGTGAATTCGTCCATGTTAAATATTAAAACAGGTGACTTGTTAGCAAAATAGAGACCAGTTATGTCTGCGTAGGATGATAATAGCAGAGTAGAAATGAACAGAGTTGATAACCCCACTTACTCAGCTTTGTAGAAATCGACTACTGCCCACATCTTTCCAGAGGACAAATTGTGAATTATATGTTATCCCTCTCAAAACACGAAATAACAAGTTTATAGATAGTTCTTTGAATGATTAGTTAATGAAAATTAAGAAGACAGCACTGACTTGATGGGCCAGCACTGCCAACAAAATTTAAATGCTTGACAAGTGTCTCCTCGCTTTGGTGGTTCTGCATGTGCAGTGAGTTGAGGTATAATTCTTACTTTGGAAATGAGAGTTTTATTTGATCTTCTACACATTAAGTTCATCACTCAGATAGTGTCTACGTTTTCTTGCTTTTCTAAGCCGTCTCTTCTCTTTGTCTCAGCATATTTATTTTTTCAAAAGAAACATTTACTTGGTATGAGCACGAGCGTGCTGCGCCGGGGTGTTGGAGCCCAGGCTACTGAGCTGCCCCCTCCCTTTCCTTCTTCCTCGATGCTAACACTCGGCAGCGTTGTGGCCCAGATCTGCTGGGTTTTCTTCTAAATGTATCCTTGCCCTTCCTTCTCAGTGGACCCTCAGCTCTTCCCCTCCATTCCACCACTCTCCTTCTCTCCTCTTACTCTGGTCATTCTTGGAGTATTAGGAATGTATGTTAAAAGTAATGTTAGAAACAAAATCTTGATATTTTAGGCTTATCATGTAGTCGTCTGAAATTATATTGACATATATTTTTTAAAAATTTTATTTTTCCTTTTTCTCCCCAAAGCCCCCCAGTACGTAGTTGTATATTTTTAGTTGTGGGTCCTTGTAGTTGTGGCATGTGGGACACTGCCTCAGCATGGCTTGATGAACGGTGTCATGTCTGCGCCCAGGTTCCGAACCTGCAAAACCCTGGGCCGCTGAAGCGGAGTGTGTGAACTTAACCACTCAGCCATGGGGCCGGCCCCTGTATTGACTTATAAAGCCTTATAATTGTGTCAGATATCTTGCTGTCTTTCCATACTCCTCTCATCTGAGTCTCATGTGTACAATTTAGCAGTTCTCAATCAGTTGCAAGTATGGATTGGAAAAGGCCCCTGTTCCTAAGGAGAGGAATATAGGAGGACTGATCAGGGAGGAGGGTCTGGCATCCATGTCACAGGCTCTTACTTAAGGCTCTCTAATCACTGCTGATGGACTCTGAGATGGAGCCTCGCGGCTGTGGTGCAACACTCAACTTCCTGGGTCTCAGCTCTTTCCTCTCTAACACACAATGGTAACTCCCTGACTCACGAGGGCTTCATGAACTTCCCAAGGGATGATGCGTGGAAGGCTGGCCAGGAACCTGGCTCAACCCCATCACTGCTAACTGCTGTTCTTTCTGTCATGTGTGTTTTCGGTGCCGCATAGCCTCGGCCATTCTGGCTGGTATGGGTCACACCGCAGCGTCCACAAGGATCTTTTCTCTTGGGCATTTCAGTTTACTAGGTGGGTTGGTAAGGGTCTGGTATGAACCCACTTCTCTCTGCTGTTCACATGTGGATGCTCTTAGCAAAGCCTAACTCTGGTCACCCAGCTGCCCTGTGACCTGACACTGCAGGGGCTACAAACTCAGCGCCACTCACGGACGTAAATGAGGAATTTGTTTTCATGGCACAACAAGCCTTATTACTCTTTGTCACTTGAGATTTTAAAAGGAAAGAAGCTTTGTTCCTCTTTTGCACTTTCATCTTCCCTGCTTCAGAGTCCCAGGCTGCTGTTTGTGAGCAAAATCGGACCAGCCATCCAAATGTCTGTATGGTGTTTGGTGTTTCAAAGTGTTTTTTTCCTCTCTACCTAACTTCAGTTTCCAAAATATGTTAACTATGAAAGAAATCCTTAGCTGTACAGAACCCGGTGCAGCCTCCCAGCACTGGTCTTGACCTCGTGTGTCAATAGGACAAAGAGGAGGAGATTGAAGAGAGACAGCAGGGATGTGTGTCCTGCTTATACAGCTGGCTCACTTTGCTTTCTTGTTTAAACACTGCAAAGCACAGAGGAAGAGGCTAATGTTACACTTGTGACAGGATGTATCACCTTTTTAAAGTGTATCTTTAAGTGCAACGAAGCAGGATGAATGCTGGGGGAATTTCAAAAAAGGACCAAAATTGACATAGTTTTTGTGGATACTATCAAGATGCATTTTATTCAACTTAAGACCAGGTATCAGATTATTTTAAAATTCATTAGTATTGGAGCTAAAAAATAGAATGAATACAACTGAAATTTCACAAGGTTGTAAACTATCATAATCTTAATAAAAAGTTAAAAAAAAAAGAATGAAAAGATATTTAAATAAAAAACCAGACTCTTTAGAAAGCAGTAATATAGAGAAAGTTAAGTTTCAAAACTGATGAGATGTAGCCAAAACTACATGCAGAGGAAAATTAGTAAACTTACATTTTTTTATTTTCAAACAAAAAAGAGTAAAAATCAAGCTTTCAACTCAAAGTATTAAGGAACATAGTTATTTTAAAAGCTCACAATAAAAATTGGAGAAAAATAGTAAGCCCACTGTAATTTGCTTCATATATTACAAGTGTTCCGGGTAAAAGAGAGAGCAAGGAAGTGGCATATGTAGGATGGAAGAGAAGTGAGGCTGACTATAGCAAAATAGGATGTTTTAACATATGACTTGGGAACCCACGAGCATGTTATAAATTTAATTTTAATCTTGGGATTATTTGGCCAAATATTTTCAAATCATTTTTTTCTAGAAGACTTCCTTATCAGATTCCAAAATATTTCTCCAACACTTAAGTTGTCCTCAGAACTCCATGTATCAGCCCAGCCAACCTTCATTTTTATCTTGTTTTTTATTTTGCAACAAAAGTTTATCCATGGCCCAGAAATAAACCCACACATACGTGATCAATTAATTTACAACAAAGGAGCCAAGAATATTCAGTGGGGGAAAGGGCAGTCTCTTCAATAAATGGTGTTGGGAAAACTGGACAGCCACATGCAAAAGAATGAAACTGGTCCCTATCTTACACCATACACAAAAATTAACTCAAAATGGATTAAAGACTTGAATGTAAAACCTGAAACCATAAAACTCCTAGAAGAAAACATAGGTGGTAAGTTCCTTAACATCAGTCTTGGCAATGACTTTTTGAATCTGATACCAAAAGCAAAAGCAACAAAAACAAAAATAAACAAGTGGAACCACATCAAACTAAAAAGCTTCTGCACAAGAAAGGAAACCATCAACAAAATGAAAAGGGAACCTACTGAATGGGAGATACTATTTGCAAAATATGATGCAAAATATGATAAGGGGCTAATATCCAAAGTACATAAAGAACTCATACAACTCAATACCAAAAAAAATCTAATTGAAAAATGGGCAGAAGATCTGAACAGACATTTTTCCAAAGAAGACATACAGGTGGCCAACAGGTACATGAAAAGATGCTCAATATCCCTAATAATAAAGGAAATGCAAATCAAAACCACAATGTGACACATTACTTCACGCCTGTTAGAATGGCTGTTTTCAAAGAGAAAAGAAATAGCAAGTGTTAGCAAGGATGTGGAGAAAAGAAATAACAAGTGTTAGCAAGGATGTGGAGAAAAGGGAAGCCTGTACACTGTTGGTGGGAATGTAAATGGTGCAGCCACTATGGAAAATAATATGGAGTTTCCTCAAAAAACTAATACGACTACCATATGATTCAGCAATCCCACTTATGGGTATTTATCAGAAGAAAATGAAAACACTAATTTGAAAAGATATCTGCACCCTTATGTTCATTGCAGCGTTATTCACAATAGCCAAGATGTAGAAACAACTAAGTGTCCATTGATGGATGAATAGATAAAGATGGGTCTATATATGGTGGAATACTAAGCCATAAAAAAAGAATGAAATCTTGCCATTTGTGACAACGTAGATGGACCTTGAGGGCATGACGCGAAGTGAAATAAGTTAGAGAAAGACAAATACTGTATAATCTCTCTTCTATATAGAATCTAAAAGAAATTAAAAAATAAAATAAAAAGTCAAGCTCATAGATACAGAGAACAGATTGATGGCTGCCAGAGGTGAGGGTGGGGCACGGAAGAAATGGGTAAATTAGGTTTTGGGTTTTTTTTTAGTTTAAACAAATTGAATAATAATTTAAAAAGTCTATCCATGGTTTTATATCTTTTAGCTTTGGGTGCGTTATATAGTGAGTGCGTAGGACTGAATCCTTACTGTTTTTGACAAGCCAGAAGCATTCTCTTTTATCTGTCTGTCACATAATTTTGCATAAAGAACTTACAGCTCAACTAGCTCAACTAGTGTGACTGTCATTACAGATGTGAAAACATCAAGGCCCAGAGACATTAAGGTTCCAGGTCTCAGAGCAAGGTGAAGACTAGAAATTGCTGTCCTCAGCCCACAGCTACTCTGTCTCCACCGTAGTTTGTAGCCAGCCTGATTGCCATATACGCCAGCCTTCTCAAGACCCTTCCAACCAATTTTCTCTTTAGCTTTTATTACATGAAGGCTTGACAAGCAGGGCTTCCATCATTCAGATGATTTTCAAAAGGACTGTCTTTTTAGTTTATTTCTGATATTTAAAAATGGCCCTGTGATAATTTTTATGATACCTTTCAATATTTTAAAATTCTGTTTTCACTTGAGTGTCCATTTGCTGTGGAAGAAAACATTTAAATCACTGTACTAGTCTTTCCTCACTGGAAGGCTTCCTGGTGGTATCTACAGAAGCTGAATATATGCACATCCTACGTATGAACCAGCAGATTCCGCTCTAGGAACATACCCAGCGTGACGGTATGAATTTGCGCACCAAAGGACATGTCCGAGAATGTTCATAGCTGCACTATTTATAAAAGCCCCAAACCGGAAAAAAACGAATTTCCACTAATAATCCAATGGATACCACACTGCCATAAGGACAAACTACTGCTCCGTGCAACCAGGTGGATGAAGCCCACAGACAGTGTGGAGTGAAGTGTGTCATTCCAGTCATATGAGATTCAGAACCAGACGGAACTAATCTGTGGTGATGGGCCAGGGTGGCAGCTACCTTTGGGGTGGGGCATGAACAGAGTTCTGGGGCTAGTAACCATCTGTGTCTTTGCCCAGGTGCTGGTTATGTGGGCGTTCACTTTGGAGCAATTCGTTAAGCTGCCACTTATGATTTGTGCACTTATAATTTTCTATACCCAATAAAAAGTGCACTTAAAATCCAGGCTTAATTTTAGCTTTCAGTTCTCCTGCTTTGTGGGAGTCTGTGTGGGGCTCTGCTCTCTGTCTGCCTCTCCAAGTGCTCATTCCCGCCATAAGTCCTGTGGAGTGGTGAGTCACTAGGGAGCTCCAGCATCCCTTACCAGGCTTGAATTCTCATCCTACCACTTGGCATGCTTGTGGCCTATGAAAATTCTTGAGCTTCTTACCGAGTCTCCATTTCCTCAACTTGACAAATGGGCAAAATAACAGCTTAAACATCTCCGGGCTGTGATGTGAGTTAAATGAGATAAAGACAGAAATGCTCAGCTCAGAGTAAGCACTATTAACTCGAGCTTTTAGTTTTATTTTGTTTCCCTGAAGACCATTCTGTGCTTTTAGAGTGCAAAGCCATCTTGCCACGTGGCCTCAGGCTCGACCTGCATCCTAGGCAAGGACTGGGGTTCTCGTTCTTAAGTCCTCAAAGATTTCATGCTCTCGATTACTCGCCTGCTCAGTGCTTCATAGTCACACTGCTTCCATGTCAGTGAACCATCAAGAATTCCCGCGTCCATCCTCTGGCTTCCACTCCTGGAGCTGTCTGCACCGGCTTTTTTATGTTAAAGTGTTCTCATTCATCCACTGCCTCTCTCCCACACTCCCCATTAATTTTTTTCTTCATAAATACAAAAAATCCTGGTGAACCTCAAGATTTCACGGGCCTGATGTCCCCTAATGTCCTTGGTTAGCCCAAATAACTGATTCTTCTCAGGAATGTTCTGGAACCTGAGACCAGCATTTTTGGTTGGTGGGAAGATGATGATTGCAAAAGTTGTATGGAGAGATCATAAAAGGGTGAAGAGGGGGAGATGGGACCCGTTTTTTTTTTTCCCCCGTTAATGAAGCTCATCAATTTGGAAAATAATTCCTACCCTTTCGGCCTGAGATTATTGTTAGTCATTAACCCAGATTACTGAATCTTGTTTGTAATGTGAATCTAAAAAGGGCTAATTTTCAGTCACCCCTGGACTCAGGAACGAATGAGAGAGCTTGAAAAGAAACAACCCAGAAGTTTTTAACAAGCAAGTTGTAATGATGCATTTCAGCTTTGAAATTACTTTCTTGTCTGTACAAACCCTTCAGTGCCCACCCGTTTTTCTATTTATGATATGGCAAGTGGTCCACGTGCCCTGCACCTTTCCGTGTATGGGAGTCCAGGTTCTGGTCCTTGCCAGCCGTACATCCTCCTCAGGGACACCAGTGACTTCCAAGGGCTGGGTGCAGCCTCGCCTCTGCCTTTGCCCCACAGAAGCTACTGGCACATTCAGTCAGTCAGTTACTACATTTTTCCTCCTGAAGCAATTTCCTTTCCTGGATTTCAGAAAACTACTTCATTCTCCGAGTCTCAGCTCCCTCAGTGGCTCCTCCTCTTTCTGATCAAGAACCTTGGGGTTCCATCCTCTGTTTTCTTCTCCACCTGCCTTCTTCCCCTAAATGTTCTCATTCCATGGTTTTAAGTACCTTTTGTATGCTTGTTTCCAAGCTGCTTGTAATCTTCAGCCCAGGCCTTCCCTCTGACTTCATACTTACATGCCGCTGCCCACGAGAGACATTCCCCTGCGTGTCTAATAGATGTTCCCATGTAACGTTCTGATTCTTCCCTCTCCTGTCCTTCAGGGCCCCTTCTCAATAAATGTCATCGCTAGCCTCTACTGGGCGCTTGCAGCAGGAAGCTGGTGCTCTCTTTGATTCCTCCCTTTCTTTCTGTCCCATATCTAACCTTTCGGTCCTACCTCTAATGTACATCTTGAATCCATCCATTTCTCGCTTCTTCAGCACTTGGTCAAGCCCCCATTATCTGTCTAGAGAGGTGACTCTTTAGATAGAGATGACTCTCTAGACAGAGGCAACTCTCATAGACAGAGACGACTCTAGACAGAGGCAAATCTTGTAGACACAGGCAACTCTCATAGACACAGGCGACTCTCATAGACGCAGCTCTTGTGGACAGAGGCGACTCTCATGGACACAGGTGACTCTCTAGACAGAGGCTACTTTCATAGACAGATGACTCTGACATGTTGCTCTTTCAGCGATAGGACATTTCAGCAATATAAACATGAAGCAAAGAATTGCTAATCAGCCCTATCTGAATCTTGAAATGGCAGGAATAAGAAATACTGCCGATGTAAGGGTTTTGGATCTTTCTCCAGATACCCTGTCAGAAACCCCTCGTTGTGTGTGGACAAGTGTCCTCCTGAAGTGCAAGGAAAAACCAGCACCAGACAACAGCCCACAGACACTGCTTATTTCCAGAGATTGTTTATGGAATTTTCCCTGCTCCTGCTGATCTTCTGATGGGGTCCGTGTATCATGGGCCATTGAAAAAAGTCTTGTACAAATGTGATTCTAGCCTTGCAAAATTAAATTATTTACACATCAGGATAGCAGCAAATTACTTCCTTCATCCAAGATGATATTTCTCTGATTTTTTAAAAACTGGGTAGGAACATTAATATTTAATACTTGCATTATTATAATATCTGGGCATTTATGAAGAAATAAATATTTTTGAGTTATGAGATACATAGAAATTCCATCTGAGTGCCATTTGTTTCTTGATAAATTAAGGTCATCACTTTATCAAAAGGAAAATTGGTTAGCAGAGAACTTTTTAAGACTCATTTTCTATTAAATTATTACCACTAAATTATGCTTTGAAAAAATACTGTTGAAGGTGTTCCTGTATACATGGAAAAACAGTTTTCCTTCCTCGTTCAGAGAAGCTTCTTTGTGCCATGGTGCTCAGAAAGATTATGTTTTCTCTGTGGATGCGTCCTTACGGAGGATTTAATCTTCAGGGGCGTTTCAGGATGTGTCAGCATTGTCACTGTGTCATTGTGTAGGTCACTCACCATCCTCTCCATGAGGATGTGCTATGTAGAGAATTAGGACCAAACGTAAACTTCTCTGGTGGTATGTTTCTTTGTTTCCAGTTTTAATCACATAAGTAGTTGGGAAAGTGAGTTTGTTGAACTTGTTCCTTTATGTTGTGAGGTCAGATTGCAACAATCGTGCAGTGTTTTGGTTCCTGAGAACCATTCCTGTGAGCTTCACCCTCTGTCACCATTATTCTCTTATAGAATATGAATCTGAGCATGTCTTTAGAAAATCTGCTATAATTTATTTTTTCTAAGAAATGGAGTCCATGGAAAGAAGCCAATTCTGGACCGTGTTGCACTGAACACTTGGTGATGGCGTTGATGTGCTCGTGGGAGGTGACGATGTCAGTGTGCTTGTGGGAGGCAACAGCGTCAAATGTACTCGTGGGACGCAACGGCGTCGATGTGCTTGTGGGAGGTGACGGCGTCGATGTGCTCGTGGGAGGCACTGGCATCAAATGTACTCGTGGGACGTGATGGCATCAATGTGCTTGTGGGATGCGACGGCATCGATGTGCTCGTAGGAGGTGACAATGACCATGTGCTCATAGGAGGTGACAGTGTCGATGTGCTCGTAGGAAGTGACGGCGAGTTGATGTGTTCACAGGAGGTGACAGTGTCGATGTGCTTGTAGGAGGTGATGGCAAGTTGATGTGTTCATAGGAGGTGACAGTGTCGAATGTGCTCGTAGGAGGTGACGGCGAGTTGATGTGTTCACAGGAGGTAACTGTCGAATGTGCTCGTAGGAAGTGATGGCCAGTTGATGTGTTCACAGGAGGTGACAGTGTCGATGTGCTTGTAGGAGGTGACGGCGAGTCGATGTGTTCATAGGAGGTGACAGTGTCAAATGTGCTTGTAGGAGGTGACGGCGAGTCGATGTGTTCACAGGAGGTGACAGTGTCGATGTGCTTGTAGGAGGTGACGGCGAGTCGATGTGTTCACAGGAGGTGACAGTGTCGATGTGCTTGTAGGAGGTGATGGCGAGTTGATGTGTTCATAGGAGGTGACAGTGTCGATGTGCTCATAGGAGGTGACAGCGTCGATGTGCTCATAGGAGGTGACAGCGTCGATGTGCTCATAGGAGGTGACAGCGTCGATGTGTTTGGGGCTTCTCCTGGCCTCCGATGCTGAGTGCTGTTCCTCGGCTTCTGATTCAGGAAGCTCAGGTGTAAATATCTGTATTTCTAGACTTGAATCAAAACTGCGACATAAAAGACTACAAATCCCCATTGACTCTAGAGCCTAACAGTGGTTTTTCTTCACTAGAACTTGCCGGAAGTCCTGTGCAGGTTCTGCCTTGGGCTTGCTCCCGCGACCCCACTTCTCTCAATCCCGCCGCCCAGGAAGCACCTCACCTCCTGGGCGCCAGCCAGACCCTCGCTGAGCGGGATGCCTGAGAGCTGCCAGGTGGCCGCTGTGTGGCCGTTGGGTCTGCAGGTGGGCCCGTCTCTGGCCTTGGCTCCTGGACTCCTGGAGCCCAGACTTGTGTGTGACTGAGCTGACCCGCAGGTGGCAGCAGCAGGTGTGGCTGATTGTCCTGGTGTGGCCGAAGCACTTGTCCTCTGGCCTCTGGAGGTTCTGAAATCTCCTTATCGTCCCTTAAAGCCCCTTTTGCTTCATGTGAAGAGTAGAGCCTGTTTGCGTCTGAGATGCCGGCCTCCCCCTCACAGCTGCTCTGACGGGCGCTGGCTGGCTGGCGTCAGTCATCCTACGCGCTTTCCCTAAATTCTGTTAGTGGTCCAATGTCCTCGCGTGCTCTTTATCAGAGTTTATCCCATATTTCTTCAGAATCATGTTAATTAAGATTGGGAAAAGTCAGCATTTTAAAAATAAATATAGAGAATGTGTTTTTTTTCCAATTATGGGCTTTGATCACGACCGTACAGTTTATGCAAACCCTAGTCTTAGGGAAAAATCAGTGGTCAAAGTAGGAAATAATCAGGAACTAAAACACTCACTCAAAATTGCCCAACGATGTGAAATCGAGAGACGAGTGTGACCAGAGGCTCCCACATCGACAGGGGAGGGTACCCCACCCCGGCTGCCAGTGTCCTGCCTAATCAGAGGCAGTGTTTCAGAGGCACAGAGAGTTCTGGTTCAGCCAAAGTTCAGCCGGGAATCACTGACACAAGGAGGACAGACTGTTTGCCTTGTTTCGTTTTCCATCAACGTCAGTTTGCCCTGGATTTATAGAATTTGCCTGCGTTTTCAGTTCAGTTTTCCTTTGTCTCAAGCTTTTATAGAACATGGATCACCATCCTGCGTGGAAACTCTTGACGTTTGACTATCGCTAACTCTGCGAGGTCTGAGCTCTTTGACTTGATGGGGAGGGCTCCTCGCACTGGTCCTGCTGATGGTTCTGGCCATGGCCCCTGGCCCCACGAGCCAGCCTGGTCATCCCGCCGGGCCAGCAAGTTGTCTCAGGCAGGTTCAGCTGCGGACAGCAGTGTGAGCAGAAGGGGATTTAGCACAGAGTGTAGAGATCACTTGGCGAGCTTGGGGAACCAGGAACACCTGCGCAGAATGGGCTCACCAAGGGAACTGTCCCCCTACCTCAGTCAGAAGGCCACACCACCTCATCAGAGCGCATGCCACCTCCCTGCCTGCCAGCCCCACGGCGGGGGGCCTGGACAGCGAGGCTCCGTGGCCACTCCTGCTGCAGCATCTCCAAGGTCGGAGCACCAGCAGTACCAGGGCAGCAGGAGTCGGCCCAGGTCCGTGGCCATGGTTGCCAGTGCGCCAGCTTTGCAGACGTGGGAGCCAGGTGGAGGGGGTCACATGTGGCGCATTTTCCAGGGCAGTGTGACCAGGGCTATGGGAGGCAGCCTGCACCCTCCATCGTGCACAGGACTCAGTTTCCCCACACAGACGATTCATCTCTGCCTTTGGCCTGAGCTCTGTTGTCCAGGTAGAGTGTGTTTCGTATCTTCTCCATCCAGCAGACCTGTCTTCACCCATCAGGGTCCAGCTCACACGTCACCTGCCATGTGTTCTCCCTCTTAGAGGGGATCCTCTGTTAGAATGTGTTCTGTTACCCTTCATTGTATCTTTCTTCCATCAAACAGAATTCCTCACAGACAGGAATAGAGGATCCATTAATTTTGTCATTCATTCAACAAACTGGCATCTCCAGAGCCGATAAAGGCTGAGTTCTGTCCTCAAGGAGGGAAGGTCCTGTAGGGAGACAGACAAGCACAGTGATGGGGTGGGCGACCGCGGTGCTGGGGCCAGAAGGCTCCTGAGGGCAGGCTGCTTGTCTTTTGTCTCCAGGGTAGAGCAGTGATCCATGTGCGGCGTCATCAGCCAACACGTCACGGCCGGAAATGAAGTAGTTTTTGAAATGAATTTCTGTCTCTGGTTCAACTGTGACACTTTAACATTAGTTATTTTTAAAGATTTTATTTTTCCTTTTTCTCCCCAAAGCGCCCCCGGTACATAGTTTCATACTGTAGTTGTAGGTCCTTCTAGTTGTAGCATGTGGGACACCGCATCAGCGTGGCCTGATGAGTGAGGCCATGTCCACCCCCAGGATCTGAACCAGCGAAACCCTGGGCTGCCAAAGTGGAGTGCGTGAACTTAACCACTTGGCCACGGGGCCAGCCCCTAACATTTGTTATTTTTAATGTCAGAGGGCAAAGCTGAATTCTCCAGAGCTCATTTTGTTTAAACTGTTCCTTTTCTTCCCGTAATTCATTCTTTTGTAAGATATTGTCAATTGCCCGCTGGCTGTGAGTCAGATCTGTGCCCGGCCCATGGACCCCGAGGGCCCGGCAGCCATGGCCTCTGTCCATGGTCCAGATTGTGAGTCCGATGGGAGATGAGGTCACTCACAGTTGACTACATAGCTGCGGTGGTGGTGCTGGAGAGGAGAACGGGTGGACGCGGAGAGGACAGGAGGAGAGGACGGGAGTGGACGCGGCCAGAGGGTCGGGAGGGTTTGTGCTCCTGAGGAACTGGCAGCAGTGTGGGACCCGAGCAGGATGGAGAGGGAGCGGGAAAAGAGGCTGTCCCCCCTTTGCTGTTTCTACGTAACAACCCAGAGAGTCTTCTCCTTTCACACTTCCTCTCCCGTTCCCCACCCACCCCTGTAATCATGTGATTGCCAGTATAATGGGATTCCAGAAAACAAACTCCAATTTCAACACACAGGGAAGCTTTTCAAAGTAGGACTTGCATTCATGAGGTGAAACAGCCATTATCTCCGTGGAAATTTCTGGTTAGTGTTTGAAGCCAGTTCTTGAGGGAGGTGTATGCAGAGGGTTCTAGCTGTTCCATAGTTAACTGTGGGGCAAATGCTTTTCCATTCTCTGGCTCTGTCCCTCCCTCACGCATTCCATGAAGATGGGTGATGGTCCCCTTTCTTGGACCCGCCCATGAATGTCACTTGTTGTCACGTTGTATCAAGTTGCAGAGCGCTGGATTCTTGGGCCCTGAGGTGCTGTGCAGAGTGAGCTGCGTGGTTTGGCACTGGCCCTCGAAGAGCTCACGAAAATAGCAGGGCGGGTGCCGTGTGTAGAACACACAAAGCATTAAGCCAAAGAATTTAGAAAACGTTTTAATCAACCTAAGAATGGATCATGATGCCAGAGCATGAGTGGAGTTTTTTAGGAAACCCTAGGTGCAGTTTATTAGGAAAGCAGGAAGAAAGTAAGTTGGTTGTGGAGAACGGAGGCAGCTTTGGGGAAACCCACCAGACAGGGCGGCCTGAGGGAGGCTGCTCCTTGATCAGGGCGGGAGTCTGAGACCCACCCCTCCCACCTCGTAGACCTGAGAACTTCGGGCTCCTCTGGAGCCGTCCTCTGCCCAAGACCTCGGTAACCATGCGCCGCTGGGACGTTTTGGGAAGCCCCACATGTCTTGGTTCTCTCTGAATGCAGCATTTACACCGCCATTCAGCACATCTAGTTTGGGTGCGTTCCTGTCGAATTGTACAGGAAGCTGTTTGTGGAGCTCGACAGCTGCAGAAAGAACAGCCTTTTGGGGGGGTAAACACAGTTTCAGCAAATGTGGAGTTGTTGGGACGGGCAGTTATGACAAGGAAGCCATGACAGGAGGAGTGCGGCCCCTGAGGGGCAGCGAGTGCACCCACGTCCAGGGGGCGTCCGGCTGGAGGGGCTCCCTGGACGCTCCGAGGCTGGTTTCGATGATGAACGTCACCTGTTGTCTGGAGTCTACGGCTGATCCCTCCATCCTGGGGGGACAGTTGGTGGGTATTTCTCCTCAGAAAACAGTTATACTAATTAAATTCCAGTCAGATTAAAACTGATTGTGATAAACGTCAAGACGAGTCTGAAAGAGGGCACGTATTTTAGGACGCCCTCGATGGCTGAATGTTTACCTAGGTGAATGTGGTTTGCTAACGAGAACCGATGTGGCAGCTTCATTTGGACTAGTTTTACCATATAATGGTTTGTATAGATTTCCACTCATGGGAAGAGGGTGTTTCAGATAAGTGATAAAATGGACCGAGCTGCCTTCTTTGAGAGGGTTTGGGAAAACCATTTGGTGTTGTAAGAACCCACCTGTTATATTTTCTCCCCAAATATCTTACTTTTCTACTGGTTCAGGAAAAACATTGCTTGCCTTTGTGTTCATTGTCAAATTCCTATAGTCAGTTATACCCGCCTTCACCTTTTTTCTTTAGTGAAAAAAAGCCAAAAAAGACCCCAGAAAACAAAAAAAAACACAATGAATCAAATTATGAAATATTTGCACCTGTCTGTACAATTCTAAGCTTCATATTTTTGGCTGAATGTTAAAAACGTCGTTAGGTGCCTGAAGAAGACTGTGATGCTAATATTTCCTAACATGATTTTATTTGCTAAGACGTGAAGAATTCATTATTATTTTTTCTTCTTTCTATTTGGAACGCCCGTGATGCTGATGGGAGGAGATAAGTGTATCATTTTTGTGGAGCTGGTGGCCAGCCATAACGTAGTGTTAGTGTCACTGTTTGGGTTGTCACTTAGTGCTTCTCGGATTCTGTGTGGGTCTAATGATGAGGGCTCTGCAGCCCGCATGCCTTCCCCTGTCCAGCTGTGCCTGGTGGCACTGCCCTTGGGGGGCAGGGGGGCGGGGGGCATGCCTTCGAGCACCGCAGCCGCATCTCTGTGCAGAAATCCACACGGTGAAGTCCTTGTTTAGAATATTAGTTACTAGAATTCAGAGATACTGAGTGTATGTCTCCAGACAATAATTGATGTTTTTATTCTTGTCTCTTGTTCTCACGTGTTATTTACTTATGAAAAATGCTCTCATCTTTTTGAGTTGAAAAGGAAAATCAGTGAAAGACTACTAAAAATTGAGTTTTACAGGAAGGTTTTATTCAAAAGCCTTTGCCTGACTTTAATGAAAGCTCCTTACTCTCTGGACTAATTTTTTTTTTTTTAAGTTTGGGACCTGGGCTAACATCTGTCACCAATTTATTTTTTCTTCTTCTTCTCCCTAAAGACCCTCAGTACATAGTTGTATATTCTAGTTGTAGGTCCCTCTGGTTGTGCTGTGTGGGATGCCACCTCAGCATGGCCTGATGAGTGGTACCACGTCTGCCCCCAGGATCTGAACCAGCGAAACCCTGGGCCACTGAAGCAGAGCGCACAAACCCAACCGCTTGGCCATGGGCCGGCCCCTGGACTAATTCTAAACCCCATTTTGTGCCAGGCTGACCTTCCTCTGCTCCTGCTGCGGCGCTTCCAGCATAATTACAAACCTTCATAGCATCGTGCTTGATAACAAGCTACAGTTTCTCTGTTTGAAGAATCCTGCTGCTGTTTGTTCAGTAGTTTAGGACAACGTAAATTTTTTTGAAAAAAACCATCACTAATGAGATAAATATTATCCTCGCCCAGATCAGCCTTTACCGTTACTAGAAAACCAGACACAGCAGAGACATTTAACTTAAGTATTGCTGTCAGTTCATCAGGGAACCAGCATGGTCTATCTTAATTTGCCTAATTATCATTTTACATGTGAACCAGCTGGCCTCTTAACAGAAGCAGCTGATCACACCCACTTACTAATTGTAGCACTTCTCTTAGCCATGTGTGAAGCAATGTAAGCAATCCCAGGAGAGAAAGGAAAACTGAACAGTTCTTTGTTCCAGTGCTTACAAAATAATTGGGAAGAACTTAAGTAATGATAAATCTGATTTCCCTTTGGTCATTTAAAATTAAAGTATTTTTTTGTATTCCTGGACAATGTAGTTTCGGAATCATCTCTCCACGTTAAAACACTCTCCTTTGGGTTCCTCGTTGTAAGATTTTCCCTTTGGGTTGTAACTGATGTGGACCTCTTTTTTCTTAGCTGTAGTTACTCAGTTACACGAAGCTGCCCCCTCACTGATTCAGAAACCTTCCTATAACCCAGAGGTGCTTCTCTAACTGGAGGTTGGTTGCAGACACTAGGTAGTTTATGAATATTCCCAAATCTGTCTAAACTAGGGCTCTGGAGGGGCGCAGAGATTGTAGCATCTGGTCTTTCTTTGGTGGAAGAGGACATTGTTTGCAGACTTGACCACTAACAGGAGTGTTTTAGGCCAGAGCCTTTTCTTCAAGCTCCTTGGTCAACAGACAGCAGGAGGATCGGTTTCCCTGCAAGGGTTCTGGTGAGTGGGCAGCGGCCCCCTGTGGATGGTGACTGTCTGCTCCATTTTCTCAGATCTCCCCAATCTTGACTAGGAAGGCTTCCTTGCTCTCAATTTTTTTCTAAGTAGAAAATTCTTCTCAAGTATGGATTCCTTGTGGGTTTTGTAATACCACCAATCTAGCGGGTCCATAATATTGTCCAATTTAAAAGCTACAAGAGAGCCCAGGATTTAAGGCCCTTTGGCTAGTCACATGGCCGTTAAATTAGATCTCTAAGATCATCTCATTGTACTTTGGCTTCTCGTTCCACAAGCAGGTGCTTTTTTCTTCCCTGAAGATTTTAGAAGAAAGATTGCATTGATTCTTCTTTTCTTTTCAAATTTTAAGATTAATTTCCCTTTTTTAATAAAAGGATATAATTATGTTTAAAGGGCACAGAAAATATATTTTAATTCCCGAGTGATTGAAAATTATTCTCTTCTCTAAGATGTGCTGAACCCTTAACACACGTCCAGAAAATCTGTTTGATGACTGAACTGGGACAGTAGAGGGAGCTGCCTTTGCAGTTGAACTGACTGCAGCTCCGCTCTCAGGCAGTGTGTCTGCTGAAGCAGCCTCGGGCGCCCTCCATAGGCTGAGTGACCACGTCGGATGAGTCGGTACCACGTGGGTGGATGGACAGGCCTGTGCAGCATGTCGTGGAGAAGAACTGGTTCAAGTGTGAGAGGCTCACATTTGTGAAATTCTTCATTCTCTTTCCACAAGACAGACAGGCTTCACTTTTCAAGGAAGTTGTCCTTGAAGTCAAATGACATATATTTTTGAAATAGAGAGTTTCTAGAGCTTTGTGAAGGCATACTTCTTAAGGGAGGTTAATATTTGAATTATCCCTTAAGAAATGAACAGGCCTGTCGGGGGGAGGTCAGGGGTCGAGCCTCCCAGGCTGAGGAGCAGCAGGTGCTGAGGAGCAGCAGGTGCTGAGGTGCAGAGATGGGTATGTGGAGCCATGGAGCCCCGCCCTCTCTAGTGAAGGCAGAATACATGGACTGTCGAGAGCTGGGGCAGGAGATGAGCATTTGCTTGCTGCTGGCCACTCTGTGGTCCACCGCGGGTCACTCATGCTGTAAAATAACAGAGTAGGCTGGACGCGGCTCAGACTCTTCAGCTGTAGCTCCCGCGGGGCCGATGAAAGCGCCCCTTTCCATTTGCCTGTGCCAGGCCCCTGGGCACTGTCATTCCAACCTGATGGTCCATTCCCTCCACAAAGCTCTCCCCCGCCAACCCCACCCCGTGTCCAGGTCTGCATTGTCCCCTCCTGCCTCTGGGCGACAGGGATCCCCTCTGTCCTGCAGGTGGGGTGGGCTTGGAATGCGGGTCAACGGGGCCCCTTCTGTGTTTTGGGCATTTGACTGGGGTTTCTTTTTTTGTGCCATGTTCTCTGTCTGCCTCGCCTTTCATTTGGCGCATGAACATTGTGGCTTCACTAAGCTAGTCACAGGGAGAGCAGACGTTGTGAAGTTGAAATTGACCAAGCAGATGGTAGCAATGGTTTTAGATTAAATTATTAACTAGATCTGCAGCAGAAGCCTTTAGCTTCAACATGTGCAGAGTAAAGGGTGTTTCCTCACATCAGAATTAGCTGGCAAAGTGGATGCCAGATCAAGTTCCTTCTAAAGAATTGACACACTGTCATCTCCTAAGATTCCCCTTTGCAGTTCCAGCCCCTTCCTCCCAGATACTGAAGGAGAGATTTCCATTTGTCTTGTTTTCAATATGCCGTATGATTCATCATTAAAAATTAATTCAGAAGCATAAGAACGAAAAGATCATTGTACCAATGGAGTTCTCAAATAGTGATTTTTAATGTACTTTTTGTGAAATAACATGATTCATGGGACAGTTGAAGTAATTCTTCATGAGCATCTGTCATCAGACACGTTTCCATTCTGTGGACAATATCTCTACGTTACTTTTTAAACGTGTGTGTGTGTGTGTTAACCTCATTATGCAACTGTAAAAATCATAAGAATAAGACGACACCCGGTATGTATTCAGATTTCTCCACCTGTCTAAAAAAGGCTTTTCCTTATGCTGTTTTCTCCAAAACTTGTATCCTATCCAGGATCTTACATGTGGCTGTGATGTTCCTTAAATCTCTTACTCTGGCACATTTCCTTATTGTTGTTATTGTTTAATGACTCACTGGAGGTGCTGGACCAGCACAACGTCCACTTATATTTGATCGTTTTTGCTTTTTCCTCTAACTCCAGTTCCCTGTAAACCGGAAAAATTTAACTTGTCAGAAATGTTTACCTTGAATTTTGCGTGGGTGGCGTTCATGCACATCAAGGGCACGGTGTACTGTCCCATCAGAGGCCATGCAGTCAGGGTGGTGGCCCTTGTGCTATGTGTTGGCTTCACTAGTCATTTTATAGGGCAGCTCGTCAGTGATGGCCTGTGACACTAGCAAATGAATCACAGAAAAGTAGATGTTTTAAAGTGTGTGGGATCTTAAACTGGAGAAGATTGATTCTTCAGTCACAAGTGACCAGCTCCTCTTTTGGTTTGTTCCTAATCAATTAAATGCCAAATAGCAAGAACTATAGTCAATTCAATTTGTCTTGAATAATATAAAGTATATTTTTTCATCTGTTGTGGCAGATACCTAAGGCTATTTTTTAACATCAGATGTTACAATTATATTAACAAATGACTTTTATTGTAGACTTTTAGAAAATCTCTTAATTGCAAAATTTTTTCTCTGAAATTCAACTTTATCTGGGCATCTTGTATTTTATCTGGCAGCACTGTTTTTAAAATTCACTCTTATTTACTCATTTATTGATTGTATGCATTCATCTGTCTGTATTGTTAATTTGCTTTTGCAGCTTCAATATGACTGTTATTTTGATAGATAAGAATTATAGACTGTATATAATCGCTCTCAATCTGAAAGTGTTGATAAAAACATGAAACATAATTCTTACCTCTAAAAGTTAATGTTATGGGAAAACTTTGTTCCTTAATAAGCAGAGGATAGACCTAAGTTTATCTATTACTAAAGCAGTATTATTAGTGGTTATTAAGTAGACTGTGTTGCTAGTTAAGTTTTGGAAATCTCTTATGACTGCGTTTTGTCGTATGGGCCAGGGGCTTCTGTTGGGTCCCTGCTGCTCTGATCCTTTCCAGTGAGTCCGAAAAGCACAAGAATCAATGGGTGTGTCTGTGGATTGAAAAACTGTGTTTTGTGTGTTTCAACCATGCATAAAATAAACACCTAAACTAGCTTAGTTGTGTACAGTCTTCCCTTTCAGATGTTAAGCTTGATTTTTAAAAATGGCCTAAACAAATCAATAGTCAGTAAAAGCACTGTTTATAGATAAGCTTGGGCTGAGAAATTTTTTGAAGAGTTAAATTCCTTTGAGAAGTGCTTAAAATGGCCACTTATTACACAGCTCTGACCAG
This sequence comes from Equus caballus, assembly GCF_041296265.1. Taxonomy (NCBI): domain Eukaryota; kingdom Metazoa; phylum Chordata; class Mammalia; order Perissodactyla; family Equidae; genus Equus; species Equus caballus. The sequence continues at coordinate 90,974,242 of NC_091693.1, read as the reverse complement.
AACTCCATTGTGTCTGATTTTTCTTTCCTTTCCCTCCCTTTCCAACTTAGAAGACATCAGTGATCTTTCTTAAGTATACGTTCCATTTTCAATTGATCAAGGATTTGAATTTCGTGTAGTTGATGTGTATATATGTATATGTGTATATATGTCATGTGACATAATTTTGCCTTGTTTCTGCCTCTAACGCCTGTGTACAGGATTTCAAAATGTCCCTTTTTAGTAAATAGTTTAACAAAGTTTGTGAAAGTTTTTGCTTTCAAAATGAAGACTTGAATGCGCTGAGTGCATTTACTGCCCCTGGAGGCTGAGGCCTGGTCTGTGAGTCCTGGCTGCCTTAAACAGCTCAACTCTTAAGAAGCTTTTAGGTCTAAACATATAATCTTTGGTCCTTAATAAAAATAAAACGTATATTTTAAGGTTGTTCTGAAGATGAAAGCATGTGTGGTAATGGAGTTGTTTATTAAGCGGCTAGGGCTTCATTTTCTTTACTTTTCTACCTTACGTATGTAGTAGTTCCTGAAACATACTACAGGCTGTGAACTAGGGGCCGAGATAACCCAGGGAGTTGTAGAGGTCACCTCGGTGGGAAGGGGCTCCGACCCCCTCTGCCTCGGCCATGGCGGCCCCATCCCCGGTTCCCCACCTGCCTTTGTTCAAGCCCGGCCTTCAAAGGCACTGGGATCTCTAACATGCAACTCTGGCCACACAGCTTTCCCTCTGACACTCCCACCAACTAAATTCACCCCTGTGGCGAGCATGGCCCCCAGGGCCTGCCTGTGTCTCCACCTCCTTGGCTGCCTTCCCCCCCCCTCCCCCCCCCCCCCCCCCCCCCCCCCCCCCCCCGAGACCGCACAAGCTCTTACGGAGGCGGCTGCACACCCCTGTTGTCCGTGGCTGCCTCCCCACCCTCCTCCCCGAGGCCCCTCCTCTGCACTCACATCCGGTTGCTTCTGATGAGGGCGGGCCCTTTGTCATCTCGCCTGTTAACATTAACGTCACATCTTACCTCTGCCCCGGACTTACTCATGCTTTTATTGTTTTTATCTCCTTGGGTGTGTCCTCCCGCTGGACTGTGACCTTCCGAAGGTCAGTGGCCAGGTCTGATTGACTTTTGACCTGGGTGGCTAACACAAGGCAGCTAAGCACTTGAGGTAGAACTGCCAAGTGGTTGAACAAAATGCGCAGTTACAGTGGAAACTTTCAGAATGTGTATGACTTTGCAAAACATTCCTGTGTCTCTTCGTTAGTATGTTATGTACGTACTCCTGGGAACTAATCCAATAATGTAGAAATAATCATGATTCCTAGAAGAAAAATTTTAAATGTTACTTAGAAGTAAGATTCATTTCAGTGAAAGATTAAGCAGAAATGTTGGAACTTTGTGAATAAGGATGCAAATATTTGTACGATAGTAGTAGTAGTAGAATTTCAAAATCCTGGACCAGAGGATAAGCCACTGGGATTGTTAAAGTGATGTCACAGCATATTTCTCTTTGTAATATCTGACAGTGTTTTTAGAGACCAGTGAATATAATTATTAAGTATTTGACTCTGTGTCCTAATAAGGGCTTCTGTGTGATACGTGAACTTGAATGTGCTAACTGAAGAATTCTTCTCGGGCCTTTATGTGCTCACGAGGGAGGGGTCTGGACGCTGAGTCTCACCTGGCTCTGACGAGCATGAGCTTCCAGAGCTCAGCTTTCTTGTTTTCAACTGGAGATGAAATTTACCTGTCTGATTCACTGAAAAATCAACTATGGGCCCAGCAGAAATGGGAGATTCTTGATAAGCAGCTGGGTTTGGGGGAGCAGGATGGCTGAAGCTGGACGTTCCGCTCGAGGGAATGTGAGATTTGAGTGGAGGTTAGTGGTATGGAGCTGGAAGACAGAGGAGTGGACGGCGAGCAAGAGGGGGCAGGCCCAGCAGATGCCTGCACAGAACCTTAAGGCATGGGTCGCTTGGCGAACCATCTGGTCGTCCACAGCTACGCGGCCTGCTGTTGCGCGCAGCCTGAGAGCAGTGTAGACAGCAGATGAGAGCGGTGCAGCAGCGTTCCCTCCCAGCTTTGTTACCAGACACTGAAATTGGAGTTTCATATCATTTTCGCAAGTCAGGAAATCTTCTTTTAATTTTTTTCATCCCTTTAGAAAGGGGCCAGGAAGGGCCGTAATTTGCTGACTCTGCCCTTACACCAGCAAAATCATGAAGGTTTCTGGGGGAAAATAAGTCCATAGCGTAGGATGGAAGTTGAAGGACCAGCTCTTTGAAGGTCATTGTGATGCGGGGTCGGTGAGCCGAGGAGTCGAAAGAAAGATTTCTTGGACTCTCAAGATCTGGCAGTAGTGCTCTTTTATTTAGAGAATAGTGTGGAATAGCATGGGGACAGGGCCCATGGGCAGTCAGAGCTTCTGCTGCCACCACTTCTGCTGCCCCCGCTGGCATGGGGACAGGGCCCATGGGCAGTCAGAGCTTCTGCTGCCACCACTTCTGCTGCCCCCGCTGGCATGGGGACAGGGCCCATGGGCAGGCAGAGCTCCTGCTGCTGCCCCGAGTTGAGGGTTAGGGCTAATTTTATAAGGCATGGGTATGTGAGTCATTTCTTTACAAGATAAAGGAAAGAACATGAAAAAAAAGTTAAAATGGTACCAGTGCAGGTGGGGTCTGGTCATTGGGCGATCCCATGACTTTTAGACAAGAATCAAATCGGATTAAGTAAAGGTTAGAAAGGTTAGAAGCCACCACCCTAAATCAGTTACATGAGATTGCCAGACAGCAACCAACTTAAGTTCTTGCCTCTGGCATTAAGAGTTTCTAGAGATAAGGCCATCCCCTTTCTTCCTGGCACAGAGAGGGAGGCATCTTTACAGATAGAGGTTTCCCTTAGAAATGTAAAGCTTTTCCAACAAAGGGACAAGCAAGCAAATTCCACTCCTTGGAGCCTGCTTCTCATCTGTAGTTTTAAAAGTAACCAGCCTAAAAGTCCTCATCATAAACCGTTTTAAAATTAAGCAGCCTAAAAATCCTCATCAATTGCAGGTTTGTCAGGATGCAGAGAAGGAGCTGTCAGATGTGGGAGAGGACCAGGGGCTGCAGGGTTGACCAGGAGGAGCTTATGGGCCGGGTTGTCAGGAGCGTGTGATTAAAAAGGTACGTTGAGGAGGAGAGAGATCACTGGTGCTGGGCAGGAGTTCACTGCAACCACTGAGGACTCTTTAAAAACTATTAGAGGGAGACTTCAAGGCCGTAGAAAAGTAATAGGAGCATGAAAGCTGGAAGTGGTAGGTTAGCGCGTCAGCTGAGCCCAGGAGAGAGACAGCTGTGGGCTGCTCCCTTCTGAGACAGCGCAGCTCTGCGTGGCGCTCACAACTGCCTGATCTTCCATGATGTTTCTTCGTCGACCTGACACTATGCTCACCACATGCCAGGTGCTGCTCTGAGTGCTTTGCCAGTGATAACCACCACTGCTCTTGATAACCTTGTGTAGCGGAGGAAGACATTTCCTCTTCCCAAATGTGGGTTCATCTGGCCGGAGAACGAATTAAATCCACATGAGACAGAATAGCAAGAGAAAATTAAACAAAGCTTTATGAGGAACCATGGCCCAGGGCCTTTCTTCCCGAGGGAAGAAAGGGCACCCAAGAAGTGGGGTGCACATAGTGGTTATATACCCCCAAACAGGGTGTTTCACATGTGATTGAAATGTCCCTCCCACAATAGTCACAAGATTGCCCTGTTGGCACAGCACTTGATGGACACAGCAGGTAGTGGTCTGCTATCTCGGTGGGCGTAGCAGGAGGCAAGTCTATCGTCTGGAGCTGGGTGGTCACAGGTGAGCGCAGCAATCAGTTCCTAGCCTAAGGAAAGATGCTTAATCCTTAAGAAATGCCAAAGTTGGGAGGGGGAGGGAAGTCAGTTACAGGAGGTTACCAGAGAAGCACAATAAAATGCAGATTTAAGTCCTTGCCTTTGGTATTGATTAAGAGTTTTTAGAGAGAAGGTCAACTCCTTTCTTCTTCCTGGTACAGAGAGGGAGGCACCTTTACAGATAGAGATTTAACCTTACAAATGTAAATGTGTCCTAACAAACGGCAAGTTCCATTCCTCAGAGCCTCCTTCCCTGTCCCAGTTTATCAAAAGCAATCAGCCTCAAATAATCCTGATGCCAAAGAGACATATCTTGGGGTGGCCAATTCCAGGTCCCCACACTTGCGACAGAGATCCTGTCATTCCGCCATTGCACAGGTGGGGAAGCCATGGTGCGGAGACGCCTCGCTAGTAAGTGGCCTGGAGGGGACGGCTCCAGAGCTGGCTCTTCACTCCCATGCTGTGCCATTGAGTTTCCCTTGTCTGGGATATGCTGTGTTAGAACTTTCTTTTTTAACTGCTGCTACTTTTTTTTTTTTTGAGGAAGATTAGCCTTGAGCTAACATCTGCTGCCAGTCTTCCTCTTTTTGCTGAGGAAGGCTGGCCCTGAGCTAACATCCGTGCCCATCTTCCTCTACTTTATATGTGGGATGCCTACTATAGCATGGCTTGCCAAGCTGTGCCATGTCCACACCTGCGATCTGAACCAGCCAACCCTGGGCCACCAAAGTGGAACATGGGAACTTAACTGCTGCGCCACCTGGCTAGCTTCAATTAACTGCTGCTACTTTTATGGCTAAAGTTGGAATAGGAAGGACCATGGATTTATATATTTTCTGTATAAATTGAGCAATTAGGAAATACTTCCATAAAAACATGGCTCTTTGGGGGCTGGCCCGGTGGTGTAGTGGTTAAGTTCGTGCTCTCCACTTCAGCAGCCTGGGGTTCGTGGCTTCGGATCCTGGGCATGGACCTACTCCACTCATCAGCCATGCTGTGGTGGCATCCCACATACAAAATAGAGGAAGATGGGCACAGATTTTAGCTCAGGGACAATCTTGCTCACCAAAAAAAAAAAAAAGAAGAAAAAGACTCTTCGGTAAACTGATATTGAGGCAATAATAAGCTCTTTCAAAACAGAACTTAATGTGTAACACAATACATGCGATAATTTATTTTGTTGTTACCTGAAGATCTGGACTTTAGCAGTTGAGGCAGCATGGAGTAATGCGTGGGGGCTGAGGCACCCGGCTTCCTGGGATGGAAGCCTGTTTCTGTCCCAGGACTCACAAGTGACTGGTGTGTGCCCAGGTGGTGGCGTCATCTTTACGCAACTGGCCGCTGAATTCAGACTTGACACGAGCAAGATGGAAATTGCTGCCTGTGCGCCCCTTGCTGTGGCTCGTTTCCTAAGGGGGAGCACTCCTCTGACCCACGCCCTGGGGGTTGGAAAGTCTCACCACCCACGAGTGTGTGTTTCTCTTAAGTGAGAGCGGAGGGGCTCACCTCCAGATCCTACTCTCTAGCGTCACCTCCTCAGGTTTGGCTCAGGCCTTGCCTCTTCTGCGAGGTCCACCCTGACTCCGGTTAGTGCTGCAGCCGGACCCCCACGCCAGGCCCTCGCCCTGTTGGACGGCCTTTGTCCGTTGCACTGACCGCCATCTGATACACCACACAGTCATCGTTTATGGTTAGGCGGCGTGAGCCCTGGCGGGGAGGCCTCGCCCACGTGCCTGGGGGTGGCCTTGCGTGTGCTCACTGTTCACCTCGGATGCTGCCATTGAGCATGTGAAAAGCCTGTGCTGTTTGCAGGTGTGAGTCTGCGGGGTGCGGTTTCCCGCGCAGCCTGGGCGGTGAGCAGGCTCCTGTCCCGAAGGCCCCACCTGGCCGTAAGGCTGAGATGGGGGAGGCGGCTCGAGGTCGGCCCGGTTGCTCTCGATCATAAACCCATTCTGAAGGGGAACTTTGCTCAGTACTTGAGCAGCTTTATGACTTGACTTCAGCTCCGTCGCTTCTCTGCCATCTGCCCGTGCAGTTACTTTAACCAAAGCTGTGTATAGGGTGAAAAACCCACATGGGAAATCTGTGGGAATGTGATAATGTGTGTGCTTTAGTTTGCTGTTTGTTTGCTTTGTTTTTGTTCTTCAAAAATAAGATTAAGGGGGGAAAGATTTGTGGAGGAATCGTCCAAAGCTTCCCCAGAGCCCCTGGTATGAACTTTATTCTTTGACCAAGAGCTTTTGTTATAAACTAACTGTTTCAATTAGTGCATTATTGCATTTTCCATCAGTCTGGCCCAAAGCTGTGAGGCAAGAGGCTGTGGGACGTGTTTCGGCACTTTCGCCGTGACGTGGAAGCAGGGAGAGAGAAGGGCTTCCCGTGCTCTGTGCCTTCATAACATTTCCTGATCAGCGTTCTCTTCCGTACTGTTCCTGTCCACTTACCCCGGAATATATTTTTCTAGTGCCTGCTGCGTATTTACTATTATTTCTGATTCTTCCCTCTCTGTTCTCTGAGGTTAATTGCCAATGGACAATTAATGGACAGCACAGTGTGTTCAAGTTAATGAGAAACCCAAAGGGTGTTTCTTTGAAGTTACTCTTCTCCCTCACAGGGAGGGGCTCATGAAATTGTTTTAAACTAGGCACTTCGATGATAATTGAATTTCAAATGCAGATTAAAGTGGTGAGGGAACTTTATCTAATTTCTTCTTTGGAGTGGGGAAGTTGGTTCTTTTTTTTTTTCACTTTGCAACAATTACAATGTTGATTCTCAGTCATTGGCAAATAAAGAGCTGGGTGAGAAGACTGGGTGGACTGATTTGCACGAAAATGCACCCGATGCATCTGCGGCTCCATGGAGACTCTGCTGCTTGTGAATGCTCCTTTGGTGTGGGAGGCAGACCCTGGGGGCGTGGTCGGGAAACAATAGTTTGGCACTTTTCCCCCCAGATCAGTTCAAATGCCTGAATTAACTGAGAGTCAGGGAATCAACATGGACTTGCTCTAAGACTTGTTGGCTCTATGAAAAGTCTGATGTTCATAGTGGCCCAGTGAAAATGGGGAACACATTTGCTTCACCTTGACTTTCGGAGAGGAAAATCTGTGCTATTTTTTGAACTCCAGAGAGGAGAAACTTCTGATATGTTGGAGAGAGAAGTGGACACATGAGCCCAGAGGCAGAGAGGGTGGCGTGCTCGCCTGCAAGCGGGGACTGCTCTTAGCTTCTCTCTCTGCACCCGTCACTGGTGGCGCTCAGCCTCAAAGATTAGGTTTTACTGGGAGATTCTCAGGTTCAAGGTCTGCTAATGGTTTGTAACTGCCTGACAATAAGCCCAGCCCCAGAGTTACATCAGACCAGACAGATGTCTGAGGACTCGAGACGGAGCCAGAAAGTTAGCTCTGGAGCAGACAGCTGCAGCTTGGCACCTGCCTGCTGGACTGAGCTTTCAGTGTGATTTGAATTTCTCAGTCCTATGTAGGCATCCTGGAGATGGTGATCTTCACTAATGCAAAGATCAAGTCTTTAATTAAACTTTTTAAGAAGAAAAGTAAGTAGTTTCTCTTCTCCGCACTTGTGTGTATGTGTGTGTATATGTACTCCTTCTGGAATTAGTGTGTGAAACAGTGTAATGAGAACAAGGTAACTCCATTCCCTACCAAGTCCTTCAAATACCTTCGACTTTTGTAACTCTAGGGCAGAATCATGTGATCTTAGCACTTCTTACTTATTTACGGTTGGGATTTTAGGCAAATTCACTTCTTCTGTGCTTCTCAAAAGAAGCCCTTTGAAGAAGAGGAAAAAGCCTTGTGATTTTGTCCACCTTGATGTGGTTTTGATTCTTTGGCTCCGTGTGCTGGGAGCCACTGTGTGGTCCATGACATATTTTTGGTGGGGACGATCCTCTGAAGCTCTGTTAGGTATTTTAGAGCTGTGTCTAGACTGATCCGTCACTGTCATAAAGAACACAGCGTTTGTGGTGTGACTTCACTGCCTATTTACCAGTGGCTTAAACTTCTCTGATCCAGTGCTTCTTCACTCCCTGGAAAGTATAATTTTTACAATATGTGGTTTTGTTTTTACATGGTTGTTGGTTGGGTTTAGTTCTATTTCTGGAGCAGTGATTCGAACTGGGTAAGTGTGGATGCAGCGCTGGTGAGGGCAACTTTGGAGTAGGCAACAAAGAACGGCGTGCCGGCTCGTGGCCCGCGGCTGCCTGGTTCGCAGCTGCTGTGGGTGGACTGATGAAAGTCTGCGGGACAGGAGTCAGATACAGTGGGGAAACACTGCACTTTCACAGAGCCAGTGGGTAGCTGTGCAGTGGGGCCGACGGTGCCGTTACGCAGATGCAAACTCCATTACTGGGATTTGATTCATAACTGGCAAATAGGAAGAGTTTGAATTTTCAATATTTTCTAACTATGAAGTACAGTGATTCAATCTTTCAGATAAGCGGATGTCAGCACAAAACATCGTAGCAATTTCTCTTTGAGGGATATGGTGAGTTCCGCACTGTGCCGGATTCTCAGACACGGAAGTAAGAGCCGAGTCAGATTTTTGTGGATTCACGTATGAAGACTGATAGTCACACGCGCCACGCAGAACGTCTGTTCAACGAGAGAGTGTGTGAAATGCCAGGTGCCCGCTTTACATGCTACTTTTGTCAGACCATAAAAGCAGGAAGCACACAGGACATTTCTGTGTTTAACTCAATGTCTAGTTCTCCATGTTTATTTTCCCATTTAGCAATTCATGGAGAAGGTGGGGTCGTCTAAGAGATGAATTACTTGGAGGTGAGGATTGTAGGATTTAGTGGCTGCAGATAAAATGGCACGTGAGCTGAGCGCTGATCTGTGGCTTGGGTTCCCATGGCACTGGGAAAGGCCACGTTTCCTTCAGTGGTGGTTGTGAAGTCGGGCAGAAATCTAAAGTTAGAGCAATTTCACTGCCCCACAACAGCCATTCTTCACGTGAGTGATTTCGCGAGCTGAGACTTTGCCTGTGTTCGTTCATTTGATCTTTATAAGAAGTAGCTCTGATAGCTGTGCTGTGGGGCTCACTGAGTTAATTTTAAATGTGTTCAAATAGGTTCAATAGTTCATTGTGCCTGTTCACTTTACTTTGGGAATCTACTCTGTGGTCTGGTTTCCGGGGCCTTGTTATGTTGTAAAGATGGGTGTGCCCAGGGCGCCCCCCGCAGAGGCTGGGCTTGGGGAAGACTCTCCCCTGACTCGCCCGGTGGCGTCAGACCTGTTCCACCAGCAGACCCTCAGCACAGGGTCTCTCTCCTCCGCTTCTGTAGTCTCTCCCACACTCGCTCACAGCGGCGGATCTATAGAAAGTGTTAAAAAATGTTGTTGATGAATTTGTTGCTGTCAGCTTCATCTGGTGTCCCGTCTTAGGTTGTGTTGTCAGGAAAAATGGAACAGAATAATAAATAAATAACTGAAATAGGGGGACGAAGGAAGATTATTATTATGACTGTCTAACATCATCTGGTGTTCTCATCTCCTTTGGTTGGCAAAATTCAATTCAATTGGGCTGTGTTGGAGAAAGTCAAGTGTATTGAATTTTCTTTTTTAGCACTTTCGTATAAAAGCCTTCCATGAAAGCAAGAAATACAGAGAAAATTTTGTACACAAATTGATTTCCATTTCTTAGATATGTCATTTAAGTGTATTACATTGAATGTTTATGCTTAATTTTTTTTATTGTGTTCATAATAGTTTACATCATTGTGAAATTTCAGTTGTACTTAATTTTTTAAAAATCTAACTGAGTTTATAAAAGTGATGTTCTGAAATAGGGCTTTAAAGGTGAAGCTTTGGTCTCGACCTCTCGGTGGGAGATTTGTTTCTGTCTTGACAGTCTAACGTTTATGGATGCAGCGGCCTTGTCTGGTTGCCTAACGTTTGTCGTGGTGGTGAAGCAAAGTAGGGCTGGAGGCCTCTGTCAGTGTCACGAGTCATTTCTAACGCTGGAGTCGAGGAATGGCCTAAAATTTGGGAAGCAATTAACTGAAGAGACAATTCTGCCGAGACATTGTGGGGGATGATGGACAGTTTCCTTTAGAGAAAAACCACATGGGGAGGACCCCTGGAGTCTAAGATTAAATCTCCTTCAGAACTTGCTCGTTTCCCCCGGAGGTGGTGGCACCGAGCACCCCTCAGTGTAATCCATGTGGAGCCAGTGAAGTTCAACCTGACACCTGGATTTGCTCCCTCTCTTTCTGCAGCGGTTTCCAACCTAGACGAGGAGAGCAGATGGACAGTCCACTACACTGCTCCCTGGCACCAGCAGGAGAACGTGTTCCTGCCCAGCACGAGACCCCCCTGTGTGGAGGACCTGCACCGCCAGGCCAAGCTCAACCTCAAGTCAGTGCTGAGGGGTAAGAGCGCGTCCTGCAAGCTGGTTGTTCCTGGTCACTGGCTGTTAGAGTTGATTGCTACTTGTGAAAGAAGACCTACTTGTAATGAATGTATAGGACGCTGTTTCCTTATAAGATGCCATGCATGCTCACGTCCCGATACACGCCCAGTGTGTTCTGGCCTCTGTAGAAACCTGCCTGTTCACAGAAGGGCAGCTCTGTTCTCTGGGAGCCCCTCTCAGCGCCTCGAGCGTGTTTGAACCTCCAGTGCCGACTTAGTCCTAATGAGCCCCTGCTGACATGGGGATTCTGCCTCTGCCTTTTTTAAGCCATTGTATGTATTCAAAGCAAATTTGTTAAAGCTAATGCTTTCTAACGGGTTTTTCTCATTGGTTCAAGTTGGGTGGAAAGGGGGCTGCATGTGGACTTTGAAGGATGCATGTGGTTTGACTCATCGGAACATGGGCAGTACCCACCTGGGCTCCCGTGAGGGAAGGTCTTTTGCCGACGGCAGTGCCCTGTGGTCAGCAGGAAATACAGACTATCTAGTGTAAAGTTCTTATTTCACTGCAACTTATTGTCGATGTTGAGAAGTGTCCATGTGTGGCGAGGAGGGCTTCCTAAAAGTGATGAAGAGGGAGGAAGTTCTTTAAAGGAGGGAGTGACTTTAAGATTCAGAGACTTTTTCTTGAAACAGCAAACCAATGTTCTTACTCTACCAGAGCTGTTCTACCAGTTTCCTCCTACCGTGCAGTATTTGGGACATAATTTTGCTAAAAAAGTACTTGTTTTTTATCTGGAATTTTATTTAACTGGGTGTCCTGTATCTTATCTAGTTGTAAAAGCCTTAAATCTGGAAGAAGTCTGTCGTGAGGAGCCCTCTAAGCTTTATGATAGTTTTATTGTCAGTCGTTTATTTGGTGATCACTCACTGCTGTGCCATTAGCATGGCAACCACGACCCCAGCTAATGTCTAACAAGCACTTGCCATCTGCCACGTGCAGGGCTGAGCCCATTGCACGTGTTATCTCATTGCTCCTCACAGCAATCCTGCTGCTCGCTATTGCTGTGCCGTTTTACAGATGGCGAAATGGAGGCACAGAGACTAGGAACTTGCCTGAGATCTCCAGGCAGCGAGCGGCAGAACCAGGATTCACATGGATGTCTGGGCTGCGGCTCTCGGAGCCACTGCACAGCTCTGCCTCTCACAGCCGTTTGCTGGAAGTGTGGCTCTGGTGGAAGTGCAGAACACAAAGGCAGGGGCTTGGGCCTACAGGAGTTTATCCTTGTGTCTGTCGTGCAGACTGCCATGCGAAAAACAGTCCAGAGACGTGCCAGAAGTTACTGCATGGGAAATAGAGCAGACCCTTTCTTCTTAGAGGAAGAAGGAAAGCTATTGATAGACCACGACAGATCTGGTGTTCTGGAGAGAACTGTACCAACAACTTAGATCGGAGCCCTGTTCTTTTACTTCAGTCTTTACTCCCCTTAGGTAATCTTATGTGTGTCTTACAGCATCTTGTGTCTTACAGTCTCGGCCTTGGCCCTTCAGAAATGAGGACGCTCTTGGGTCCCCTTTTTCATTCAACCTGAGTAATCGCTCTATTTTGTGACTTCAGCTTAACTGAGAAGAGTCACGTTAGTTGGGCTCTTTTGTCTGGCCTTGGAGTTGTGCTTTGACCTCTGTTGCCCCAGGATGAACCTAAATCCGACCAAAATTTCTCCCAGATCTCCTCAGTGCCTAGAGATTTATCTTCAGTAAGTTTTGACAAGGAGCCTCTTACGTAGAGCTCACTGTCCTCCACCAAATAACTAATAAGAGCATTAAATGGCGTGGTTCCCAGAACAAACCCCCGAGGCAGGGCCATTGTTAGCATTCTCTCTGAGCTCTGAGCCACTCAGCGTGGTCTGGCTCGTAGAGAACCTCCTGGAAGGTATGTGCGACTTTGAATGCTCAGGTCCAGCCTTTTCTGTCACTCTCCAGGAAACTGTGCTTCACTGCCTCGTTCTTGTGTTTTCAAGGACCAGATCAGAGCTTCTCTTTTCTTTAGAAAACTGAACATCTGTATATAGATCTTTCTGATTTTATTTTCTTCTTGACTCTTCAGTAGATCCATAAGAAATATCATCACCACTGGTTTTGCCTGCACTTGAATTTTATTTTGAAAAAGTAAATGCTTTAGTAATTGTTTTAATGCCCTAAAATGGCTCGTCAAAGGGATTTACTATTAATAAAATGAATAACTTTGGAAAATTCTTGGAGCTCAATTTTGCCTAGATTTAATTACTCCTTAAGAGATTTTAGACAGCAATAACTTTAAGAACAGCAGATGAGAAAGATGAAATGAGAATGAGCGTCTGAGTTCTTTGGTTCTCCATTTATTTGCTTTTAATCACATGTGCAGAACTTCACGTCCCGCTTCCCCCACACCACGTCAGCCGCCTGAGATAAACACAGTGTGCAGCAGAGCCTTTATTGCCTCATTATCGGCGAAGATTACAAAGAAAAGCTTCGGTCCCTGAATACGTGGCCCTGTTGAGGTTATTATGTTATAAAAGGCCATCAGTCTAACTTAGTTTGACCTCAACATTCTTTGCTTAAAAATATAGAAAAGTGGCTAACTGTTCACAGTGAGTGATCTGCTCTGCCCCTTCTTCTCTTGCTGTGACCTTGTCCACAGTCGTGAGGGAGGAGGACTGACCCTTAGTGTGAGACAGGTTGCTGCTTCTTCAGAGTCATCCAGTGCTCATGGTGTGAATGGTTCTGTCAGTCTTTCTTGGGAGCTCAGCTCCCCTCTCAACGATTGTAAAATATGGAAGGAGATGACGCAGTGATACTAGTAAGTACATAACTAGGTGCTGGAGACATTTGCTTATTAAAGTCGTGCAGAAATGCTTAGTGGTCATGAGAGTGATTGAGGAAGGCACGGACTTACTGAAAAGTGTTTTTGTGAAAAAGCTAGGTTTGAGTCAGTACATAAAGGCAGATAATAGACACAATTAATAGGTATCTGAGCATCGGTTCTGTGCTTGCTGGGAGTTTTTAAATGAATGGGTGAAAGCTCAAGCTGAGCTTGCTGTCTTTTGTCAAGACTGCAGTAAAGAGACAACGGTGTGGTGGAGACATGCGTGAGGCACTGAGGGCCCACGGGTAGGGGCCCGGCCAGCAGAGAGAGGCACTGGAGAGCCCACTCCGCCACCCCCACTGGAGAGGAGGCGGCCCCCACAGTGTGCAGTGCAGTTTCGCTCTGTTCTGGTCCAAAGAGAGCAGAGATCTTTGCTGTCTGTTTTATATTTGCCTCTGGAGAATTTCATAGAGTTTGGTGACCATGCTCCTAGGTCGAATGACTTGGTTTTGTTGATTTATTTTGTTACTAGAGATTTAGGTAGTAATTTGCTGTTAATGACAATACAAACATGCACCTGGATTTAGAAATGGTATTTTGATATTTGGTTCAACAGACATCTAGCTGGCAATGAATAGTGAATTTCTGAAGATGATTCCGAAATCTCATTATCTATAAAGAATTCACTCAGCTTTTTACTGAATTTCCAGAAGAATTATACTCTTTTAATCTTGAGTTTAAGTTACTTAAAGTAACTTAAGTTAATTAAAAAGAATTATACTCTTTTTAATCTTGAGTTTACGTTACTTGAACCCTAATGACGAATAATGTTTGTTTTATGTGGATAGTTCTTTTTCTTTTTTTAGTGAGGAAGATTGTCCCTGAGCTAACATCTCTGCCAATTTTCCTCTATTTTGTATGTGGGACACTGCCACAGCGTGGCTTGATGAGCATTGTGTAGGTCCACGCCTGGGATCTGAACCTGTGAACCCCGGGCCTCCAAAGCAGAGAGCATGAACTTAACCACTGCACCACTGGACCAGGCGTCTATCTGGATAGTTCTTAGCTTTATTTAAAGGGGCTCAATTAGTGGAAAAGGGGAATTGGGGCAGGGGGTGGGTGCTGGAGATCAGTGAGAGGTTTGGATTTTGTTTCTTTACAACTGTAGACCTCATTTGAAAATTATGAGCATATTAAAGGCTGAAATAAAGATGTTATTTTCAAGGCTCCATCCCCAAAAAGCCCAGTTTGGAAGAGAGAGAAACATAGTTTCTCACAGCATGTGTAACCGGCAACTTAGTTACTGTGTCCCTTACACTCCCACGCGAGTTAGTTCACAGCCGTCTGGTGTTGTATCAGAAACGGGCTCCACGCAGCTCGTGCTGGAAGAAGAACATTTTAGCAGGTTGGCCTGCTGGGGCTCCAGAATTAGAAGTGTGAGTGCAGCGAGGGGTGTGGAATCTGGCTGTGTGAATTCAGTCAGAAGGTTACAGTTACTGTATCTGGAGGGGTGAGTGGAGGATTTACAGTGTGAAGAAATGACTGTTTATACAAGGTGACTAAAAACAGTGGTTTTCGTGTGTGTCTGCAGACCACCCTGTTCAACACTGAAGAGTGTTCGCATTTCCTAAAACTGGACTAGCTTCTAGGCAGCGCCAGCCAGGCTTCTCTGTCAGTTCTGTCAGTTCTCAGACTTAGTAAGAGCCGCTGCATCTGTCCTTCATTGTCTGAAGCCTCCTGTCCCCTCGACTTAGACCAGTCAGTCTGTTCTGGGAAGGCTGTGGGTTCTCACTGGGTGTGATGAGGGCCCGTGCCATTGCGTCTGCTGCCTGGGGCACACGGGTCCCGGGACAGCCCAGGTGCCCTGTGGTGGCGATCAAGTCTCCTTTTGGGGGCCTGTGGCACTTCTCACAGGAGCATGGGTGCTGCCTTTGAGGCGTGGCCTCATGGTGCCGACCGAGGGCTCCTATGTTTGGCGTGAACGACGCATCTGCTCACCTCAGACTCTAGGTGGGCATCTGCTTTGCCCTCCTGTGTGATGACACTGAGTTCTTCTGGCTTTTTCTCTTCTGTTACTTTTTAAAAGTTATGACATGTAACACAGACAAATACATAAAACATATGCAGGTTAACAGATAGTTATAAAGCACACGTCTCTGGAACCACTACCTGGGCCAAAAAATAGAATATGACCTAAATTCCATAAACCTCCTGTTCTTGCTTTCTGACAGGAAAGTCTGTGTTCATGAAAAGTGCATGGGGCACACGTGGGTCCAGATCCTGGCTGTTCTGTACCAGGCGTAAACAATTTGATTCTGTTTCTTCAACAATTTGAACTTGTTTTCTCATCTGTGAGATAAAGATCTGATACATATCTGTTTCCGTGGTAATAAGATGAACTTATTTGTGTAAAGGATCTCAAAGGAACACCCCTGGCATGGAAGCGGTGTTTGTGGAGGGAAGGTGCATTTTAATTTAAGCACCACAGAGCACAGAGGTAATTTTGTCAATCCCAGCCCTATCCCACGTGGCTGTCGTGGTTCAGCCAGGCTTTCCTTGCAGAGATGCTGTGGGAGGAGGAGAGGAGCAGGGGAAGTGCGTCATCAGACCACTGTGACAGTGCAGACACTGGACCCTCAGCTTCGTTCACCCGAGTCAGCAGGCGCCTCCATCCCCCTCCTCCTCAACCTCTGGAGGCACCGCCATGCTGGAGCTGGGCCTCCGGGGCCTCTGATTAATAAATCCCCTTCTCGTCGTTCTGTGATGAGTAAACTGAGGCCGTGGAAGCTGAGGGATTCCTTTATAGCTACTTTGCAGTTTGCAGACAGCTGTGCCAGGACTCATAGTCTTCTGGCTCAGCCCAGGCTGGTCTTTTTGACTTCAGATCCTGAGGGCGTCAGGAGACCTGTGCCTGTGCTGCCTCTTCTAGGAGGTCAGGGAGATGTGGCTCACCTGTGTCTAAAGGCCGGAGGAGATGGGGTTTCTTTAGCTGATTAACTTAGGAAATGCAGATTAGCTTATGGACGTCTAAAGGCAGTGGCTTTGCTGTTCTTCTGAAGTATCCTCTTTGCTCATTCCTGATTTCATTGAAATTTAGATATGTTTAAGAGAAATAAAAGAAAGGAAGCTTCATCACGGGACATCACGTATAGCCGATGTCTGTAACCATCGTGTCCTCCTAATAGCATTTGTTGCATGTTTTTGGAGCTACAATAGGTCATTACTTCCTCAGTGGACTTCACACAAAGGCACAGGTTACCGAAGGACGAGAGAGAGACAGCTGAGGTGCCCATGATGTGGCTCTTGCAGCTGATTTATCTGCCTGATTCATTGCTTCGTTCTTCCTGAAGAAGCTGTTAAAAATGACGTGTATGAGAGGAGGTGGAATATGACTGGTTAAAGAAAGTTTAAGTTTTTTATAATAAGAAATGTTAAATTACTTATACTCATTCATATAGAATTTTAACTTATTTCCTAGTTTAAACAAAAACAGGATAGAATTGGGATGGTGCGAGAGGAGGGGGTGGGTTCTTCTGAAAAAGCCCTGAACAGAGGTGAGGCGTGATTCTGTCTTTCCTGAACCACAGCAGCATCGACGTCTTTGTTATCATTGATTATCCCAGAAGCTGAGGCGAGGCCAGAATTCTGATTCCAGCGCTGCCAGTAGCCTGTGGGACGCTTGGAAATAGCGTCCCACGTCTGTCCTTGGCCTCCTCCCTGGGAGGCAGTGTATGATGTCCAGGTCCCTTCTAAGCTCTGCGATTCTGACCGGCCTCTCAGTCCGGACAAACTGCTGAGCCTCAGTCCTGACAAACTGGGTTGTATAAAATCTAAGTCTGTGTTGACATAGCAATTTGCTAAGTGGTCCTGCAGGTGAGTCAAGAGGAATGACATTGCTGCTTTCCTGGGAAGCTTCAAGCTGGCGGGAGATAAGAGGCGCGTGAATGACCGTGTGCAGGTTGGTAATGGCGGTGTCGTTGAGCCGCACCCTCGGCCCCAGGCGTTGTCTTTAAAACATAAATCCAATCATGCCTCTCTTGTTAAAAATTCCTTACCAGCTCCCTGTCACTGGTGGGATAAAAGCTGACTATCTTAGCATCTGAGAACCCCGTCGTCTCACGCCCGCCAGTGTGGCCTCATCTACCCAGTCCTGGTTCCTCCACCAGCTCTCTCCCTCTGCCCACACATAAGAACAAGTCCTTCCCCTGGAACACCAGCTTGTCCACCACCCTCCTTGTCTCTCCAGTGCTTGTCCCAGTCCCTCCTCTCCCCAGGCCCCTGGATCGGTCGTTGGGCAGCCGCGGGTGACCTTGCAAAGAGCCGTTCCAGGGGGGCCTGTGGGTTTAAGAAGCCAGGTTTCATGAGATGAGAATTATTTTTATAAGTAGAAAAATTCTACAAGTAATTTTTCTTTTTGAGGAAGATTAGCCCTGAGCTAACTACTGCCAATCCTCTTCTTTTTGCTGAGGAAGACTGGCCCTGAGCTAACATCCATGCCCATCTTCCTCTACTTTATACATGGGACGCCTACCCCAGCATGGCTTTTGCCAAGCGGTGCCATTTCTGCACCCGGGATCCGAACTGGCGAACCCTGGGCCGCCGAGAAGCAGAACGTGTGCACATAACCGCTGCACCACCAGGCCGGCCCCTACAAGTAATTTTTTAAGAAAGTAGAGTAAACAATGTCAACAAGGCAAAGAGAAAAGGGACAATATTTTGAGGTGGTGGCAGGGTATAGAGAATTTTGTTACTTGTTTTAAAAACTAGAGCCAGTTAAGACGGTTGTAGACACAAGGAGCCACTGGAGGGGACGAGTTTGCAGACACACAGTGAGGCGTGGAGGGGTCCCCTGAGGAGGTGCAGGCAGGGAACTGGGTGCTGTCAGGGTTCGACCTCTGTCGGCGGGACAGAACTGGGGAAGTGTGTTTTGAGATGAAGCAGAAGGATGGAGGAGCTGTCCTGAGGTGGTGTTGGAGGCTCAATAGAAACGTGACCCCACCTGTTGCCACTTCTTCGAGGGAGGGGAGAGCTCACCTGGTGCTCCTCTACTCGGTGCTTGTGACGTGCTAGGGCGACTTTTCTAAGACAAGTGATGCTATTACAGCTTATTTTTTAATGTGTTGGTATTTCATCTGACTTCCTTGGGGACTTGTGTCCTTAGGGAAAGTTGCCCAACCTGATGAAACAATGAATTAAACTCTCTATTGAGGAAAGAGAAGAGCAAAGACAAAAATAAGGAATTAACAGAGGAAATTATAACAAAAGCAGCTCTCTAGCTTCTCGTGTTGGATTTGACAGAAGCCTTGCTAACACTACCTGCTCCAAGTGTGGAGACCCTAACTGAGGGTTACTGCGGGAGGGCAGTCTATACACGAGCACAGGAAAATGAGCAGCATTGCTGTCAGTCGGGGAGCAGACGTGTTGCCTTTTTTCAATGGTGAGCAACACACAAAAGATAGAGTAGCAAAGACAATCATTTAAGTGACCCAGGTCTCAACAAAGCACTCGGATTTTCTGAACAAAAAGCTTTCTGTTTTGTTTTTGTGTCCGAGCCAGTCTGCTGTTTCAGCAATTCTGTTTTAATTCCTGATAGAGTGAGTAACTTGAGTGCGTCTGTATTTTGCTCGGAGCCACACAGAAGTGCTGCATTGAAGGGGCTGAGGATAAGGCCCTTATCGTTCACTGCTCAGCCACGGCACAGCCGGTTTAGAGTCTCCACCGGCATTTTGATATTGAGTGACCTGGTGAAGCTCAGGGCGCAGTCTCAGGCTCTTTCATTCTACGTGAAACGAGATCGCCTCCAGGCCACCTGTGCTCTGCTGGTGTCTGAGAACTTGCAGACCCTCAGCACAGGCCTCAGAAAGCTTCTACCTAACTGAAGTCAGGTAGTTCTTCAAGTCTCCTTCGATTAATCTGGGTATGTGAAGAGAAGAAATGTTAAAAACTAGTTTTCTGCAATGGTAAATAACATTTTAAGAGTAATTCTTTCCATGGTCTGCAATGAAAAACAAAGCTAACTCACAGTTTTATTCAGCGGCTTAAGTTTTAATATTTAATTCCTAAGTTTTTTTGGAAGGTTTTTATTCCACTCTAATAGAAATTAACCATAGATGGAGAATGTTAATCAAAATGACCTTTTTTTGCCCTTCTATATAAAATGAGATTGCCCATGGCATTTAATGTCTGAGAGAGAGATACCAGTCCCAGGATCTGGGGGGAAGTCTTTTCAGTACGTGTCAAACGTTAATCAGCAAGTTCACTTCCCGGGTGAGCTGGCGACACAGTTAGTAGTGCATTTTGTCTGTGGTTTTCCGCCTCCCTATCCTGATCACTTCATTCCCCAAACAACTGTGCAGGTTGAGGTGAGAGTCATTTGGAATTGTGCGAATGTGACTTCCAGGCGTATGAATTCAGTCTGCTTGTCGTTCATTTTTTCCTCCCTTGGTGAAGAAATCTGTCCATGTCACAGGCAGCCGCATCACCATCTCTGCTTCCACCTCACTCCACCTGAACTGTCCTGGAGCTTTCTCTGAGGATGGAGCTTCGCAGTGACGTCTGTTGTGTCTGACCGAA
Organism: Equus caballus; assembly: GCF_041296265.1. Classification (NCBI taxonomy): domain Eukaryota; kingdom Metazoa; phylum Chordata; class Mammalia; order Perissodactyla; family Equidae; genus Equus; species Equus caballus. The sequence goes on along the minus strand of NC_091693.1, from coordinate 90,954,589 downwards.
GTCTTGTGAGAGTTGCCCACAGTGCAGTTGGTTTTTAATGCTGTATTTGGTCAGTTTCCCTGAAGCTCTACTGAGGTGAGATGTCCTCAGATAAATGACCTTGGAGAGCACTGACCATCATCCTGCCTATCTCTCCTCCCCTCATCTTATTCCTGAGCTTATGCTTGGGCCCCTCCCTCATTAAAGCCTGGGTTGGTGCTGGTGCCAGCCCACTCCCCTCAGTTCTGCTTACTAACAGCAATGATGTGGCTGGTAACCAGAAGGACAGGCAGGTCACCTGCCTCTGGCTAATTAAGGTGGAAGGTGTGGCCAAGTGCACAATACACCTGGGTGAGGGGCAGGGTGTGCCTCTATCCTGTAGTCTGGGGGCCCTTTCAGGAAGAGATGGTTCATTCAGTGACCTCACTGATGCCTGCCAGCCACCCACCCTGAGTCAGGTCACAGGGAGCTAAGGAACCATTAGGAGGACATCTGCTTTTATTTTTGGGGCTGGGAGGCTGTTGGAGAGGTCTGAACTCAGGCCTGATGTCATCTGACTCGTCATCTTTAAATAGCTAGATCTGGTTCTGTGTTAAAGGTTCGCAGTGAGGGGATGGGAATCACCACAGTGATGGGATGGGGGGATCGCCACAGCCAGGCGAGAGGCGTTGGTGGCTGGAATCAGGATGGTTCCTTCGCAGCTGGAGCTGAAGTGCCACGGTAAAATGAAAGCAGACACTCTGAGCATTCTGGGAATCTGACAAGGCACTCCACAGGAGCAAAATTAAAGCTTTTGCTGACACAAAACAGTGTTCTTTGGGAACTAGAACTCAATTCCAGATGTAGCGTTTCTGCCCATCCACTCTGACCTGTACCCTGTCAACTAGATTCTTCTTCATTCTTTGGGACCTGTTTCCTCTGAAATTATTGTGGTCACAAGTATGGATCATTTGTGACCTAATAAAAGAAACAGACTGACCCCCTTTCCCTGAGGCCGTTTACACTTCTCACTGGGAATTTGTAGGAAATGCCAGACCCTGAGATTCCGTCTCCCTCTGCAGGAGCCACGCCTGGCGCCTCCTCCCTAGATGGGCGTCCCATCCACCACCTTTTGTCTTGCTCCTGCTGCTCTGTAGGCACTTACCTTACTCTGCACAGTGAACGGTGCTCTCGGCACATCCCCGGCCGGAGCAGGAGGTCTCCGGGAACCTCGATTGCAGTCCTGCCCCACAGACCTGAGCCAGATGCTCTGGGACTGGGCCCAGCAGCAGGTCAGCAGGCTCTCCCAGTGACTCTGATGCGGCTGAATTTGGAGAAGGTGATTCCGTAAATTGTCACGTAAATTGCTTACTACTCAGTCAGCTGAACCGTGTCCCATGAGCCCCGCCACTCCTTGCAGGCTGGGATCCAGCGCACAGGGTCTGTTTGCTTTCAGAGTCTGAGCTGGACCGCTGCCCTTCCCGGCCCTGTGGCCTCAGCGATCTGAGACTCATTCCCTCCCTTTCCTTGACTCCAGGGTGATAGCGCATTTTCTGATGGGCTCTCTCTCTCTTACCCGGCAGTGAAACGCAGCAAACTCCAGCACCTGGAATGTTCTGTCTTGTAGGCACCATTAAGGGAGAAGATGTCCACTCTCCGAGGCCTGGGCTTAACCACTAAAGCCACAGTTCTCTCCTTTCCTCTCATGTCTGTGGCACTGTGGGCGCTAAGTGTCACTGGAGTGGTAACTGATGAAGAACTGGTCTATGACTCAATTATGCATTCTTGGAAGATAAACTTGGATATAGTGCTTCATATGTAATAATATGCTTTTATGCCATTGTAAGTATTCCTATATAAGTATGTACAAACTCTCCCTCCAAAGGGGAGAGGGAAGAAAAGAATGAATCGTTAGTGTAATACTGAACCATGAGGGCATCTTTATTTGGAATCTGTCATTTAAAATTCCACCCAACTATCTAGGAAAATATCCATTGAGAAGATGAATATGAAATCCACGGTGTTGTTAAGACTGTGGCTTTTCAACTCACTTAATGTGCATCAGATAACTTCTCACTAAAAACATTGACAATTTATAGTCTCTTAAGCATGCTCTAATTCGTTGATTCTTGAAGACAATTTAAATAAATTGAAGTTACACTGTTTTGAAGAATTTATGGAAAATCCAAATGTTACTTTGGAAAATCCAGTGTGTGTGACTGGTGAGGCAGAGTCTTAACTGTCAGTGCAATTTCTTTTCTTTTCCAGTTTTGCTAAACCCAGTAATCAATGAAGAAGAAGGTAAATCTCTTCTATTTTAAAATGCATTTTGGTTTGATTTTCATTCAGAAAATACGTTTTCTAATGTTTACAAAGCATGATATTTGAGTCCAGTAGATTTTTCCTGTGTGCATCCTTGAAAGCTCAGGCCAGATTCTTCAGCTGCATCACACCCGATACAGGTGTTGGACTGGAATTGATTGTCTTCTGAACGTGTGTTTGAAGTCTGATTGGTCCTCAGTCCTCTGTGCCAGACAGAGATGTACACCGCCCCTCCAGCCTGCTGTTGATGATCCGGTGGATAAACAGCTGGAGTGGAGGTTAGGAATCCTGGGTCTGCCAGAAGCTTCACGCCTGGGCTTCCTAGTCCCTAAGGCAGATACAAGATCTGTTTTCCTTCAGTTTTTTTTTTTTAACACAAAACAAATAATGATGGCCAAGGGCTTTCAGTTTAGAAAATAAAGCATTTATTAAATGTTAGTAGTAGCGGCTTTAAGAATCAGTGATCTGAAAAAGCTTCTTTAGAGTGTGGCTCATCATGGGATGTTCTCACAGAAGTATCGTGACCACGATTTTTATTTTATTTTATTTTATTTATTTATTTGTTTTGAGGAAGATTAGCCCTGAGCTAACTACTGCCAGTCCTCCTCTTTTTGCTGAGGAAGCCTGGCCCTGAGCTAACATCTGTGCCCATCTTCCTCTACTTTATATGTGGGATGCCTACCATAGCATGGTGTGCCAAGCGGTGCCATGTCGGGACCCAGGATCCGAATCAGTGAACCCTGGGCCACCAAGAAGTGGAACATGCGCACTTAACCGCTGCGCCACCGGGCCGGCCCCATGACCATGATTTTTATAAGTGACTTTGGAAGTGGAGTCCTCCTGATTTTTAAATACCTTGAATTATAGTAGGAGTATGAAAGATTTAATACTGTTAACAAGAAACCACATTCAGGTTTTAAAATATACTATGTTTAGAATGCTATGCTGTTGTGAAATACAAAAATTGTGCTTTTGACCTGAATCTTTCAAAACTTTCCTAGTAGTTTGTACACATATGCACCAACAGTACCTGTATGACCTGAAAATGACAGGACGACCTTGGCTGGTCTGTCTGGCTTTAAATGCGTGGTGCCTTGGCGAACACTTCATCATCCTGTCCTCCTCTTTCTCGCAGCCTGACGAGGCAGAAAGTCTCCCTTCTTCCTGTTGGCACCCACTCAACTTACCACACAATTTTCTTGGGGAATAGAAAAACAAATCCCTTCTTACTCCCACTTTGCATTTAATTTCTGTCTTTCCTTCTCCCTCTCATTTAAGCAAGTCAGACTTAGTGCCCATTTATTTAAAAACTTCTCTCAGAGAGTATTTCAAAATCTTTATCATAAATTCAGGACATTTTCACTCTGTAGTAGATTGTCTCTCGTGGAATTGTGCATATGAAAAAGTCAATTATGTCGCAGTATACAAACCAGCGGTAAAACCCATGGACTTTTCCGGCATCACTGAGCAGTGTGTTCCCTACAGAGGTGACATTGAGGCTCTTCCTGGGCTTCTTTGGAATTTACATGTCTGAGCTGTCTTGAGGGAGTCCCAGCATCTGGGGAGGGGCGGGCAGGACGAGGAGGTGCATGCAAGTGAGGCCACATCACTGTTCAGTGTCCCCAGAGGTGACCCCTTGGCCTTGTGTCCTAACAGGGCCCACGAGGCCCTGGTCATCCGTCCCCTGCTCCTGTCTAAGTGCATCTCCTTCTGTCCTCGCATGTCCCTCAGCCAACGTCACGCTCCCGTCCACCCCTTTCCCGGGGATGGAGCGCGCTCTCCCTGCTCCGAGGTCACCATTCCTAGGTCCCTGCTCTGAGGTCACCATTGGGGAGTCCTGTGTCAACACTGCTCCCTGGTCCCTTCCCTACTTCGTTTCCCTCTGAGCGCCAGGACCCTCTAAGATGTTGTGTAGTCCACCCCTTTTTCTGTCTGTGCCCCGCAGGAGCAGGAGCTCTGTGGCCAGGACTTCTGTTTTCCCTTTGCTGTGGGTCTCCGGTGCCTGTGATGTACTTAGCAGGTGGTAGATAGTATTTGTGAGTTAATGGATAACTAGCTTGGGGTGCTTTGCTTTGGAGTCATGGTGCATGAGTAACCGAGGAGAGAGAAGAGTCTTGGGGCCAACGGCTTCTTGTGATCATGATCCTGCTGCTGTGGCAGTGTCTCTCCTGTACCTTCTCTCTTTGCTGTTCTTTCATTAAACACATCAGTCGAACTTCTGTGGTACATGAGCAAGCGGAGGGTCTAAGCAAGTGTGCGACACAGTTTCTAGGATGGAAGTATTCAGGCTGGCATGAAGGTCGGGGCAACCAGGGAAGGCTTTGTGGAAGAGAGGACTTTCCTAGGAAGGAGTTCAGGGCACCGAAACCCCAAGCTGAACGCATTGACTTGCTAGATAAAGGCAGGTTATTTTACCTGTTGTTAAGTGAGGACAGAGATGTGGAGGGGGTGGTATCACACCATAAGCTCTGTCTGCAGGTGCTCACTCTCAGGCTGAGCGCCCCGGGGCCGATGTTGCCTCCGCTGCCTGTGACAAGTTCCCTTTTGCTTCTCAGGTTTTCATGTGTAAGATGTGGACAATTGAATCCCCAGCTCCTAGGGTTGCTGTGCAGAGTAGATTCTGTAAGAAAACTTCTTAGAACAGTGCCTGTCCCTGGGAGCCTCAGTCAGAGTTGATGTTATTAACAGGCAGTGGTTTCTGTTATGCCGGCTGAGTTACCACATCTTGCCTCTCCCTCCACAAAGGGTCACTGTCCTTGGGACCTTTGAGGCTGGTCCCTGAGGATCAGGACAGTAGTTTCTTCCCCAGGGCAGCTCAGCTCTTCTGGGGTCCCAGGGGCGTCCCCCGATGTGCAGTTCCTGCCACAGTCTCAGTGCCCCAAGTTCCTGCTAAGGGGCAGCTCCTCCCGTTTCCTGGAAGATCCTGTGACTCTCCTCCACATCATAGCGTCCCCTGGTGGCTGTGCATCCACAGGGCTGCTGTGACCAAGTGCCACCAACTGGGTGTCTCAAACCAACAGGAATGTATTGTCTCCTAGTTCTGGAGGCCAGAGGTCCAAGATAAGGTGTCCGGCGGGCCCCATTCCCTCCAACGTCTCAGGGAGAAACCCCCTCGTATCCCCCAGCTTCTGTGATGCCAGGTGCTCGCTGGCCTGGGGCGGCACCACTCAGTCTGCGTCCGCTGTCACGTGGCCGTCTCCCCTCTGCCTGTGTGTCTGTGTCTCCGCGTGGTCCAGTGTCTCCCTTTTCTCTGCTCATGAGGACAGCAGCCGTTGGATTAGGGCCACCCTCATAACCTCATCAGAACATGATCACACCTGACAAGATCTGTTCCTGAATAAGGTCACTGTGACGGGTACCCGGGGTTAGGACTTCAGCATATCTTTTGGAGGACATGGTTCGACCCATAACATATACTTTCAGCTCGAAGGACCTCGATCCCTTCTCCTTGCTCTGGCAGCTGCAGTGTCTCATATGTTTGCCAGGCCCCGTCTGACACTCCTCCAGTGTGAAAACGCCCCGAAGTGTAAAGCTTCGTGTTGTGTAAGACTAATTAGGTAATAACCAAAAATTCTGCCATTAGAGCAATTCAAACATTTTAGCTCTGTTCTGGATTGAGAGGCCATGACTGTCAGAGAAACTCAGGATGAGTGCTGTACGTACTTAGGAAAAGAAATATAGCCTTGCAATGTTTGGTAAAGAAGTAGCCGAAGGCCTGGTAAAATTGTAGAATCTTTAAGAATTGTGCCGCCAAGCAAATCCTGTTAGGGAATTGCTCACTGGCTTTTAAAAGTGGAAGCGTTTAGGTAGTTGTGGTTTGTGTGGGGAATTCTGACAGCAATGATCAATCACTTCTTGGGCACCCACCGTGTGGAGGGCTCTGTGCAAAGTTCTGGTGCCTTCACCTGGTCTCCCACCTCAGAGCAGAGCACTGAAAAACGTTTGCTGAGTGATTCTCGAGACAGCCTCCCAGGAGTGGCATCCCAGCTCTGCAGGGTGGGGTCTGACTTCTCAGGAGGCTGGAGTGCTAACTCAGGCCTCACAGGAGCAAGTATTGCCTGGTCTGTTGGACTCCAGACTCAGCTGCCGCTCCATGCGGAATCCCTCCTTGGTTAACCTCCTGTCACTAAAACGCAGAGCGTAGCTTTTCACTGCTGTTGCAAATGCCCCACAGACCTCTTGCCCTCATTCAGGAAGGACTGGAAGTGAACGTTAAATGAGCATTGGGAGAATGGGTGACAAGAATCTGGAAAACCTTAGATCCAGTGTTACCGCTCCTTTGGAAGAGTCACTGGAGCTGTTTTATGAGGTGTGATTGCTTGTGAGGCAGGATTGCCCTTCCTTGCCCCCTTGGAAGTTGGGTATGGCCATGTGGCTTGTTTTGTCCGAAGAAGGAGGAGCAGAAGTAACCCGACTGCTCCTGGCAGAAGTCCCTGGAGCCAGCGTGGAAGGCACCGCCTCTCCTCGCCCTGTTTTGTGATCGCAAGTCGAGGTGAAACCTCCCTCTGCCAGGTCCCTGAGTGACTGGCCAGCTCTGCATAGACAAGGACAATGTGCAGGAGGATCTCCCGTCCTGTTAAGCCACTGCAATTTTGAACTGTTTGTAACTGCTGCATATTCTAGCTCATTGTGACTGATTTAATATGTTTAGGAACAAAACATAGAAAGTGGAAATTCATCAGGGATTTCCATAGAGAAAATTATTTTGAAAATAAGTTTTTAAAACTTCTTGTAGTAGACTCTTTTAACAAATCTAAAATATTAAATAGAAAGTCTAAATAGCAGCTTGGTGCATGAAGGTTTGGAAGCTGAAGCAGAATTAATTTCATGAGGTGGTTAGATAACCGTCTCGTTCTGTGACATTATTTTTTTTCTTCTGTATTTAAAACTTTGGTCAACCAACAAATGTTTGTCCATCGTTCTCACGCTAAAGAAAATAGTTTGACATGAGAGGCGGGAGGAGGAGATTTGTGGTTGGGAAACCAGAGGACACAAGCACAGTGACGTGTTTATCCAGCAGCACTGCGAGGAGGACAACTTGTCACACTCTGAATTTCTGTGCCAGAGCAGAGTGCACTAAGGTGGGTCTTTTGTTACCTTCCGCATCTTGCTTCCAGCCCGTAGGTGCTGGCACAGCCAGCCTGCAGCCCCCTCAGTCAGATGTTTGAAAGTCTTCGTTTATTCATGGCAGCTTCACTTACTTACATCCCACCCTACAGACAATAAAGGCAGTTTTTCATGAACAAAGCTCTGATTTAGACACTGAGCGCTGTTGCAACTTGACGAGAGGAAATTTTCCTAGATTTCCTCTCGTGTTGGACTAAGTGATAATGGAATTGATGAGTTTACTAGATTTCAGAAATTTGATGATAAAAATATTGGTCATCTGCCATAAATTTATACTGCCTCATTTAATCTTAGACCCAGCATCATATTTCATTTGATGTACTACTGTTTAAATACTTCTGTGAGAAAAACTTCGTTGTGGAGAAAGAGGCATTGTCTTTTGAACTAGGCTCGAAAAGTGACATGCTGGAAGTACTAATAATTGCCCGACTTTCATGCTTTTCACATATGGATAATAATGTTGCAATATTTTGGTCATTTTAAGATTTACTGTGTATCAAGACATTTTACCTGTTTTTAGTATTATTGTCAAGAATTTTGGAGCTGATATCACCTTTAGAGATGATCTAACCAGAGTCCCTCCTTATCAACCAGCAGAGGAATCTTTTTCAAATACCATCTTCTGTGGTACTCAATACACAACATTATAAGATTTTATCATTTCAAGCTTAGACTTATTCTAGGGTCAATTCGTGAGGGAAAAGATGATTCTGAGGCACAGAAGGACTTGGTCTAAAGGGCTTTGGCTCTCACCTCGTGTCCTCTTGTGTTTGGCGGCGTTTGAGAACACGGAGTTACTGGGTGGCCGCAGGTGGTTACAGCTTTTATTGGTTTGTATCACGAGGTTCACCCTGAGTCCTTAGGAGACTTCCGTTTTATGGGACCACAGAAAAGCTGATTTCACAGCACAAGTTAATGACATGTAAAACTATTGAGTTCTTGGATTTTTTAATCTTAGCTTTAAAGTAATTAGTTAAAGAAAATCAAACCAAAAATTTATAGAATCCAAAAACTGCACAGAACTGCATTTGAAAACTCCCGATCATGATTGTGGAGCATTATCTCTGTAGAGTGAGCCTACAGACGCTGACTGTGTGATTTATTGTACTGTTTTTGCAGAGAAATTGTCAAATATTGGAGAAAATGTGAAAATATTTCTCACTGAAAACTGTTAGGTTAATACCAGTAAATCCTCATTAAAAAATAAGTTGTGCTCTGGAAGTTCCAGAATTTTCTTAATTTTCCATTTTGCTCAATATTAAAAGTGGTGGTCAGCCCAGCCCACGAGGTCTTTGGCCCATAAGTGAGTAAAGTGGTGGTACTCAGCTGTCTTGTGATTGCGTGTGCATTTGTTAGTTTGGCATCCTGAAAGGTCCTCGTGACTGTTGCCGTGGGATGTTTAAAAGTCTGATTCGCAGTTCTGGATTGGAAACTTTTCCTATCCACTCCCACTGTGGGGTGCAAAGGAGAGAGAGGGTATTTTTATTCCCCCGTTGAAGAATTTTCATCCCTCCAGTAAAGTGCCAGCTTGTCTCCTTGGGGAGGGATCTCAGATCCTCGTGTGAGGAAGGCCCCTGAAGACCCCTGCTGTAGTTCTGGCCTGGAGGTGTCTGGTTTTATAAAGCTGTGCAAAGAGGAGACTTAAACCACACACGTTTTGCACTCCTTTAGCGAGCTGGATATTTAAAGGAACCCATGGCAAATCCCTCTGCGGAGCAAATGCTCCTGGAGCTCTGGAGCCGGCAGAACTTTCCTTGCTTTTCTCGCCCCCGTAGCTGATAAGAGTGATCGGTGTGATGGCTTCTCCTTGAGGAGAAAGTTCTGCACAGTGATTGTAGGCTGTTTGGCATCAAAGTTAAATTGATAACTAAAAACAAAATGAGAGCCTTATAATCTGTGATTTCTCATGTCACTTCCAGCTGCCAAGTCCAGGAAACGAGCGTAGCATGAGAATTGCCTGTTTTTTTAATGTGGAGTTACGTAATTGCTGTGTGTCAAAAATTATAGTACTTAGGACCCTGGGTTCAGATTCTGAGTCTGCTACTTACTTGCATAACATTACAGAGCAAATATTTTAACTACTGTAAATTTGCCTCAGAGGGATGTGAGATATAAGATGATCCGTTTAAAGTATCTTAACTGGTGTCTAGGGTGTGGTTGGGATTGGACTAATTCTCAGTCATTTTCACCTTCATTTTCATTATTAATATTATTGTTGTTTTGAAATCTTATAGAAAAGGTAATTAAAGAGGAGTAGACAAACTCTGATTTTTCGTGCCCTTCTCCCCTCCCTGGCCCGTACCCCCGCAGAATGTGATAAACTCCGGCAGGATGGCTCCCGAAGTTCCCAGTATTACTCCCAGGGGCCCACCTTTGCAGCTGGCTCCAGCCCACTGTGTGACGGTTATCAGGATGAGGATGAAGAAGCAGATCACGAGGTAAGCCATCTGGATTCCACATGGGATCGGGGTTGGGTCCCAGAACAGAGAAAGGACATACGTGGAAAGTCTGGTAAAATCTGATAAAGTCTGTTTTTAGTCAGTAGTATTATCCTAAGTTAATTTCTTAGTTTTGATGAATGTATCATGATCATGTAATGTGTCAACATTAGGTGGCCAGTACACAAGGGATTCTCAATCCTGTCTTTGCAACTTTTCTCTAAGTTTTACAATTAGTCTAAAAATAAAAAGGTCAAGTCAGGTTTCAAAGAACTCATTAAAGGGACATAATCAGTATATTTGTGCATTTTGAAGATTCTCTTTTAGGTGGAAAGGTCTTATTTCTGTTGTTTTGTTTTTTCATATGAACCCAGTTAGATTACAAGGAAGCTGTAAGAGTAGAGCAAAGCCAGGTTTCAGTGTGGTCGGTGTTTTTACTATGGGCAGAACACAGACAGCGGTTTCACGGAACATGATAGCCCCGGCTGGTCCACTCATGATGCTGGGTCGTGTTTGCGTCCCTTTCTGCCATCCGTCTCTTGTGATATGCGCAAGCTCCTTAGGACAGATTATTTCCTCAGTACTAAATGCACTTGAAAGAATAAAAATGTATGGAGATTTTAACTTACATAATTTTATTTTCATTTCATTGAGTAGTGTGGACTGACACAAAGTACTTAAAGTTTGATGAACAGGGTTTGGTTTAGAAACCATTTTTAATTAAGAAACTTTAGTGGAATTAGGTCAATACACAAGTGCCTTATTGTTTGGAGAACATTATTCAAAATTTATCATCCTTCCTAAAATGTTTAAATAATGTCAGACAAAAAAGTAAGGTAACAGTTGATCAAAAGTGGGAAATTAGTACAGTAAATTTTTGGTCTTCTAATGAAGATTGGACCCAGGTTTTATTATGGAATGTCTTTCCTGTTTCTTTAGAGGCATTTTCACGAAGTAGGTTAGTCCTTTGAGAGTCTAAAATATACAAAGACGGTCTCTTACTATAATAAGAAAAGCAGCTGTTTCAAAATTGATCTGTCTTCAACTTTAAAAACTTATTTTTCTCTTGTTGGTGTAAGGAAAATTAAAATCAGGATGAATTATATAGTGAGGATTTCGTTTTGATTTGAAAAATTTTTTCAGCTTTATTAAAGTAATTGACAAATAAAATTGTATCTATTTAAAGGGTGATGATTTGACATTCTCACACTTTGTGAAATGATCGTCACAATCAGATTAATTAGCACACCCATCGCCTCACATAATACCTAGTGTGAGAGGCAAGGACACTTAGAAGTTTCTAGGACACAGCACGGAGTTACTAAGTCGCCATGCTGTGCGCTGGATCCCAAGCTTATTCATCCTAGAACTGAGGCTTGCACCCTGTGACCAGCATCCCCCATCTTCCTCACCCACAAGGGTTTTTGTATCCAGATATGCATCCGCTTTTCACTGGTGCTCAGAGGAGGAGAATTGGGTTTATAATGGGCCCGGTGAGACAGAGGTGGCTTGGGTGCCACATGATTGTACAAGTTGAGAGTATCCAGGAGCACAGAGTCTCCTGCTGGCAGATCGGTGTCACCAAGGCAGCCTCCTAACATCTTCTGGAAAGCGGAAACAGTTTCTGAATCCTCACATAGCCGTTTACTTACCACGATGCTGAAACCCGAGGGAAGTCCAGTCTCTGTGGACTGGTTTCTACTCCTGTGCGCTGCCTCGGACCCTCCAAGCAGCCCTCTCCCTCACGGATCATTACCCTGAGGAAAGGAGTCGGCAGACAGTGATCACGTGGAAAAGAGTGTGCGTGTAAATGTCATCCTTGACGTGACGTGACATGGGACACATCCCAGTGAGCACAGGAAGTCCCTGTGGTGGTGTGGTGGCACTGGGTCCCCGACAGCAGGAGCCAGGGGTGACCCTAGACACAGCTCCCCTTGGGGCCACATGCTCCTTCTGTAAATGGTGGCCTTGGGGCATGGGGGAGCCTTCGCTGGTGTGTGCTGGGTGGGAGAGCGAGTTACAGGCTCTGTCACAGGGTCTGCACTCATGGCTTCCTGTATTTGGACCCTAACAAAAGCACATAGCTGCTTGCAGATCTTACCTTCCCGTGCTGCTGTGTATTCCCGGGTGAAAGTATTTTGAAATCCTTGGGGTATACTGTTAGTAATATTTATGGGGAATTTATTTTTCTTAGATATAGAGATCCAAGTTGAATTATGTTCAAAATTTTTAAGTCATTAGGTCTGTATGTCTTCTCAAGACAGTTTCTGTTAAGAATTTTTTTTGAGAATAAAATGTCAAATTATATAATGTATTAATTATGAACGATTATATATTAATTAAATATCAACTAACAAATTATCCCATTATATTAACTAACTTCCCTCCCTCTCATGCTTGTTTCTGTTAGGCTACATCGTTCAATGTTGTGTTAAGTTTGCAATTTCTTGGTTCCATGGAGCATCAAAAAACCCACTTGCCATCCCACTATTGCATATCCAATTTGATGGTCTTGGAGCGCATTCTCCATCTTTTTGTTTATTTATAATTATTGGATTAATTACAATGCTCTCTACCAGCCAATATACTTTTTTTTCTTATTAACTCTATAAGGTTAACAAGACTCAGCACTGCTTTCAGTGACAGAGGACTTGAAACTGGTATGAGATTAACCTTCATCTGTCCTTGTGCTCTCTCTACCTCTTCCTGTGGGTCCCTCAGCCTAACAGGTACTCAAGCATCTTCAAGTCAAGGTGACACCCCACACAGTGCCTAGGGCATGATCAGCTGCCTAGCGGGCTCATTCACTCAACAGTCGTTCACTGAACAATTTACTACTAAGTTAATACTCATCCCGAATCGGAAGTCTATTGATCTTTGTGACCCACCACCATTCACCGCGTCATGATGATGTGTTGATTTGAAGCTGTGCAGCCATCAGAGGTTGTCACTTGGAACACAGACATGTCCCTTATCCCTCCTCAGTGTCTTCTTAAACAGAGCTACTTGAAGCACAGAATCATAATTCCTTTTTAAACCAGTATTTATTAAGCACCTGCTGTGTGCCAGGGACCATCTAGGTGCTGAAGATGTAATAGTGAAGTAAACCAGACATCCTCGCTCTTGATGGTGCTCTGACTCGATGGTGCTCTGACTCGATGGTGAGACCCCAGGAGTAAATGGGCAGTGATGCTATATTAGGAGTGACGTGCTCTGCAGTAAGGTAAAGCAGAACAAGACAGAGTGTAGGTTGCAATTTTAAATTAAAAGGTTAGGTTTTCCTGAGCAAAGAGGTGGTTGAGATGAAAAGAGGGAGCCATGCAGGCATCTTGGAAAATAACCTTCCAGGAAGAAGAAGCAGTCAGTACAATATGTGTCTCTTAAGGATGCATGCTACATGCCAGATGCTGCGACATGTAAAGATTAATAAGACACCTGTACTTGCCTTGAGAAGCTTACAGCTCTCAGGTGGGAGAACTGACCAGAACTACAATGTTTCGTATGTCACATGTCACAGTAAGTGTACAGTAATGTGTGGAAGAGATGCCCTTCTGACCTGGGCAGTCAGGAAATGGGGACGGTTGGGACAAGGGAAGAGTGGGAGAGCTTGCAATAGGCAGGACACACCAAGGACCCGGACCAGAGGTTGTGTGCACGCCGAGGAGGGCGGTTTCAGAGGTGCTGGCGTCCTAGGAGCTGGGCGGCTGATTCCAGCCTCAGCTCTGCCACTGCTGGGCTGCTTTGGATGTTTCACGTGGGCCTTCAGGACGTCAATGTTCTCATCCAGAAAGTGGGGAGTGGGTAAGATTGCTCTCTGGGATCTTTGTGAACGGGCTATTCATTCGTTCACTTAATAAATGCTGTCCGGCATCTCCAGTATGCCAGGCGTTGTTGGAGGTGCAGGGGAGCTGTCAAGTGGGAAGGACAGGGTCCCTGCCATCGCAGGGATGACGTATGCAGACAGATACAGTGTAACGCCGGGGTGACGAGTGCTGTGAAGAGGAATGGAATCGTAGTCCGGAGTGTTACAGAGTGACAGGGCTGCTGTTTCAGAGTGAGTGTTCAAGGGAACTCTGAGCTGTCGTCAGAGCAGACCTCACATGCAGTGCAGCACCCCACACATGCAGATCTTGGAGAGGAGCTTTCTAGAAGAGACAGTAAGTGCAAAGTCTGGAGACAGTGACACAGCCATCCTGTGGGAGGAACAGCTGGAGACCAGAGTAGCGGGCAGTGACAGGAGAAGGGAGGCAATGATGACTTTGGGGAGATCATCAAGAGCCAGATCGCATGGGACCTAGTCAGCCGTGGTGAGGACAGTGGATCCATTGTTCCTGGGAGGGAGGGGGCTCTGGAGGAACTGGGAGAACAGCAAGATCTGGTTTTCTATTGAGCACTGTTAGTCTTGGCAACATATGGAAATAAGACCATAGAGGGTTCAAGATGGAAGCTGGGGCAAGCTGGTTGGCTTTTCATCAATCCTGGCAAGAGACCCAGGATGGGGGCTGGGACCAGGGTGGCCCTGGTGGAGAGTCCCGGTTTATTTTGAAAGTGGATCCTACAGAATTTGCTGAAGTTATGAGAAGAGTCAAGGATGTTCCATCTGCCACCTGTCCCTCCAGCTTGATCCCACTAGAACCCATTATGAAAATTATCTGACCCCATGAGAAATTCCAATGTGTTGACCCCACCCTCTTCGTCACCTTAGATGTCCTTCCCCATCCTGTGTTACATGGTCCACCATTATAGCCACTTCTCTGTACACACTTTCAACTCTACAGGCCCCTCTCTCCTTTGCTGGTTTCCTGGAGAAATCCCAACCCCAGTTTGATCCAGCGCTCTCTCTGCTCTGTGCTAAAAGCTGATTGGCTGAACAAGGCCAGAGAAGAACACTAGGTATGTTAGCTGGTCTCACCATAAATGTGTGGCCTCAAACCGAAAGTCCTGCCCAGTGATAAAAATATGTTCACCCATCAGTTCCCTCCTCCACTCTCCCAAATTACATTCCACACCTTCTTCTCAAGACTCCAAACCTGCTTCCTCTGATACGCTCAGATCCTGTCTTTGATATCTACGCACTAGGAAAAACCCAAACAATCGGAAGGCATGTCCTTTCACAGCCACGCCTCTCAAACCACTCGCATCTGTCCCCATGCCCCCCACCCTTTCCTCCTGTTGCAGTGGCTGCACAGTGCTTGCTGCTTGTCTGCCTGCTGCATCCTTGTTGCCCAGATCAGGGCCCAGCACACAGCCAGCAATCAGTATGTTCCCAATGGAATGAATAACGCCAGCCTCCCAAGGACTTCACACCTGCCACTTTCCTCTCCCTTCTGCCTCATCAGTCTCCTCTCTCTATTGCATCCTATCCATCCTTATAAAAACGTTCTCGATTTTCTTTCATCTTGAAGAAACTTTCCTTCAGCCTTTTATCTCCCTCCAAATTCTGCCACATTTACAGCTTCTCCAAAGAAGGGACTGACCTTGCTGTCGACGTGGCCTTTCCTCACAGTCTGCTGTGAACCCTGCGGATGCGCCCCTGGGGCTGCTTGTTCAGTCCACTCATCAGCTCTCCCGGCCACACCCCATACTTAATTCCCAGGCTTCGTCTTACTCAGCCTCCGAACAGAACAGCATTTGACATCACTTCTCGTTCTTTGCTTCTTACGATACTTTCTTTCCTTGGCTTTCACGAGCCCACGCACTGCTGGTTTTCCTCCTCCTCCTCCAGCCTTTGCTTCTCAGTCATTGTTGGATGCCCCTCTTCTTCCAGTTCCCAAACGCTGGCCTGAACCTTGCACCTCTGCTCCTCTGGAACAGACCCACTCCTTGGGTGGTTTTGTTGAGTCCATGGTTTCAAATTCCATGCATTGACGCTTCCTAAGTTTCTGTCTCTAGCCCAGACTCATGCATTTATCTGTTTACTGTCCATCTCTGCTTAGTGTCTTACAAGTGTCTCGAACTTATCCAGATCCACATAAGTGATTCTCACATCCCTCTTCCGAAAAGATACCTGCTCCTTCCCTGGTTCTTCCCACCTCAGTCAGCACAGCCTCCATTTTACCAGTTGCTTAAGTTATAAATGCTGGGCGCCTCCTTGATTGTTTTCTTTTTCTCACACCTTCAGACATTACCAATTATTGAGCCACTTCCAAAACCTCAGTTCAGGTGTCATGTTACAACTCTGCTAGGGCATGTCTCTGAGAGTGGGGGCGCTGAGGGGAGGTTGTGAAGGGTCGGGCAGATGCCAGCTGGAGCAGCTCTGCAGATCGTGAGTTCAGCAAGAGTGAGGGGAGCAGTGTGGTGGAGGAGGCTGGGGCGGGAGCACCGAGGGGTGATGCTGAGGAAAGGAGTTGACCTTCACTGCAGAGCTGATAGGAAATCACTAGCTTTTTTTCTTTCTTTTTTTGATGAAGAAGATTGTCCCTGAGCTAACATGTGTACCCATCTTCTCCGATTTTGTGTATGGGACACCACCACAGCATGGCTTCTTGAATGGGGCTAGGTTTGCACCCAGGATCTGAACCTTCGAACCCTGGGTTGCCAAAGTGGAGCACGTGAACTTAACTGCTACACCACAGGACCGGCCCCTCACTAGCACTTTTTAAGCAGAGGATTTTATAATTAGGAATAAAAATTGTATGTTCCATGTTTTTAGATGGAAGATACATACATCGTGTTGAAACTGATTTTCTAATTTGTGTCATATATCAAACCTGACTCTAGAACTTCTAGAGAATATTTTAATAGCTAATATTTAATATTTTAGACTGATTTCCATTTTTAAAAAAGAAAGTTTATAAACAATTTACACCAAATTGGGCAAAAAAAGGGTAACTGTGAGGCGATCATGTGTTAACTAACCCTATTTTGGTGATCGTTTCACAATATACATGTCTGTCAACATCATGTTGTATACCTTAAGTTACACGGTGTTGTATGTCAATTATCTCTCAATAAAACTGGGAGCAAAAAAAGTGAAGCCAGTAAAAAAACACTGGACCAAATTCAAAAAGCATCAAGCCAGATGGTTTCACAGAGTGGTTTTTACTAAAGCTTTAAAGACTGGATGAATCCACTGCTTGAAACTCTTCCAGAACAAAGAAAGAGAAGGAAAAGGTGCACTTTTTATAATGAATTAGTTTAACACTGCTGCCAAAACCTGATAAAAACTGCTCAAAGCAGAAAATACTGGCCAGTCTCTCTCCTGAATGCTGGCATTAGAAGTTGTGAATAAAATGTTCGGAAAGAGAATCCAGCAGCTCCTTACAAGACAAGCACTCCAAAATCAATCCAGATTTATTCCAGTAGTAATGCAAGGATGTTCAATATTAGGTAATCCAATCATACATTAATCATATTAACAGATTTGAGGAGGAAAATTATATCAAAACCATAGGTATTAATAAGGTACTTGATGCAATTTAACAGCCATTCTGGATAAAAACACTCAACATACGAAGAAGTGGATACTCATAACTTAACAAGATGTATTTGTCTTGTCACCAAATCTAATATGATTTCTAACTGGCCATTCTCATTAGGATAGGGATGAGACAGTGATGTTCTCTGTCACTGTTGTATATTGTGTGGGAGGAACCAGCAGCACCTCTGGAAAAGCTGTGGAACGAGAGGTACGAAATGCAAAAGACCGAGGTGATGTTGTCACGCAGACGTGGCAAGTTTATATTCTTGGTGAATCCAGGAGAATAGAATTAAACTACTATCAATAATAGAATTCAATAATATAGTAAAGTGTGAAATTAATATTAGAAATCAATAACTTTCATATCTACAAAGGCAGGTTTGAAGATATGATAGAAAAAATATTTAAAATAGCTATAGCAGACAAAGTAACTAGGCATAAATTTAATAAGAAAAGTACAAGATCTATATGAAAAAACTCTAAAATACTGTAGAATAACACAAATGAGATTTGAATAACTGGAAAGGCATACCATGCTCTTAGATTAGACGACTCAGTATCAAAAAGCCGTCAATTCTGCCCAAGATAATTTATAAAATTAACACAATAGCAATAAAAAGTCGAGCGTTCTGTGTAGTTTTGGTTTGGTTTGGAGTTATTTCAGGGATGGGAGGCGGAGGGAGAGGACCGGAGAAGCTGAAGATGAGGTCCGTCACTGGGCGGCTGTGAGGAGCTGTGAGGAAGGTGCTAAGACATCAAGTGTCGGGAATTACTCCACGTGGCAGCTGGGTACAGACCAATAGGACAGAACAGTAAAAACAGAACTCAGAGTCCAGAAAGAACCCAAAGTCTCCCTGGGATTCAGTGTCTGATCAAGTTGGCATTTGAGATCAGGTGGGAATCCCATAACCGGAGGGTCCAGGCCAGCAGTTTGTGGTCTGTGTGTTAAGACCAAGACCCCAACCTGCAACTCATGTTCTTACAAGTTGTTTTAGCAGTCGAGGTCGTTTTAGATACAGAGTATGTGGAAGTCAGGTTAGAGGGGAAATTCTCTGGGGAAAACCCTTTCTTTGTATTTCCTGGGCAGGCGATGGGGTGGGTGGTGAGGATAGCCGTGGGCCGTGTGGGAGATGGGACAGCCAGGTGAGTGCCCAGACCGTAGGTGCTGAGACATCTGAAGACGTATTTAGAGAGAAAAGCATCTAATTAGCATGCAACAAACACGAAGTGTCTGTATGTGCCTAGGACGGAAGCATTCTCCTAGAAGGAGGCTCGCTCTCAGGGCAAAGGTTCAGGACGTATGTTAGAGCAAAGAGCCTCGCGATGGCTGCTTTTCATTCTGGATCCTAAGGTGAAACCTTTACCAGGTAGGCCTCCTGTTTACGGCGTCAAAAATGATTCCACACATCTTTCAACATGGTGATGTAGTGTCGCGAGAAAAAACTTGCTTAAATGTTTCCAACTGTATCTGTTATGTGTATCCTAAATATCAAACACTGGCATGAAAAATGCTTATACAGAAAAGAAATGTAGAAATCTCACAAAATACCTTTCATTTAACTGGGAAATGGAAAAGTAAGTCATTGCTTTAGTGTCGTCTAGTCTTGACACTTTTTTGTTCGTATAGTTTTGGGGTATACCAGCTGCTACCCAAGAGCTTATTTGGGTATCTTAAGGAAGTTCAGTTACAGATGCCAGAACGTTCCGTGGGTCGATGGGCTGTGCTGTTGGAGGTGGTGTTTGGTGAGCTGTTCGCTGGGTTGGGGAAACCTTCATAGGGACCCTGTCGTCTTGGGAGAAAGGGTGTCCATTCTGAGTTACTCAGTCTCTCGTGTAAAATTCACGTCCAAACATAAATTAGACTGGGATTCTGGGAGTAAACGGTTGGCTTTAATGGTATTGATAGAAACTGAAATTTTGTTTTTGGTTTCCCGTTATTCTTTGAACTGGCATCTTGGGTTGTGTTTTAGTCTTCATTGATAAGAGACATTTAATTGAGGAGGACTTTGATGACAAAAGGATGGGCCTTACCCTGTATCTACAAATGCAGGAGGCTGGTGTAATGGGAGGCCCGAGAGCCCGGCTCTGGGCAGCGCCCCAACCTCTTGCAGCCAGTGGCCTTGGGCAGACTGCTTCTCTCTGTGAGCTTCAGTTCCCTCCACTGTGAGGAGTTGTCGGCCACATGTCTGTATGCTCAGGACGGTCCTGCCATACAGCTGCTGTCCTGGGTAATTATTAACAGCACCTTTCACTCTCAGCCGCCTTCTGGTTTTGATAATGAACCAGCCTGGAGGGTTGTTGTGAGGTTGGAGTGAGTTGATGTTTGTGAGACCCTTAGCATGGTGCCGGCACACAGGATGGCTCCAGCGGGGGCGGAAGTGCCACCTTGGGGACAGGTGTGCTCCAATAGTGATGATTGTTATCATTCAACTGCTTGGTCTTTCAAACCAGACTTCAGAGAAAGTTACTCTGTGAACAGGGTCAGTTTTTATGAAAATTTGGCTGCTCCCCCAGTCGTTCTAAGGCTTTTCTTCCACTGACATAGAATTTCCTACCTAAAGCAAAGAATTTGAGAGGTTTTAGCAACTACTAAATAATCACAGATTGTCTGCATGTAGCACCTCCCGTGGTCACACTAGTACTAACTTTATAATAATATAATAATGGAATATGTGTAATATTATGTAATAGTGGGACACTTGAGAAGATACCCAGAACTTTTTCACAAATTATATCTCATTTCCTGCAAGAACTGCCACAAAATAGGTTTGGTTTTTTCTTTTTTTTTTTGGCTGAGGAAGATTAGCCCTGAGCTAATATCTGCCCATCTTCCTCCACTTTATACATGGGTCACCACCACAGCGTGGCTGACCAGTGGTGTAGGTCTGCGTCCAGGATCTGAACCCGCAAACCTGGGCTGCCAAAGTGGAATGCAGTGAACTTAAGCACTAGGCCACGGGGCCAGCCCCCACAAATTAGGTATTTTAATAATCAACAGTATCATTTTAATGGTCTGGAAACTGGGACTCAGACGTATGAAATTACTTCCCCGAGATCACACAGCCAGAACGCATCAGGGAGGGCGCAAGTCAGGGCTTCCCACTTTGTTTCATTTCATTTTATTGCAACGTGTTGGTTAAATAACAGGCCAAGGTTGCTGAATTTCCCAAATCCTTTTCATTACACCTGCTGTTGTTACTTTTCATTCCGTCTTTGACTTGTCTGGTATTCATGCATTCGTGCTGTTTGTTCAAAACCATTGACATTCTCCTTGGTGCCAGTGTACAGACATGGTCCCTGGCCTCTGGGCACCTACAGTTTGGGGACCTTTGTGACTACTCTGGGTCCAGGCGTTTCCTGCTGGGTCTCCCTGTGTGAGTAATTTCGGAACGCACTCCAGACACAGAGGAGCCCATGCCGCTCCGTGGGTTCACTGCTCTGCGGTTTATGGCCCTTGTGACGCTGCACCCTTGCCAGCAAGGTCGAAGGGTTGGGGTCTGCCGTCTCCAGGCCTTTAGGAATCGCAACAGGGCAGGTGTCTCCAGTACCTCTGTTTCTCTTTCACACACCTCCCATCACGCTGGAATACGGCTCTATTCATACCTGCCTTCCCTTCTGGATGGGGACAGCATTGCTGTCTTGTCTCTGTATCCCAGCATGGGGCCAAACGCCAGGAGAAGCTACAGAGCAGAGGCTGCATGTGAGTCTCCCTAGTACCGTTGTCCCCACGCACGGCTGCTGGGCTCGTGCCCGATTCACAGATGAGGAAACTGTGTCTTGGAGAGGTTACATCACTTGCCTAAGATCACATAGCTTTAAGTACTGAAACCAAGATCTCTCTCTCTCTTAATGGATGCTACAGGATGTAACTTATGTAAAATAGACCACGCATATCTAAAGTGTACAGTTTAGTAAGTTTGACACATGTACGTGCACAGGACCATCACTACAGTCAGGATGGCAAACGCATCCGTCACACCCGGAAGGGAGCTGGGATTTAACTCTGGGTCTGCGAGTCCAGGGCCCGTCCCCTCAACAGTGAGTCTGTGGAGAACTGACCCATAGCCGCAGCCCTTTCCTCCTGACCCCTCTCGGGGCATTCTGAATTGTCGAAATGATAGAACATTGGTGCCACCCAGCTGTCCATCAGCAGAAGAATGAATAAACGAGGTATTGGGATGGAGCGTGAGCCTGTGAAATCAGGGGATCATGGGCTCACACGACAGCGTGCGTGTGTCTTAGAAACATAACGGCAAGCTAATAACACCACAAAGAAAAAGATACCATTTTTATAAAGTCAAAGCAAGTCTAAACATGAAATTTAGACATGTTCACACACATAAAAGAAAGTAAGGGGTGATTAACAAAATTCAGGGGAGTGGTAACCCTGGGGGAGGGGAGGAGCCTGCAGTTGTTGGTTGCAGTTGAAGTCTAAGTCATGGGTTAAGTCGTGAGTTCTTGACTACTCATGATCTTACAGTGTGCAATTTATATATATGATTTATAATAATAAAAATGATTAAAAACAAGAAATTACTTGATCAGTTGGAACATTTATGCTCTAAGTAGTTTCATTATTATGAGGAAAAGATCACTTAATATGTGATAATTAAATAAATAAATAGATAGATAGATAAATAAAAGATGTTTTAATTCAGTATGGAAGAAGAAAGCTTGGAGCCCTGGAGGAAGAGGCTGGGTTTGTGGTAATGGACTGAGTAGGAGAGAAGGGACAGCTGGGACTATCTAATAGTTGGTGTGGACAGTCCGGCCCTCGCGAGTGCTGGAGGGGCACCGGTGTGCTTCTCTGTGCGTCTGTTTCCAGAACCCTGCTGTTGTCGTTGGGGGCTCCGGGGGGAGGGATAAGGAGGGAGCAGAATTGAGTCACGATCTTGTGTGTCTAAGGTATTAAGGTGGGAGAAGCACAGACGCCACCTTATAGAACTCTCTGGAGTCTTAACCAAGAGTCACCCTGAGCAAGATTTGATTCTGGAGGAGAAACACCAAAGACAGTGCGTCCCGTGGGAGAGGAGTGTGTGTTGGTTTCTCTTAAGTGATGCTTCACGTCCTTTCGTCTGTTCTATGTCTGCTTTTGTGTAGTAATTGCTAAATGAAGGCAAAGTTTGCCTCTGGCTATAATTAGGTTTTCTGATTTTTAAAAGCATAGCAGATTAAAAAAAAAAAGCCTGGGCTAATCTGTGTTTCATAGTTACAGCCAGTTTTTGGTAACTTGACTGTCTGCCAGGATACCATATTTCAGCCCTGCTGTCCATCTGTGGGAAGCTTGTCTAACTCCAGCCAGGACCTGGTGGTCCCCGAAACGCAGGTCGGCAGCATCAACGTCCCCAGACCCACCGCTGCTGAGGCAGGTGATTCCTCTCCAAAGTAAGCAGTTGGACACAAGGAGCCGTGGTTTCTGAAGTTTCATTTGTGACTCTGTTCCTTCCAGACATGGGTAGGGGGTGTTGGTGAACTTTACTGACCAATTGAGAGGTTCAAAAACTGCATTTAAGTTCTGAAAGCAAGGCAACTTTAAACTTATATTTAACAAAATATCTCACCTTATATTGAAGAATTCCCTTAACGTGAAGCGTGGCGACGCCGTTTGAGTTACTCTGTTCCCTGCACGGGAGCTCTAGTGCTGAGCATGTACAGCTGGTCAGTGACGGAGCAGATGCCGAGCCCTCAGTCTCGCTCC
The DNA here is from genome assembly GCF_041296265.1 of Equus caballus. Lineage (NCBI taxonomy): Eukaryota > Metazoa > Chordata > Mammalia > Perissodactyla > Equidae > Equus > Equus caballus. The sequence continues at coordinate 90,931,626 of NC_091693.1, read as the reverse complement.
ACCCCCACTGCCTTGCCGGCCAGCCTGACTCAGGTTTTGTTCTTATAGAGCGATAAATGGAGATTATTGTTAGGTCAGAAAACCAGGTAATTGCAGGCATCGCCGAGTTGTTATTTCACAGTTTAATGCAGCAGCTTTGGGGTCAGGTGTGGATTGTACCCCCAGTTGCCACTTGTGAACTTTCCAAAAGTAAAGCGACTTTATTCCATTTCCTTATTTATAAGACAAGGCTACTGTTGCGAAGATTAAATGAGGGACCAATTCCTGGAAAGCCTGTAACCCAGGGCAACAGCCATCAGTTACTAAACAGTGACCCCTTTTTGACCTGAAATTCTGCAGTAGCTCTCATGCAATTCCAATTTAAAGCTTCCTGGGACTTACGTTCTCATGGGAGAGACAGACAGGATAAATAACTGGAGTATTTGCATACTAGTGACGTGTACTAAAGAGACGAAAGGAAGCACAGAAAGGGATCTAAAATATTGGGCAGGAGTTGGAGTTTTAGGGAGGGTGAACAGGTGAGACCTCGACCAAAAGGGGCTCTGATGCACAGCTGAGGAGCGAGAAGGTGCTGTCTGTAAGGCTGTCTCAGGAAGAGCATTTGGAGTGGTGGGAGTGGCGGGTGCCGAGGCCTGAGGCAGGAGTGTATGGAGGTGTTGCGTGTGGGGGTGTGGCCAGGGGACAATAAATGTGGGACAGGGTAGTAGTGGGAGATGAGGTCAGAGAGCAGTGGGCCGGCTCATAGATCAAGTCGCATCTTGTCAGTCACAGTAAGGATGTTAGAGAGTTTGAGCAGAGGAGCAACACCATGTGACACACATTTTGAAAGGATCCCTCTGGCTGCTGGGCTGAGAGACTGTTGGAGCAGGAGAAGGAGGGCAGGGTGGTCAGAGAGATCAGAAGCTTGGAGACCAGTTAATAGGCAGACATAATGATCCAGAGCACTTCAGTGTCCATCTTCATGGAGCAGCTGTGATGTGTCCTGGCTCCGAGCTGCAGGAGGTGTTTCCTGTGCTCGTTGACACATTGTAGAGGGATGGGAGTCAGATCATCTAAAGTCACCGTCCTGGTGTTTTTCTTAGTGGATGGTGGCACCACGCGCAACAGTCACATTTGCAGATAATTCTGCGCTGCTTGTCTGGGAAATTTTCTTCCAAATGAAGGGAGCACTTTATAAAATAGATTCTCTTTGTGAGTTGTCACAGTGCACAATCCCTGGGGATTGTTCCTGGCAGTGAGGCTAGACTGAGGTCTCTTCTCGTCCTGGGTGCCGGCCACTAAAGAGGAGCAGGCCAGTGGGCTGATGAGCACAGGGAGCCGCACACAAGCTGTGGAACAAGCCTGCACAACCCTGGAACCCGCCTTCCCCACAACCCCGCAGCCTCGCAGGAGAAGCGGGCAGAAGCTCTCTCTGCAGGATGTCCTCGGTTGTTCTCCATCAAGCTGAAACTTTGCTTTGTTTCCTCTTAAACCTTTTGGGTTAGAATTTGCTTCTAATGGCCTTTGGAATTTGTGCTATATTTCAAGGTTGCCTGAAAAATTATTTCTATGTGTATCAGAAAATCAGAGTAACCTTCTAACTTATCAGATTGAGATTCAATCTCAGACACATGACCTTCATGAAGACTGCCAAGAGATTCTCAAATAAAAGTAGTTGTAATTGTGTGTGTGTGTCTGCACCTTATTAAGGGCAGACAATATGTGTTAACAGTCAGATTTAACTAGAGTGTCGTAACTCCAAAAAGGCTGGAGATAATCCATTTACATGAATTTACAGCATCTACTCCGCTGAGCTGTGACTCAGAGCCCTGTGAGCATCTTTCAAGGATCTGTAATTGTAACCATTTTAACCAGAGTCAGATCAAACGTGAGTGGATATGGTGTAATTTAGTAGCATAATCAGATGTCAGTGACATATGCTCATTATACGTTGAGTATATTTATTTGTCGGTTTAATCACAAACATTATTTCACATTTTCGTTAGGTGGAAAAGAACTAGGTTATCATTTTACATGTTTTATGTATCAAAAATATCAAGTCAAAAATATACTGAGATATCTAATTGTGACTTATTTTATATTTTTATTTCCACATTGCTTTTGTTTATTATTGTTAGCCTCCTTGCAATAAAAGAAAAAAGTGAGTACTTGCCAATTCATGAATTTGCTTTCCTAAAGTCACACATATGACCGCCAGCTCCATGTCCATGGTATTTAACAGGCCTGGACATTTTCATGGTGTCATCTCATTGGGTCCTGGGAGGACTCCTTGTAGGATTCAGAAGAAGGCATGTAGCCCATCTTACAGCAAAGGAAACTTCGAGGTTTAGGAATAGCCGTGAGGTCACTTGACTGTAAGGTGTGAAGTGAATAGACCGGGTCTCGGATTCTTGGCCTCGGACCGTCGCCAACACCACACCGTTTTCATTAGCTCTGCGTCTTTTTCCGATTTGTGGAGCTCTCCTGGTTGTAGATTAAACAGATATTTGCAGCAAGATTAATTCCGTGCAGTAAACAGTGATGACAGTTCTTCCAAGTGTTTGGGGTTTCTAACTGATGCATTTCTGCACATTTCTTACCTGTGTCCCTTAGAAACCTGCGTTAAATCCAGAAAGTCATCAACACTCGCTTTTTAAAGATAGATAAATCCTCACAAACACAATGTTGAGTGGAAGAAGTCAGTCACAAAAGACGATGTGCGGTGCGATTTGCGTCAGAAAGTTCAGACCCAGGGAGCGGATCTGTGGCTGGAGGTGGGGAGAGATCTTCCCCTGCCAGGGGGCCAGGCACAGGCTTGAATGGAGGGGTGCTGGACACACAGGCCTTCCCCTGGGGAGGTTCATGACTGTTTGTTCTTAGGTAAAACTCTTTAAATGCCTTATTTTCGTAGATGTATTTGTTTAAATGCTTTCGACTTGAGGAGTAATTCTTACACGTGTATTGTAGTTGTGAACTGCCATTTCCCAGCAAAGTCCATTGCCCTTTTCTGTTGTTCCTGAGCACACTGCGTTTCTTTTAAGTTCTTGGAGCTTCCTTGTCGTGGACCAGCTGCCATGGTGAAGTCCGTGATAAAATGCTTGTCAAAACAACTTCCCTGCTTGCACTTTTTAAGATGTTATGGGAAGAAAGGTATTGAAGAAGGCTCCCAGTTAGGATGTGAATCTGTGTCGGAGCAGACACTGCTGGAAATGCCTTCGTGGAATTCTGATCAGTCTCAGAGCAGAGCTTCAGTCAGCTTCTTTTAAGTTAACAATTTCACACCGATTTTTTTCCATATAAATGGTTTCAGAACAGCACAAATAATTGAGCAACAATAGCTCTGTCATTTTTGAAATGTTCCTTGAGGTCAGAGCCTAAAGGAAATGAGATCGAAGCTAAAAATTACTTTGAGCAAAACTAAATTTTAATAAATATGGAAACCGAGGGCCACAGCTGTGATGTTTCTCTGGGCTTCTAATGTTAAACTAAATCTATAAGCTTTCTGATCACAGTAAATATAGGAAAAACAGGAAGAACTTAAAAGATTTTGTGGGTCAGCAAAACCTTCGCAGTCCTCATGGTTTAGAGTCAAAGGCCTCTGAATAAAATGCATGATGGGCCATGCTCAAGATGATGAGTAGGTTTCTTGCAAACCATTGCTTCTGTTCCTAAACATGACCAATTCTTTTGACTTGCTTCAAGTCAGTTAAAATTTTTTTTTTGTAGGAAAAGAAATGCATTTTTAAATGTTTCTGCCAGCTATTTACACACTAAGGCTTCTTGCTTTTTCCCCCTGCAGTGTTCCATCTCTTCATTGGAAGAGGAAACATTTAGTTCCATCAGGAGACCTAAAACGCCGAGCTCAAGTGACTGTTCCAACCTTAATACTCAAACCAACTGGGCCAAGTCACTTCCCTTGCCAACACCGGAAGAGAAGATGCGGCAGCAGGCCCAAACGGTCCAGGCGGACGTGGTTCCTATCAACATAACGGGTATGCTTCTATGCACACAGGTCCCGGGTGTCTGGGGAGGATGACGTGGGTCTTTGTCTGTTCCATGGTCTTAGCGTTTCATTTACTCAGCAGAGGTAAATAGGTAAATAGCTGTGATTTGGCTTCCTGCTCTGTTTAGTGAAGGGAATATTAAAACTTATGTGTGTGTGCATGTAGATATCTATTGCTTTAGTGAGGGGACTATGTCACCAAAAGCAGATGTCAGAGAACTCAGTGGTCCAGCCATTCATCTAAAGTGTGTCTTTTTTAAATGAATTGCTTTTTTTTTTGGTGAGGAAGATTCACCCTGACCTAGCATCTGTGCCAATCTTCTCATATGTGGGATGCCGCCACAGCATGGCCGCTGATGAGTGGTGTAGGTCTGTGCCCAGGGACCAAATGCTGGCCGCTGAAGCAGAGTATGCTGAACTTAACCACTAGGCCACTGGGGCTGGCCCCTAAATGAATTACTTTAAAAAAATATTTTGGTTATATGGGAACATATTCTAAATGTGGTCCTGGGTAAGAAAAAGTTATGTTTCCCTTCTAAAAGGCTATTTTAAGTAATATTTATAGAAGTGAAGAAATAACACTTTTGTGAATTTCCAAATGATAGATTTTCTTATTTTCTTGTTTTCTCAAGTAGAAAAAGGGGAAATTACTTGAAATAAAAATATCAAGTGAATTAATAACTATAAAATATATTTTTTAAAAAGCTTAATAGGATGGTAAAATTATACTTTTATGTGTATAATTTGAATTCTACAAACTTCAAATAAAAATCCATTCCTTCTGAACATAAACTTTTTAGAACATTAAGCTGGAATATGAATATTAATTGCCAAATGTGAAATTCAAGTTTTTTCAGAATATTATACTCAGGTTTTAATCACTTGTGAAAATTAAGGTGACAAATAGCAAGTACGTAAACCTCCAGGACAGTATTTCACAAACCTTGAGGGGCTGTTGTAGAGACCACAAGCTTCCTGCCCCCTCAGGTCCATCCCTGCAGAGGGTGGGTCAGCATTCACAGTCGACAGAGTAGACATGGGGATAGCTAACAGCTTCAGCCTTTAGACTGTGTGTTTGAGAGAAATCGATTACTGATAGTCATCACTGATAATCAGTCCACAAAGCATGGCCTATGGGCCAGAATCTGAAAAAATCAGGTTAAGTTTTCGTAAAAACTCAGATGAATGCATAGCGCCCTGGCTGTGTCTCTGAGGTGACTGCTGCCAGAAGCTTTCTGCCAGGGCATGGGTGCACCTGTCAGGGACTAAAACACTTTCATAGTTATTGAAGAGTTTTTGAAAACCTTACAAGTGTTTAAAAAACACATTTAGAACTCTATTTTGAATTCCAGAGAAATTTAATAAATAATTGCATAAATTATTTTAAATTCCTTGTGTGTTTTTCCGTATTTATTATACTTAAGCCTTAAGGGAATAGCATGGCATTTTGTCCCATTTTCTTTGCAAATAACATTGTTGATCTTTCTGAATGTGATTCTTATTCACATAGATCATAATTTTTAAAGATTATTATTATTTTTTGTTGTTGTTGAGGAAGATTGTCACTGAGCTAACATCTGTGCCAGTCTTCCTCTATTTTGTATGTGGGACCCTGACACAGCACAGCTTGATGAGCAGTGTGTAGGTCTGTGCCCAGGATCCAAACCCACAAACTCCAGGCCGCCAAAGTGGAGTGCACAAACTTAACCACTATGCCATCAGGCCAGCCCCTAAAGATTATTTTTGTAAGTAGCTACATTTCAGAACAAAGTGTAATGTTTATTGCTCAAGGAAATACATGGGTGCATATTTTCTGTTAGAAAACACATTCTTTTATTTGATTGATTAAATGCAGCGGAAACGTAGTTACATTATATATGATTAAATGATGCAGAAATAATGAGATGATTGTGTTATGAAATATGATAGGCTTTAATGGAATTAGGATAAAATGCATTATTGTGAGAATGGGAAATTTAAAACAGAGTTAACTACAGTTTGAGGAATAAAGAATTATTTGCAATGATATTAGAAATGATCCTAATAGTGGACATTGTCACAAAAGTGGACATTGCACAACAGCAGACATTGCACACAGTGAACATTGTCACAACCGCAGACGTTGTCACAACAGTGCACATTGTCAGAATAGTGCATGTTGTCACAACAGCAGATGTTGTCACAACTGCACGTTGTCACGACAGCGGACGTTGTCACAACAGTGCATGTTGTCACGACAGCGGACGTTGTCACAACAGTGCATGTTGTCACAACAGCAGACATTGCACAACAGTGCACATTGTCATGACAGTGGACATTGTCGACAGTGGACAGTGTCACGACAGTGGACATTCTCACAATAGTGGGCATTGCATAACAGTGGACATTGTCGCAACAGTGGACATTGTCACGACAGTGGACAGTGTCACAACAGTGGACATTCTCACGACAGTGGACATTGCATAACAGTGGGCATTGTCACAACAGTGGACATTGCACAACAGTGGATGTTGGCACACAGTGGACAGCGTCATCTCTGAGCTTTAATTCTCCCATTGGTTGACTAAGTGGATATGAATTACGTAGAGTTCAAAAGGAGGCCTTCACAATGCCCCACAGGAAAGGCAAATGACATAAAGAAATGAGCAATATGAGTTATGTCAAAATGCAATTTACTTTGAGTGATTAGTATTTTCAGGAATGTAAAAATTAAATGTAATACCTAATTATATATTTATTGATCCATTTTCTGGATCCATGTGTTCACATACACACATTTCACAAAGAGAATGGTTTTTCTAATATTCTGGTATAAGGAAGCATTAAACTAAAAATTTTCACTTTCAGTGGTTGAATTGACATAGGTTATACATCTTCCTGCTCTTTATATATTTCTAAAGCCCTATAAGATTTGGGGGATAAAAATGTAGCTTCCTGCAGGGACTTGTCATGTGCTCATTTATTTGGGTGAACACTGACCCTCTGGTTTGATTTTCAGTAAGGTTCAGCAAAGGAGAAAATGCTGATAAATATATTATTTCAAATCCAGAGTGAAGCCTGCCAGGCATATATGGAACATTAGCAGGAAGAGCTGCCAGCTCGCAAATCGACTTAATCCCTTTAGTCATGGTCCTGTGCAGACTCATCATGTTCTGACAGTTGAAGAGAAAAAAATATTTAACATGAAATGTACCTATGGGTATGTTCCGTGATCTGCCGTGTGGGATGACAGCTTTTCCACCGGGAAGATGGACAGCGGGTAAACATACTTCAACAGTTTTACAGGCTCACTTTGTGCTGATGCCTGAGCAGCTGAGTTTATTTCCAAGTAGGAACCATGACTGACTGACGCCCTTTTTCAGTGAAAGGGAATGATTCCATTCCTCTCCATTCAACGCATGTTTGCTGAATAACTGCCTTCTGTTGGAGGTTGAGCTCAATGCCACAGGAGATGCTAAGGTCCATGAGTCACCGTCCTTTCCCTGGAGGAAGGTGCGGTCCAGCAGGGGACAGTCCTTCTAGGTCACGACGCATGGCAGAGAGCTTGGCACCTTTAACAGCGTATGTCTTAGCTGTCTGTCCTCGTGGGTTGTCTCTTAATTTCCATGGAGCTTGGGTGGTTTATCTTTTGTTTCTCTTTGGGAAGCAAAACTGGAGACCAAATGCAACTGTCTATTGTTTTGTCCGTTCTTAATGCCTTGATACAAGGAAATTTGTTCCTCTGCTGCAGGGAACTGCTGGACGTTGAAGTCATGACCTGCCCCTTAGAGGCGCCATGTCTGCTGTCCCACCTAGTGACCCGTTTATCACAGCGATGGCGCCTGCTGGGGTTTCAGGTCTTCTCGCAGTTGTTTCTGTTTTCTCCACTAGAACACAGTTGCAAGCGCTTTCAGGTCTGCCAGCACTTGTTTCAGTTTGTTGCTTAGCAGGTGAAATATGCTTTGATCATTCAGATCTTTTAACCTCTGTTTTCATTAGATAAGGTTCTATTCACAGTTTACTCCTGTTAAAAATAGAAGATACGTTGCTTACAGCATCCCCACTGTGAATGTGTATGAGGATTGCTAAAAAGAGTGAATGTTTTTATACTTTTCTTAGAACATAAGAATGATGGAAGTATATAATTTGTGTGTATATATATATTTTTTTTAAATCTTTTTGAGGAGAATAATCATTTAACAAGGAAAATGCTATAAAACTTTAAACTGTCAGGTAATGTAAAGCAGACCACTCAATATCTGATACTTTATTATTTTATGGTTTCCCATGGTGTGTTTGTCTCATGGGTGTGGCATTCTGGGTTTGACTGCAAAATTCCCTGAAATGTCTGAATGAAGATCAACTTCAGAAAGTGGTTGTGAAACAGTGAAGCAGTTCACTTTAGCACAGCAGTGCTCCTGGGTCGCACTGTGTGGAAGTGCTTTATCATCATAAGGCTTCGTGTGTTCCTTGTGCTTGTATCTCACACCATAGCAATTACCACGGTCAATCCAAATTGTCAGCCTCCTTAACTGAACGAAAAAGCTCTTCATCCAGGAATTCTGACTGAGTTATTTTTCTCTTCACATGAGACATTATACTGGTCTCTGGAGTTGGCCAAGTGATTATAGCGTGTTATTGCCGTCACCATGTCAACACTAGCATGCAGTGGTTTTGGTGACCACACCTTTATGAAATGCTTCCCAATGATCCATTTTAAATAACAGACTCCCTCTTCCTGTGTGTTTTTAACAAGTTTGCATTGCTGCTCCCACTCATTTGAAAATGAGAGGAAGGAGCGTCCTTTGGAAGGACACACAGATCGTGGGAACAAGCCTTATGATGACAATGTGCTTTCCTGCCTCCCTTGCCCTTCAGCATTCATGCATCGTGTGACTGCTAGCATCATTATTAATGCCTTCTTATCATGTACAACAAGCTTCTGGAAGGACGCGCACGGTGTCAGCTTGCTGGAATAACATGCTTTGCTTGTTCTACTTACTCCACATCAGGGGAGAATTTCGATCGCCAGGCCAGCCTTCGGCGGTCTCTAATTTACACAGACACTCTGGTAAGACGACCGAAGAAAGTCAAAAGGAGAAAGACTATTACAGGAGTCCCTGACAACATACAGAAGGAGCTAGGTATGGCTCATCAGAACCGTAATCTGTTGCCCCTTGTTGCTGCTCAGCATCCCTATGCTAACCTCCACTGTGTGCTTGTGAAATGGATGTGTTCTGACAGCCCGAATGGGGCATCGGGTGCAAATCTTAACACCCATGAAGATGGTTAATTGAATTCTGGTGAGAAGGTAAGAGGAAGAGCTTATGTGAAAACTGTTAACTGGGATGATAGAAATTTACATTGATGCCATCATCTCTATGCACCTTGAACATTGGGTATTTCCACAGTTAAATTTACTTTCAATTTAGATCTTAAGTTTTCATAAAACCGAGAACTCATTCTAGGACTTCAAATTATGCATATGGCCTTCATCAGTTATACTGACAATATTGGTAGCCTTTTGTCATCAAAGAGACAGCCATGTGGGGGAATAAGTAAATAGCAGTATCAGAGAAAGCAGTCATTTACATTGGGTAGGGCCTTAAAGCCACTTCCAGTGAAACAATTTCATGGCTTCTTGGTTCCCTATTTTTCAACGTGTGATAAAAACAGAAAACAAAGGACATCCTTTTTGGCTCGTGGAATGGTGTTGACTTTGTTATTCACTTATCCGTCTTGTTTCTGCTCGTCTTTGTATATATGTGCTCCAGATAATCCTTTCATTCTCCTCTTTCTGGGCTCCCCTCCCCTCCTCTCCTGGTCTAAGGAGCCCATCAGAAATGTCTGCGGAGGCCAGGTAGCGCATGGGTCAGGGGCTGGGTCTCTGGCGCCAGGCTCCTTGGACCTGAGTCCTGGCTCGGCCACTTACTTCCTGGGGCCTCGCTGTCACATCATCTCCCGAGTCTACTTCCTCGTTCTGAAAATGAGGTTCATGACATTGACAGAACCTACCTCATGGGGCCGTTTGAGTGTTTCCTGAATTTGTGCCAGTGCAGCACGTGGTGTCTGGAGCCCATGGTTCCTGTGTGTTTTCCCAGCACCCCTCCTGACTGCCTCACAGTGAGGAGGGAAGGCTCACTCTCTTTCCTTGACGTCTTCTCTCACTGCCTTCTAGTTCCACATTCGTGTGCTCTGCCTTCCAAACCATGACAACAATGGGATGGGAGGAGCATGCTTTGCCTCAGTCTGTCACTCTGGTGAGATGGCAGACGGGTGCTCCTCTCACCCCGGAACGTGGGGGTTTATTACAGACCAGGGCGAGGTCGCGCCCACGGAATTTGCCAAGCTTGCCTCTGGCTCCTGCCTGTCCATCTGCTTCCTTTACTGGGCGCCCTCCTGTATCCCATGCTTTCAGGCTCTTTTTCCTCCTTTGGGTGACAGCTAACTAATTTGAGAAATTGACACATGCTTGAATGTTCAGTAGATGCCTAATGGGCTAATTTCTTACAGCACACAGGTGACATTTACATGTTAACTGATCTTTTAGAAGATGTACCTTGACCCAAAGGAGTGACTTTAAAGATAGGCCTTTCATGAGATGAGAGGTTGATGTTTTAAGATAGGCTACATTGTAAGTGGCTCTCCAACCAAAATAGGTAGGTTTTGGATGACTTTGTGCAAAGAGTAAAGAATAATTTGGCCCAGATAAAGATACACATACACATAAGTATTCAATATGAATTATCTATCTAGCTTACCATTGATAATATGCCTTCTAGAACCTCGGAGTTAGGAACTTTTATCACTTTTATTACTGAATCAACCAGTATGGGGCCAGTAACTCAGTTGCTTCTGACCTTACTTAAGCTAGGTAAATCATATGTCCTGTAATTTTAATATTTTTAAAATCAGCGACTGAGTCCCTGGAGCCCACGTTCATTGCTCACATAATATAGAAACACTGCTAATGCTGGAGGAAAGAAGGCGGCACTCCCACATTGTGTCTGTGTGGTGGTTGTTGCCACACATGCACAGTTGACATCACTGCACTGACGTCTAGGATGTGACCTGGGTCTCAGCTGAAGGGCACCTGAGAAGGCAGAATCTAAGTTAGAGCTAGTTTAAAAAAAAAAAAAGGCAATTAGCTCTAGTTTATAGATGGGCTGGTTGGGTCGACTGGTGTAGGGAGAAGGGAAATGACACTTGAATACAGTAACATGGAGCAAAAAGTCCATTTGTTCATTTTATGACTTCCAGCTGACCTCCCCTCCCTCCCAATAGAATGCACTTATCAGGTGTCCGGTTTGAAAGCTCTGTGCTACCTGACGAATGGTCATCAGAAATAGACACTTCGTATTTCTTTAAAAACGAGTCTCCTGATTTACAGCATAGGGAAGTGTGGCTGAGTCAAACAAATTAGATTAAAAAAGAAAATGAGGGGCCAGCCCCATGCCTGAGTGGTTAAGTTCCAGTGCTCTGCTTCGGCGTCCAAGGGTTTCGCTGGTTCGGATCATGGCGGGGACCTAGCACTGCTCATCAGGCCGTCCTGAGGCAGTGTCCCACATAGCACAGCCAAAGGGACCTAAAACTAGAATATACAACTATGTACTGGGGGGCTTTGGGGAGAAGAAGGAGGAAAAATTTTTAAATCTTTCAAAAAAAAAAAGGAAATGATTATCGTAAGGAAAGATGTTCACTAGGAAGAGGCAGGCTGTCCATGAGACTCTGCCCACGTTGCTGGTTTTGGATTTTAAAACCTAACCAGAGATGCCTCCAGAATTGGAGAGTTATATATACATATGTAGTTTTTACTTCAAAATCCATAAATAGTGGACTCTAGAGACTAGCTAATATATATTGCTTTAAGATCAAGGAATGATACTTATTGTTTAAAGTACATTTATGGCTTATAATTTATTGCTTTTCATATAATGAATCAAACAAAATTTCTAACTTTTTCTTTACTCTTATTATCTTAAACATACATAGAAATGGATTTGTTTCTTTTAAAGGTATGCTGTTTTTTGGTGAGGAAGATTGGCCCTGAGCTAACATCTGTTGCCAATCTTTCTCTTCTATTTTTTTTTTTTTCCTTTTCTCCCCAAAGCCCCAGTACATAGTTGTATATCCTAGTTGTAAATCATTCTAGTTCTTCTATCTGGGATGCTGCCTCAGCATGGCTTGATGAGCATTGTATAGGTCCACGCCCAGGATCTGAACCAGCAAACCCCAGGCTGCTGAAGTGGAGCGTGCGAACTTAACCACTCAGCCATGGGTCCAGCCCCTAGAAATGCATTTGAACAACCTGTTATGAAGTTTCATCTTTAGAATCAGGTAGATTATCTTTCCAGTCTCTAATTATATTAGCTACTGCATAGTTTGGATACTCCTGGAACTTAACCCAATATGTGTTCCCCAAGCAGAAAAAGCCTCATAAGAAGGAATCCTCTTCTGAATAATTTTTGATAGTTTGTACTAAGAACATTACTGAAGACCTGACAAGACTTTTAAAACATTTATATACTAAACCTTAAATAAACTAACTTGTAGATTTCTATCATCTTTGATTATGTATGTTTTTAAAAAATTGGACAAACCTTGTAGTAGTATATAATAAGTAAAAGAAAAAACACACAATTATTTCTTTACATTATATTTTAAAATCAGATAAATGCCATCAGGATTTTTAGCAGCAGTGAGTGGTCAACAGTTGTTTGAGTTCTCCTTCTGTTGTTGTCTTTGTTACTTAACTGTGACTGAGAGAGCACCGATCTGAGTCCTGTGGTGTTGTGGTGCTTTCTGCACTGTGAAGATAGCTGGAGGACCTGTTTTTGGGATAGAATTTTGGTGGTTCCCATGATAAATATCTGAGTTGTTTTTCATATGTTTTTAAAAGTTTTCAGAAGCCTAGCGTGGTTTCAGGTTCAAAATTGCTGACTGAAATACTCAGGACTTTGTTAATGGCCCTTAAAGAAAGTTAAAAATCTACCACTGACTCCAGGCAAAAACTACACAATTTTGAAAGAAAAAGATATTAAAACCCACTGTTGAGGGGAATAAAGTATCTTGAATGTTTGGAACTAAAGTGGCACAAACTGGTGCAGCCATACAGGTCAACCTCCCACCTCCTAAAATACCAAATGGCAAAAACTTTCCATCTTCTGTTTGCTTTCCTCCAAGTGGTCTTTCTTCTGCTCCTTGCTTTTTGCCCATTGCCCCTCTTTCTGAGGCAGAGCCTCGTGTGTACACCTGTGTGTGTGTTTCTTCAGTGAGTGTCCTTGGGTGTGCGTAGGGGAGGAAACAGACCCTTTTTGCTAAAGACACGAGTCTGAGCATGACTCTCCGTCATCCCAGTGGAGGAAGGACCCAAGGCTTGCTTTCTCACATGATGACATGTTCTTTGAGGCTGACACAAGAACAGTGCTGCCACTTTGGTAAGACCCTCTGCTGTCTGGCTGAGCAAAAGGCTTTATTTCTACTCAAGGACAGGTGGCATGCACAGGTTAGTGTACATGTCGGGTCGGGCGGGACCCACGTCCAGGAATCCCATCCCCACGAGTGTCCCTGCCCAGGGGAACCGTGATGCCAGGGGCTCAGCTAACATCACTCAGCAAAGCATGAGCTTGAGACTTTTTCAGTTCCTTGTTGGATGACAACAGAGAGAGAGAACTGTAGTTTTGCTACAATGTTTCAAGATATAATTTGTCCTAATGATTACTATGCATGGGTTGATTTTTCTCCCTGTACATGTTGGGTAAGTTCTTGGCTTGACGATTTCTTTTAAGCTTCTGTTCCTATCTAGGTAGCTTGAAATGTGTCTGTCTACACCTAGGAACAGAAGGTTCTTTCTCGACCACACCCCCCCCCCCCCCCCCCGTTGGTTTGGCCTTCCTCATGCCTTTTTCTTTTTTTAACATGATACTCTCTGTTTGGTCGTAAAGCTCCAAGAAATGAGTAATCCTTGTCTGAGGAAATGTTCCCTGGATCCATTCCTGCTTTCTCCCACCAGAACACAACAGATTGCTATTGAATTTTGAATGTCACTGACAGACGATAATGGCTTAAGATGGATAATGAAATGTTTGAAACACAGATGGGCCTGTAAATCATTTTTCTTAGGATTTCCTTCTGACATAGAAAATCAATGTAATTAACACTGTTTTATACCCATATCCCCCATAAATGGCACCTCTGGAGCCCTGTTGCTGAGGCTTTATCATCTGTCCTTGGGAAAGATGGTCACTGCCCAACAGATGCTCTGTGCAGTCACCTGGTGGGTGACAAGCTTCCTTGAAATCTACTGAAAGGAGGTTATTTGAAAAGTAAATCTTCCACAGAGCACTCATCCTTGATCTCAAAGGGAGCACCTAGCAATGCCGTGTGCAGCACCTAATCTGTAGGAGGAGTTGAAGTTCAAATCAAGAGAAGTGCATGAAACTCGTCATAAGGTTTTTATTTTGGGAGCTATCAGTAACTACTGAACCTGTCATTCAAGGCCCTATAGGAGAAAAACTAGATCAAACAGAATTTTTTTAAAGTGCAGTAGAGTCAGAAGCGGGTGTGGGTGCAGGTACGAACTAAGACAGTGACTTTTATTTTTAGGTGACAAGCCTCTTTCTGCTTTATCTCCAGCATCCGGCACGGGTGAGGATGATGTTGGTGGTCCCTCAGTGTACAACCCAGACGACTACTCTACACTGGGAAGGCTTGACAGCCATCGGTCTGCTGGGCAGCACTGGGAAACCAGGGACTCCAGTTGTCAGACAGAGGAAGTGAGAGTCGTCCCACCTTCGATGAGAAGGATCAGGGCGCAGAGGGGGCAGGGCATTGCTGCCCAGATGGGCCACTTCTCCGGCTCCTCCGGGAACATGTCTGTGCTGAGCGATTCCGCCGGCATCGTGGTCCCTTCTCGCCTCAGCCACGAGGCTGGTTTCCACAGCCTCCCACGCTCCGCAGCAAGGGCCAGCGTGCAGTCCAGCGGGCCGAGGCTGGGCGCCCTGGGCTCTGCAGGAGGCCTGGACGGCACTTTCCCCTACGAAAGGGACGACCCACAGGTGGAGGGAGACTCAGGACATTTAGGAGGGGCCTCAAGGACTGGGACTCTTGTGAGGCCCAAATCCCAGGAGCTGAGGCCCTTTGAGAGTAGAAACCTGACAAGCCCAGCGTGTGTGGTTTCTCCCCACGCGACCTACTCGACGAGCATCATCCCCAACGCCGCACTCTCCTCCTCCTCGGAGGTGATTGCCATTCACACTGCTCCGAGTTCAGGGCCACCGGACAGCAGAATTACCAGCTCCTCTTCCCACACAAGGATAAAATCCAGGGACCACCTCCTCTCCAGGTGTGCTGGGAAAGATGACCGTCTGTCTCCCAGTGGCAGCTGGAATGAGGGTCACTGCACTCTCTCACAGGCCTTAGATGCCCATTCCTCCAGTGCGACCACACTGTTGACCCTCTGTGACTCTGCGGTCTCTCTAAATGCCCCTGCAAATCTGGAGAACGGGTCCCCCGGCGTGGCCTACAACCGACGGAACAAGCTGAGCTTCCCGGCGCCTGACGACGCCGACGGCAGGAGTGAGTCCAGTGACTGCGGGGGCCGCGGGCGCGGCAGTGCGGGGCCCTGGGAATACGGCGCCCCCGGGGATGGGCGGGCATCCTCGCCGCAGCAGCGGGCCGCCACTCCGGGTTACTCCAGTCCCATTAGCAACGTGAGCAGCTGCAGCTGGGACCAGACGTCTAACAAAGATGATGCCGGGTCCCTGTATTCGGGGGACCACGATGGCTACTACGCATCCGCGCACCCCGACTCTGGATGCGAACCTGGGGATCTCCGCCACAGCAGCAATGGCTTCGGGAACCCCAGGCACAGTGTGGTCAATGTTTTTGAAGGGAGAGCTCCCAAGAGCCAAGGGGACCGGCCACATTACCATGACAGATCCCTCTCGCGAAGCATCTCCTTGAGGAAAGCGAAGAAGCCTCCGCTGCCGCCGTCGCGGACCGACTCCCTGCGCAGGACGCCCCGCAAGGGTGCCCCGGCCCCGGGGCCGGCGCTCAATCGGGGCCCACGGGCCTCGCCGCCGCGGGTGCTGCGGCTGGACCTCGGCGGCGGGGGCGGCGGCTCATCCTCCCAGAGCCCCTGCAGCGACGCGGAGGAGCCCTGGCCGCCGCGCTCCCGCAGCCCCAGCACCGGCAGCGCGGCCAGCAGCGGGGCCTCGGCCACCACGCCCACCGCCTCCTCACTGGGCGGGGCCGCGCACAGCGACACGAGCAGCATCAGGTCGGAGGGCGCCGAGTCCTGGCCCTACTGCGCCCACGGCCCAGGCGCGCACGGGGACCTGGGGGGCGCGCAGGGGCGGCCTGGGCGCGGGGGGTGCGGGGCAGCGGGTGCCGGGGGCTCCGTCGCGGCGGTGGGGAGCCCAGCGCGCAGGGTCACCTCGCCGTCCAGTGGGTACTCTAGCCAGTCCAACACGCCCCCTGCGCTCACCCCAGTGCCGGCGCTCTTCAAGGCCGCGTTGCCGGCAGACGGCAGGGCCAGGGCGAAACCCAGGGTCCCCGAGAGGAAGTCCTCCCTGGTTTCCTCGGGGTCGCTGTCTGCGTCCTCCACGTCCCTCTCCTCCAGCACCTCGGCGGATGGGGGTGGGGCCGCGAGGACACCGGGCTCCACGCCCCCCTTCCCTCCTCCGCCCTTCCCTCCTCTGCCCACCTCGACGGAGGCCCCTGAGGGCGCTCCTCGGCCTCAGTCTCCCCCGTTCCCCCCTCCGCCACCACACGTGCTCCTCACTTGTCCCCCCACGCCCCCTGACCCCCTTCTCCTGGAATCCTCTGTCCCCGCAGCGCCCCCGCCTGCCCCACCCCTCGACCCCAAGCTGCTGGAGGACGCCCGGTCTCCTTTCAGAGACTCTGGCCGGGCAGAGCCTCCTCGGGAGGCCTGCCGGCGGCTTCCCGATCCAGAGGAGGGCAGGCTGCCCCCGCTGATAACCCGGGAGGCTCTGCGGACGGTGCAGCTGCGGCCGGTGAGGCCGAGCCCAGGGCCCGAGGTGGCCCCGTCGTGCGGGCAGGGGCTCCGGAGAGAACTCACGCCGGCTGCTCCCCAGGACCGCGGGAAGCCATCTGCTTCCCCGAAATCCCGAAATAGCACGAGAGAGATGCAGCGCGACAGCCCGCCCGCCTGCGCCCCTGGCGCTCGTCCCACTCCCGCCGGGAGCCCGGGCGGGGGGCGCGGGGATGCGGGGGACCCCGGGGCTGGGCCCGGCACCTCGCCCAGCAGAAAGCCACCCCCCATTGCCAAGAAGCCCAAGCTGGTCCTCGTGGTGCCGCCCCCGCAGAGGCAGCTCCCGGCGCCCGGCCCGAGGGGAGAGGCGGGCGGCTGTGCGGCCGGGGCCGGTCTAGAGGGGACTCGCTCTCGCTGCTCAGAGTTGGAGGGGGGAGCCACGGGGTCCGTGTCCCCGCGCACCCTGGACACCGATGTTCCCGCGGTGCAGCCTGACGCCTGGCGGGCCACCGAGCAGGAGCAGCCGGAGGGGCAGGAGGAGTCGCGCGTGGAGGACGGAGCGCACGGAGCGGGGAGCGGCCCGGCCCCGCAGGACTCGCGTCGTGAGTGCCCTTCCCTGTCCGCTCCAGCAGGGGGGACCCGTGTCCCTGAGGGCCAGCAGTGTGTGGGCTTCCTGTGCGTCTCGCACTTAGGGTACCGACTGCATTTTATGAGATTTTTCAATACCCCAGCTCTGAGGGTAGCTTCCAGAGAGGCCGACAGTCGAGGGGTGTGGTGGTCTGCAGCAGGCGGGGTCTTAAACAGCGCCGAGCCGTCCCCCCGGAGAGCTGCAGAGAAATGGCACAGCAGAGAGAAGGGGGCGCTGGAGTCTAGACCCTAACAGCAGAGTGGGCGTTGGCTCTTGTGTTCGTGTTGGCCCCCATCCTTGTAGCATACCCGGCTCCAGACCCTGCTGCCTCCCCCGTGGCTCGCAGACTGTCGGGATGGCGGAGGGTGTGTTGGGGGGGCTTGGCTGAAGACGGCTCAAGTCACTGTCGTCTTGTCTTTCTGGTCTGCTTGTCTGCAGCTGGGGCGCCGCAGCCCGACGCGGCCGGTCCTTCCTCGGAGGCCTGCGACCTCCTCCAGGAAGAGGAGGGCGATGAGGCCATGACCCCCAGCAGACCCCGGACCACCGAGGACCTCTTCGCCGCTATTCACAGGTGTCCGGAACCCCTTTCTCTGTTATTCTGCTCTGTGTGTCCTCCTTTCCAGATGGCTCCTCGATGTGTTTTTCTTTCTTGAGGTTTCTTCTGTCACCCAATTGGGATTCCTTAACTTGATGATGAATGTTTTGTATGTGTTTCTGTACTTTCGCTTCCTCTGCAGTATCTGTTTTACTTTGCCCCACCGGTTTTATGAGGGGGGCAGGGACACAGGCGCTCTGCGATGCTTCTGGCCGGCACTGCACTTGCTGGCAAGAAATGCAGCGTGTCGGTCATATGATGAGGTGTTTATCAGAGTGGGGCTGGAGCGGGGGCGGCCCGTCCACGAGGAGGAACGCTGTGTTCCGTGGACATAAGATGCACAGACTGGTTCTACGGGACTTCTTTCCTTCAGGTGTTTTATTATTTTTATTTTACAGAAAAACTAGGATTTTAGAGTGCAATTTCTCTGGCTACTTAAATGTTTCTATGAAAGAGTACATCTTTTTTAAGCAGGTGCAGAAGGAGCGCAATTTGCTTCTTAGTGTATGCTGCTAGTGCCACCTACTGGCATCAGAAATTATTGGGCTTAAAAAAGTATAGAGTAAATTTTTCAAAATAGCTGCCTGAACTGTTATACTTTTCTATGTGGTCACCTTGAAAAGTGAACATGACTTAGCGCTAGAGTTGTATTTATTGCTTCATTTTTCTGGTTGTGAACAGCCGAGCACTCCCACAACAGTGTCACTGTAGAAATTTTGAGATTGGGTGTGTGCAGGTACTTTAAAT
This sequence comes from Equus caballus, assembly GCF_041296265.1. Classification (NCBI taxonomy): domain Eukaryota; kingdom Metazoa; phylum Chordata; class Mammalia; order Perissodactyla; family Equidae; genus Equus; species Equus caballus. Next base: position 90,912,701 of record NC_091693.1, on the reverse strand, counting down.
CGTAATGCTGTGGAAACCCTGGCTTCCTCCGGACTGGTCTGCACGGTGTTCTCAGACGACCCTGTGGATGCCCAGATGCTGCCAAGGCCTGGCATTGCCCTGAGTCAAGGTCCCTTTTTCTCCTCCTGAAACTAAACGTCCTATAAAGTCATTTGATTCTCTGTGTGGATAACCTTGTGTCAGGACTGTTTTCCCAATTCTTGGAATCTAACTGAAAAGACCGTTGCACAAGATGGGGGCATAGTGCTTCCCCACCCAAAATTCCTCCTGCGACACAGACACCTAACTCAGAGGGAAACCAGCTGTGAAGTCAGGTGTTTGTAGCTCTAGTGTGGCTCCAATATCCCAAAAGACCCTGAAGACTGCCCCTTTAACGTTGACTAGTTTCTTTGACCTCATTAGAATAAAAATGTAGCTTGTTATCAAATTACTTCTCAAAACAGGGAAATGAAAATGCTGCATCTTTTTTTTTTAAAGATCGGCACCTGAGCTAACATCTGTTGCCAATCTTTTTTGTTTTCTCCCCAGAGCCCCCAGGACCTAGTTGTATATTCTAGTTGCAGGTCCTTCTGGCTCTGCTATGTGGGACGCCACCTCAGCATGGCCTGATGAGCAGTGCTAGGTCTACACCCAGGATCCGAACCAGTGAAACCCTGGGCCGCTGAAGTGGAGTGCACGGACTTAACCCGTTGCCCATGGGGCCAGCCCCACTGCATCCTCTGAAACCAACTTTACTGGCATTTCTAGAAGTTTACTTAGATGTTTGTAACTCTAACCATGCTGGACACACAATCAGCACTCAATTATATAATATTTTCTGAATTAAGTGAAACCAGTTGGAATTTAACTGTTAGGAAATTCTTCCAAGACTGGACATGTTTCATTCGGTGTGGAGTGCATGGGGCTGCTAACCACACACCACACAGCGTGTGTGTTTATAACTAGTCCACGGAGAAGCTGTGTCACCTGGCTGCTGTTGATAAACACCTGGGCTCAGTGAGAAACCAGCTGTCGTGGGGCCAAATTACTACCTGCTTTTCTTAAAAATATGCCGAAAGTCTCCTCTGTATTTTATTTTGGGGACCTCAAGGCACTGAAAACTGCGGTTTCTCCTGTCGGAGAGTTGTATCTACTGCAGATGTGGGTCGGCCAGCATGTAGTTCTGTGCACATGGCAGAGGCAGGGCTGGGTGGGGTGCAATTGCACAGGGAGAGCAAGACATGTGCCAGTCTCCTTTTTCACACTGATGATATGTCAGCAGACCTAGGAAAAATCCATCTGAAGTCTGATTTTTAGGATTTTATTTTATCTTATATCCTTCAGCATCTAAGCTAATAATTTAAAATAAAGACCATCTAAATTGAAACACAGCTTCCAAATTTTACAATGCAAATTAATTCACTTCAGATTTAAAGCCAGATGGAAAATGTGGAACACCAGTTGAGGTGTGAAGTTTTTATATTTATTGAAGTAGTTTTCAAGCCAGTGTTAACTGTTTAAGCACTTTCTATAGCCATCTTTTTTAGAAATACACACACAGTGTATATATGTGTTTACATGTATATACATCCATGTATGTAGAGAATTTGTATGTTTAGACTTAATTCCCATTTTAGGGGGCAGCTGCTCTTGAGAAAAACAATACTTTTATAAATTCTCATCTCCTCTCAATTCTTAATCTACATCCAAAGGCATCACTTTGATCAGGTGCACTGTGGCTTTCAGCACACGTCGCTACTTACAAACCAAATGATTGGGACTGGCCCAGTGGCACAATGGTTAAGTTCTCACACTCTGTTTCGGCAGCCTGGGGTTCTTTAATTCAGATCCCGGGTGCAGACCTACACACCACTCCTCAAGCCATGCTGTGGTAGGCATCCCACATATAGAGTAGAGGAAGATTGGCACAGATGTTAGCTCAGGGCCAGTCTTCCTCAAAAAACAAACAAACAGTTACACCACAGACCAAGCCCTGCAAGCGTGAGGTGAGCGGGCTGCTCTGGGGAGTGGCCAGTGGGAGCTGTGAGGTCCGTGCTGTCAGTGGGAAGATGCTCCACCATGTCCTGGTTCTTGTGTTCAGTGTGTGACCTCACTCTGTGCACCTCACTTACCTTCTCTGGTCAGACTAAACCATCCAGAGTCTTTTCCAGCTCCACAGCTCGGAGGCATCAGTGACTTACTCAGAGCACTGCTCTCCTGACAGCCGAGCAGGGCCATGGACCCAGCTCTGCAGGCCACAGGGGCTGGCGCTGCCCTGGGACCCCACGTTGGGTCCTTACCATCCGCTTTCTTCCTCTGGTGACTTGTTTTTGGCCGGCAGCTAGAGAGACCCCTGGGGGCACCAAGCGCCCGCCGTGGGCCGTGCTCCTGCTGCACAGGTCTCATAAGAGCAGTGCTGAAGCCTGACCTGCGGCGGGAAGGGAAACTTGTTTCCCTAAGCAACACGGGAAGGTGTGTGCACACCTGCTCTGCGCCTGACACGTGAGGCTGTTCCTGCGTCATCTTTGTTGATAGACTGAGCCATCAACAGCTATTCCCTCTCCTGGTAGGAACAGGGTCAGAAACTTTGACTTGCCCAAGGCCATGTGGCTCCAGAGGTCTTCTCTCCTTGAATCCTCACGGACCTGTGAGCTTGGCATCATCCTCCCCGTCTTACACATCTGAGAACTAGGGTGCAGCATAGATGAGTGATTTGTCCAAGGTCACACAAGGTCACTGCAGTTGATACTGCTCGGATCCAGCCCCTACCCTGTGTGTACAGATGGCCCCTCATACCTGCCCCTGTGGTGAGAGAGAGAGAGACCCGAGAGAGAGACCCGAGTCTTTGTTTTATTCAATGTTGCGTGTCCTTCCAGCAGGTCCCCCTGCACTTAGCCGAGTTGTTGTGAAGAGACCAGCGAAGGGCCACGTGGCTCATCTGCTTGTCGTCTCTGACTCACCCACTGAGCAGAGAGGTCCTTAGGGACCGAGGAGGAGAAGCTGCCCTTCCCTGAAGGCCCCTCCTCCTCACCCTCTGTCCCCACTACTCGCGTTCTCCCATCACTCCATGGGAAACAGGGTTTGGTGCGGAGGTTCACTCTATTTTCTGGAAACTTGGATTTCTGGGAGTGGACATAGGGTCCAGTGAGAGCCGAGGAAGGCCAGTTTATGTCAAACTCTAGAATGACGGAATGTGAATTTGAGGAGTTGTTCTAGAACCTCAGGGGGCCTGTCTCCGTGGAGTTGGCTTGTCTCAGCGCTGGCTCCAAACAAGGAAGGGAAACAGGCTGCCCAGCACTGTGAGGGTCACTCAGGATCAGTCCAGTAGGAGAGCTAAATGGAAATGGCACTTAACTAAAACCTTTGGAAATGGTCCCATCCAAAGTAAGATAATAGGGTGTCTGAGATTTGTTTCAAAATAATCCAGGGGGTGGAGGTGAACTGGGGGCCGTGAGTTGGTGTTCTCATAGCTGGGTCGTGTGTGAGCACACGATGAACTGTTCTTTTTGCACAGAGGTTTGGGAGGCTTCCTGGTAAAAATAAGAGGTAGTGACTTAAACGTGTCGTAGAAAAGCAGGATGGCTGTGGTGACAGTGACGTCTAGGGCCTTTGGGAATTCATCTTTATCTTAATGCTATTAAATCTCAGATCCAAGAGGAAAGTCCTTGGCCGTAAAGACTCGGATGACGACCACTCCCAGAACCACTCCCCATCCCCTCCAGTGACACCCACCGGTGCTGCCCCCAGCCTGGCCTCCCCGAAGCAGGTGGGGTCGATTCAGAGAAGCGTCCGCAAGAGCAGCACCAGCAGCGACAGCTTCAAGGCTCTGCTGCTGAAGAAGGGGAGCCGGTCAGATGCCAGCGCCCGCATGTCGGCCGCAGAGATGCTCAGGAGCACAGACCCCAGGTTTCAGAGGTCAAGGTCGGAGCCTTCGCCAGATACCCCCCAGAGCCCATCAAGCTGCTCCCCAGGCAAGAGTAGGAGGGCCCAGGAGGAGTGGGCCAAGAACGAAGGCCTGATGCCTCGGAGTCTGTCCTTTTCCGGCCCCAGGTACGGCCGTAGCCGGACGCCGCCCTCTGCAGCCAGCAGCAGGTACAGCGTGCGGAACCGGATCCAGAGCAGCCCCATGACCGTCATCTCGGAAGGAGAAGGGGAAGCTATGGAGCCTGCAGATGACAGGGCTCCCTGGACCGTGGGCACTGCAAGGGGCTGTCCGCTGGACGGACTGGCAGGGGACGACATATTCGAGGGCAGCCTGCTCTGCGGCAGGGAGCCAGCCGCCTCCCTGCGGGCCCCGTCTCCCGGCCCTGCAGGTGGCACAGCCACTGCAGAGGGCGGGGGTCCTCTGAGGGAGGAGAGCTAGGGGCAAGGACGCAAGTCTCCGGAGATGTGGGGGACACGCACGCGTCCCTCCAGGAGGCCTGCAGGCCCCCACCGGTCCATGGGCCTACCCAGTGTCTGTGCCGTGGGCCCTGCGGTGGGAGGGAGGGAGAGAGGGTTGCTTAGGGCTCTTGGCATGTCCCATGTGGCTGAAAAGCAGGTAGAAGGTTAACTTCTAGAAGTGCTTCCTGGGGAAGATTTTGTCTTTGCTAAATGTGGAGTGTGTGTAGGGGTGTGTGTGCATTTTGAAAACTTTTTACATTAAAAAAAATACACACACAAACAGCATGTACAGAAATAGAAAGAAAGAGTTAAGCGGGGTAGAGGAATGGGGTCTTCTGGATTAGGTGGACATTGCTTTAAAGTGTCCTGTTTATGGAGGTTAGTGAGTTCCAGAAGGGAGGACCATTGCTTCTAGGTGGGGGGTGGTGGATGTGCTGGTTCTGGGTGCACAGACATGCACAGGTGTGCTTCCGGGGAGCCGTGTCGTGGTTCACCCAGAAAGTTGGGAAAGGGCTAAGTGACTCACTGGTTCAGGTACTTTTTTCTGGGGGAAAAAGGCTGTTTCTTTTTTGTACAAATGGCACACATGTGGAAGTGGCAGCGCTGTGACTCGGAGCCTGCTGCTGTGTAGCTCAGACACACAACTTTTAGCCTGATTTTTAGAAATGTGGGTAGTTTTTTAATGACTTTCCCCCTTGAGTAGCAGCTGAGACCGTCCTCGAGGGCCAGAGTGATGGCGTGCACAGGCAGAGAGGGGAGGGAGCAGAAGGGAGAGGAGTGAGTGAGACGCTGCTGGAGTGTGTTACCTGTTTATTAAATAAAGTTATTTTTCAGGATTAAATTTAAAAACTTGCACTACAGAACTGTGGGTGGGGCTTTTCCTTTTACAACTGTTTTGTACCAGAGTTTAAACTTCCATTTGGCAATTTCTTATCACTTGAAATGTCAACATTTGCTAACTTTTGGATATCCTTTTGGTTACACCAAAGAAAAAGTTATGGCTATTTTTCTTGGAACAGCCTACAGTTTCATGTCCTCATTTAGAAAGGTTTATCAAAATCTATTATATATTATCTTACTTTGAAGAAAATGCTGAATAACTCCTGTTAGTCAAATAAACTGATAAAAATTGTCAGGGCCTGGCTATTAATTAGCCCTAGGAAATGAGTTTTTAGAGTAAAAAGATTTTTTGCATCATTTGGTTTGTGCATTTTTGTATTTTTTATAAATAATTGAGTTGGCTACTTACCTTCTAATCATCTCCAGTTAGAATTTCAACACTTGTAGACATGGAAGAGAAGTGTCAAGTATTTATTTTTATGTCGTATTCTTGTGACTCCTTCCTCCATCCCTCTCAAACACCAGTACTTAGACCCCTTTATTTGTTGGTTAAATAAAACAGAGTCTTGTCTTCTTCATTAGAAGGACCTAAGATGACAATACTGAGATTCTTGGCCTAAAGAGAACACAGCTGCCAATTGTCATCTCTTTTGGTAGGAAAATATCATCTAAAAGTTGGACTGACGGGCCAAATCTTCATGAGATTTATCTCATAAAATTTTAGATGCCCATTTGAGACATGTCTTTGAGACAAAAACAGGAATTTAGGCTCCTTCCCTTCTCTGAAGAAGACAAAACACTTCTTTTCATACAACCCGATCAAGACTGACATCTGGGCAAAAAGCCTTTTTACCATTTGGAGCGATTGTCTGCACAAGGGCACAAGGACCTTTTCTACTAAACTTGAGGAAATTGGTGTTGGCTGTTGAAGGTGAAGTCTTCTCATAGCTACCTAGGAAAGATTAGAATGTACGTGGATATCAGAAAACTTTAACTTAATATATAAATCATGTATGTTGAAGGTAAGATAAGCAACATCAAAACTGATTATAAAAATCCCCATTTTTAAAGGGACAAATATATTAGGTTTTTAAATTTGCTTTGAATAAAATGATTGTAAACATTTGACCCTTGTTTCTTTTTGTTTGTACCTGCGTTTTTGATTGCTGAGATTGGTCTTCTTGCACAGACCTGGAGCACTCGCTGGGCACAGACAAAGCAGTGAGACCAGAGGGGCTGGCAGGAGGCAGGGGCTCAGCAGAGAGGGGCCAGCACGTCACAGACACTGCGTGGTGCTGTCTGGAAGGGTGGATGGAAAGCATCTCTAAATGACGTCCTGGGGACCTTTGAATAAAAGACAAAAAACACGTTGACTGAGTTCAGAGGGTGTGACGTGTGGAAAGACGGGAGAACGTTTCATAGACTTGGATGAAATACAGGGAGACGAGAATCTAGACTCACCCTGAAACAGGAGGGCACCTGGAGCTTAGCTGCTTCCTGTGGGGGCTCACTCCTGGTCATGACCTTGTTGTATCTGAAAACTCAGGGTAGACTTGATCGCCCTCCTTACGCCCTGAGACATTGAGTGTCGGGCAGCCCTAGACAGAAGCCCCAGGGCTGTTTCCACCCAGTTCTTCTAAGAGTTGGGAGAAGGACCAAGGCCATTTCCACTGCTGGCTGGAAGCAGCCTCCACTTTGGTCTGACCTTTGCCTTCCTGTTTCTGGAGAATGTTGATTGAAGTCGCTGCTCCTCAGGTTGGGGGAGCATATTGTTTGGGGCATCACAAGGACAAGGAAAGAAAAGGTGTTTCTGTATCTGGGGCTCACTCTACCTGCCAGCACCTCGCAGCCCTGGTGGGCGTCCTGGGGGACAGGGGAGGTCGGGCTGGCTTTGTGGTTCTGCCTTGCTGTGTCTTCAGCACATTAACTGAACATGAGCAATTGTTTCCATTGCTGAGACCCATCATGAAATGAGCACAACAGGACCATTTGCTTTGGCAGATATTAGGATCTTTGGGGGAAGGAGGGTCTTTTGAACAACACAGGGACCTGATTCTTGAGGTCCGGGTGACTTTTGAGGTCTGTTTTCCTGTAATAAGCTAGTCAGTTACTGTAATGTCGTTTCTTCAGTGAGTTACCCTGAAGTGTCTTCCACAGGGGCCAGCCTTTATCCGCAGAACGAGGACTGGAGCAATCTGATCATCTGTTCAGTGAAAAGCACTTTATTAAATGCTTCTCATGGGCAAGGTAAGGATGAGGGCGCTCTGGGATAGAAAAACATGGCTGAGTTATCATTCAGGGGCTTCAAACTAGTGAAAAGACACACACACAATGGACTCCCGTAAAACACACAAAGAGGAGGAACACCTGACAAGCGTTCCCTTTGCCAACAGAACCTGAAACAAGTTCAGGCGGGTGGTGCACGCAGCCCGGACGCCAGACCTCACAGCCCGGGGTCAGGAGTCACTGGCACAGTTTGGCCCCTGAGACATGTGCAGGGGCCTGAGAGTTTACAGGAAAGCAGCTTTCCTCGTGTCGACGCCACCCCTCCTCTGTGGCTTCCTCCCTCCTTTTCTCCCTGGAAAGGACAGGAGGCTGGTGGAGGAACAGAAAGTGCTCTTGCAACTTCGGCACCAGTAAGGATGGAAGCCGCAAGTCACAGAAGGCAGAGGAGGAAGGAGCCCAGAGCCACCGTGCCAGCCTTGGGCTGTCTGCCACCAGCCCCAGCTGGGGGGGGGGGGGGGGGGGGTGTCAATTTTCATTCCCTGTGCAGCTGGGTGACACGTTCTCCGAGGGAGACGTCCCTGCCTCTGACGGGGTTGAAGGGGAGGGATTGACCTTGGTGACCTGAGCTGACTTCACTGCCAGGAGCCTTTCACCAGGCAGGGGCATCTGGGAGAAGAGACCTTCCAGATGCAAAGAGCGTGTGCAAAGGCACAGAGGCAAAGTGGAGGAGGGCATGTGGCTGAGGAGGAAGCCTCTGGGAAGCCTGGGGCACAGCCTGGAGGTGGTCTGGGGCGAGAATGTCGATGGACTGGGCTCTGTTTTGTCGTCCTGGGATGGGGGAGGTTTTAGAGAAGGGGAGTGACATGGCCTGCTTGGTTTGCAGCCCTTTTCTCCCATGGTGACTGCATCTAATCCCAGAGCATTGAATAAATGTGATACACACTGCACCCCGGGCCCCTCCCATCCCCACTTCCTCCGCAAGCTCTGGATCAGTCGGGCAGCTGCTACTCAGAATTGCATCTAGAGGTGTTTTAAACGTAACATGAAACCACACCTGTCCCTGCCTTCACCTGACCAGTAACAGCATTAGCATTCACACGAGGGCTCTGGCCCCTGGTCTAGGCTTGGCCTGTGGCCTCCTTTCTCTTCACCCCACATCCAAACCGTAACCAAGTCATGTAAACCATGTTGCCAAACAGACCACAAGTTCAGGTCCTCCTCACAGTTCAAACCGGCTCTCAGGCCAAACCTTTACCTCCTGACCAGACCAGACTGTTCAAGAGCCTCCCAAGAGGTCTCCCTGCCTTGGCTGTGCCTCCTCACCGGCTTGCGGTTCTTGCGACAAAGTGAGCTTTAAAGCAATTGAAGGCACTCCCCTGCTGGACCCCCTCCACAGACGGGACATTACAGCTGGGATAGGGTTCCAACTGCCAGCTGTGACAGGAGCGCCAGAGGCCTCAGTGCAGCAGGACCCCTCAGGAAGGAGACACTGAGGCAGGAGCCACAAAGGCCTCACTGGAGCGGGACGCCTTTGGAAGGAAAAGAGAGGAGGGCAGGGAGGCTGAAGGAGCTGTCACACTGATGGGCCAGCGGGTACGATGTGCTCTCCGGACAGGACCCTCGCTGCCAGGGTCCTATCTGGGCAGGAACAATGGGTTCTTGCCCACTCCCTTGCTTGGTCTTTGGCAAGGAGCCAACTGAGAAAAGTGTGCCCCCGCAGTTTCCCCAGCTCAGCGAGATCACTGGCCCCCAGCCCTTCCTGCCTTGAGAGTGGTGTCACTCAGCTGGAATGCCAGGTGGCCTCTGAGGAGGCTCTCAGCTCTCCTTGCTTCTTGCAGCTGAGCAGCAAGTCTCCTTGAAGCACACCTGAGGGAGGCATCCCCATGCCCGCCACGGTCCACCCCTGCCCCATGTTGATCTTCTTTTCCATAAATGTGTGGAGAGCAGCTCCTCCAAGGTTCCAGAAACTTCCCTTCCTGAGGAGAAATTTAAAAAGAAGAGTTCGATGGGAGCGACGACAGCACATCCTGCAGTGGGTCTCCAGGCCACCACTGGTACTCATGCCCCTCTTTTCTGAATTCCTTTTCCCTCAGCGGTCACCTCTGCGGATCTCGGCGGCTTTCCTGAGACTGTGACCGAGCTCTCGTTCCTGGGGATTCTGAGATCCTGGGCTGCTGCGCTGTTCATTCAGTTATAATTAGGCCAGGAGTATGGGAGGTGCCCCACGCAGGTCCCCTGAGTCCCACACATCCTGTGACAACAGGCTCACCACCTTCTGCAGTTCAGGATCAATTACCCCAGACAAGACGTGACTTTTCTTGGCGGCTGGTCCCTGGACACAAGGAGACAAGAGCCCAGGTGGCAGCAGGGGTTGAAGCTCAATGGCACCCTTGCTGTGTTGATACTGTTGCTATCACAGTTGATACTGTGTTGCTGTGTTGCCCAGGGAGGGTATACACCTTAGAGCAAGGACCTCGGGCTCTGTACAGCCCAGAGTTGCAGGGTGGGAAGTCCTATGTCACTCAGTGGCTCATTGGGAGCCATGGTAAGTGGGGCCACTCCTCCTTCCACCCCTGGTTCTCGGCTCCAGGCGTCCTTCCTGTTGTGGACACAGAACCAGACAGGTCTCTGATTTAGTAAGTCTACCATGTCCAGGAGATGGTACCCCATCTTGGCAGGGTGTTCCCTCCAGCATTAAGGCAGGTCATCCCAGTGTTCTATCAGCCAGCAGCTTCCAGGTGGTGCAGTATGAGAGAGGACCAGCAGGTCCCGTGGCCAGGGGCTAACTCTCCCTGTTGGACGTCATGATGTGTAGATCACACATTCAGTAAATTCATGTGAGCGGATCAGAGATTTTTTAAGTCCTTAGACTGTGGTGCTGGTCAAGGCCCTGTAAGCAGGAAAGAAAACTGCTACCTCAAATAGATGTCTGCCCTTGTGCAAATAAACTGCTGGCCCTTTTCAGAAAGAATGGGCAAATATAGCCAATAAGGCATCCCATGACCAGCCAGTCTTCTCACAGCCTCACCAGGGTTTCAGCATTGGCATCTGGCTGGCAGGTTGGACATTCAGAGTTAGCAGTGTCCAGTCAGCCTTGGGATGTGGGCATCCGTGGTGTTGGAGTCTGTGCAGAGCCTCTACCTTTGCCACCATGGCCACTCCATCTGTGTGCACATTCACCAGCCCTGGGTGAATGACAGCTGACATTCTGACACCGATGGGCCGAGTCACTTCGTCTGGTTGTTTAGTGCCCCCACTGCTGGGCACTAACACGTGATACAAAGTTTTCAGGTTTTGTGTCCACTCCCATATGTCCATCCACAAGCTCTACCCCAGACCTCCTGGTCTCAATCATCCATCCTCCTTTTCAAACTCCTGGTCAGTTGCCCAGGCCATTTGCTACGCTGTGATTCCATATACATCTCACCTTTCCTCGCTCACAAAGTGAATGACCAGGTCCACCACCAAAACATCTGCCCCTTTTTTGCAGAAAGATTGCAGATCTTTCTCTTGAAGTGGCCTGTCAGTGTCACCCCTGAGTGAGGGTGTAATGCAACTGCTGTCCATTTTCAGGTTGCAACCACATAGTAAGCTGACTCATTGATAAACCAAGTTCAAGCCTTTCCCTCCTCCTTCAGCTGATCTTACATGTCTCCCAAACAGCCGGGGGCAGGGCAGGGGGTGCAGCCCTGGTGCCATGGGGTCAGGCTCCTTGCTCCTGCAGCCTGCTTAGTGCTCTGGCCTTCCAGTGATAGCTCCTGGAGGCATTTCCGTCTTACGATGGACTGTGCTGGTCCCACCAGCTTTACGACGCGGTGGTTCTGACAGGACCCTGCTGAGACGGGTAGTTCTGTACACACGGTTCCACCTCCACCAGGACCCAGTAGAACCCCGCGAGCTGTTTTCAGAAGGACGTCATTTTCTCCGGCAGCACAGTCTTGCTTCATGGCCCAGGGGCCTGCTCTGGGATTCTCCCCTTGGGACTTGTCATAGATTCCACGTTGCATTCTCTTCACCACTGACACCTCCAGTAACACAGGATCTGCCTAATCGTGTGGTCCAAGCTGCCTGTTCCTTCACATATTTAACTTCTGGGTCTGTTTCTAGGGATTGCTTTCTTCTCCCTGATTATGGGTCGTGTTTTTATGTTTCTTTGCCTATTTTTCTCGTATTTTTTACTGGGTGTTGGGAACTGTGAATGATTTTGTTGTGTTCCTTTAAGTAGTTCTGGGCTTTGTTCTGGTGCACAGCCAAGTCTGCTGGAGTTGGCTTGATCCTTCAAGGCTTGCTGTCGAGCTTTGGGGGTGAGGTCCCCAGAATCCTTTGGTTTTAGGACAGCTGACCCTCACTGCTACTACAACAGCCCTTCGAGGACCCTCCCCGATGCCCCAGGTCCACTCTCACCAGGGGGAACAGAAGCCACCCCAGCCCCATCTGTGCTTGGGGCATTGTTTGTCCTACTCCCTTCCAGTTGCTCATTTCTTGGCTTGGGTGGTTTCTTCTCACACCTTCACAGGTCAGTGCTCAGCCAGGGCTCGAGGGCCCGCTGCAGACGGCGGAGCTCAGTGGGTGTCCTCCTCTTCTCCTTTACTCTGCCTGAAAGGTTCTACCCACCCTGCCCTCCCCCACGTTGACCTCTGTCTCCTCAACTCAGTGAGGCCACTGATCTCCATGTGGTCCCTCTTCCTGCTTTGCCACCTAGAAACTGCCTCTGAGCCGTAAGCTTGACCAATCAGTGGACTCACCTTGTTCCCTTTCTCTCAGAGGTCACAGTCACGTGCTGTGGACGCTCAATGTCCGGCTCCTGTCACCATCACAGCCTGCAGTCATTCCTCTCCACCAGTGTGCCATTCCATCTAACTGCAATGCTTAGACCGCCCCTAGTGCCAGGAGCTGCCTGTGCACCGCCTGCCCACCGGGGACGGGGGTCTCATAACCAGCCAGGCAGTGAGTCACCCAGTTCCAAAACGCTGGCTTAACATCCACAATCTTGGGCTGCCCCAATCCCAGTTGTGCCAGTGTGATGCTGAGATGGAGTTAGGATCACAAAAGATGTTTGGCAAAGTCACCCCCCTGGAAGGAAAGGGGAACAGGAGCTGTTGACAACGATGCAGACCTGATCCAGTCTCTGTCACGCACCACGGAGCTGTGGGGCACAGGCTATTAGAAGGGTCCTGAGTTGGGCAGCAAGGGTGTGGTCCTTGTACCCCCACCTTGCTCAGTATGGCTGGGAGAACCCAGAAGAAGCATGCTCTCAGTATCCCTGCTATGCTCAGTCATAGGCTGGTATCCCCCCAAGAAGAGTGTGTCCTCATGTTGAGTCTGCAGCAGACCCTGAAGGAAGGATCAGCTGGAGACGTGGGCTGACCACATCCCCGCAGCAGGCAGCGGTCTTCTCCGAAGGTGGGTCTGAGCGGCGCAGCTCCACAAGCGTGTCCACCACCACTCCAGCCCCAGAAGGAAATGACGGTGCTTGGGCCACAGTAGCAAACAAGCACCAGAAACCATCAGTGACAATGTGGCAGTGGTACCCTCACCTCTAAACCAGGCTCCAGATCACAGTAATCGGCAGCAGCCTCACCCTGGGAACCTCCACAACTAATGCTCAGTCGACCCCAAGCGCTCTGGAAAGTCCGCTAACCCTCGAACGTTGCGCGTCCTGAAGCTCTGTCCGCGGTCAGCGGTTTCCGTGTCCAGGAGACGGCCCTGAAGGCACAGCTCTCTCTTGCTCAGCAAGTGGGATGTGCAAGCTTTTGTTCTGGATACTGAAGGCACCCTTTCCTTCAACGTCGTCACTCTGCCCGGGGTGCCCCCACCCCATCTGACTGGATCCATCTCATCGTTCAAGTTGCCAATGTCTCTTCCTCCGAAGGGCCTTGCCTGAGCCCCCTGTGGCATCCACTGCACCCCAACAAGCCACACTCTGTCCCCTGCCCCATTTCCCTGGTCTGCGAACTCTCTCACCCTCTGCAACGTAACCTCCATGAGGACAGGGACGGTCTTCCTGACACCACTGTATTCTCAGCAGGAAGACGGACTGGACAGAAGAGCGAGAGACACCATCGGATTAGGTACGGTGAGTCACTGATGAGGATGTCTGCTCACCACCGTGTCCCAGGACCTGGACCTGAGGGCAGTGCCTGGAACACAGTGGGGACCCCATGATGCCTTATTCAAGAATGGATGAGGGGCCTGCCTGGTGGCGCAGCAGTTAAGTTTGCATGTTCCACTTCAGTGGCCTGGGGTTCGCCAGTTCCGATCCCAGGTGCGGACATGGCATCACTTGGCAACCCATGCTGTAGTAGGCGTCCCACATATAAAGTAGAGGAAGATGGGCACAGATGTTAGCTCACGGCCAGTCTTCCTCAGCAAATAGAGGGGGATTGGCGACAGATGTTAGCTCAAGGCTAATCTTCCTCAAAAAAAAAAAAAAAAAGAATGGATGAAAATAAATGACATTTCAGTGAAATGTTTAGGTGAAAAAGAAAGATTGTAAAGGGTTAAGCGATGACCAGAAAGCTTTGAATGAATGAATGCACTGAGTTTAAATGAATTGTTTCCAGACTTTTTGAAATATGTACTCATGAAAAATTGACATACATACGGACAAACGTGGACAGCTCTGGGGGAGCATGGAGGCGGGTGGGGCCGCCAACTTATTCCCTGTCGTGAACCCGAGATACCTCCTCACCACCTAGAGCAGGGAGAGGTGGGAATTAGTATGGTCCTGTGGAAGGATCTGGGGGGCTCTGGCTTAGTTTTGGGGTGAGGGATCAGGCAGAATCTGGGCCTGTAGGTGAGCAGTGGCTGGAGGTCCTGAAGACAAGGGAAGGGCTGGCGGACAGAGCGGGAATTAGCCCGACAGCAAAGGCGGAGGTTCCCCTGGAGGGATTTCCTGCAGGAAAGAGGAAAAGTCTCAACAGAAATGTGGACATGGGCTATTCTGCAGTCAGTGCCACATGATTAAAATCAGTGGTTCACTGCTGTGAGAAATATCTCTGCATTGATCAGTTTACGGCTGAAAATTTTTTTGTTATGATTTATGGAAGAGGAGGTAAAAATCGGATGGCCCGAACTTGTACAAAATTGAAGTTTTTATTGACCGTGTTTCAGATTACAACTAAATCTTGCTAATCAGAAATATGCTTTTCTCATTTAAAATGGAATTTACTGCATAAGAGATGCCTATTTATGTAGGACTGTAGAGTAAATATTGGAAATATTGACCTCACACCAGCAGAGGCTGGTGCTGTGACATTCCTCAGCCAAAGGCTGGCAGCCGTCCTCCCACCGGACAGCTTGTGATGGTGAATGAGTGAAAAAAGAAATTAATTTCTTTCTCGTAAGCACAAAAATGGAATGAATCAATAAATAATCGATGCAAGCAAATGCCTTTGGAAAATAATTGCCTGGGATTTTAAAATTTATCCCCGTAATAATATCACAACCAGAAATCTAGCACGTTCTGTGACAACAGCTACAGTCTAAGCGGCGTCTCCAAGGTCAGAGTCAGGTTGATTATGCGTGTGTCCTGTGCAGGAGGAACAATTCCGTGCCCCAGTGCACTGGCGGCCTGAGATAGCTGCTCTCCTGAGGAGCCACCTCCCCGGGGACACGGTCCACAGCAGGGGCCCAGGAGTCAGACTGCCCGGATTCCAGCCAGCTGTGCCCTTTCAGCTCCTAGGGCAGGTCCCCTAACGGCTCTGTGCCTCAGCATCCTCATCTGTGAAATGGAGACGATACAACGTGGAGCAGAGTTGCTGCGAGGGTTGAATGTGGTCACTCTGTGAAGTGCTTGGAAGGGTGCCCAGAAGGCAATGCAATCCACACGGGGCAGCTATGGGGACTGCTAACCGCCGCCCCACTGAAGCCAGGTTAGGGAGAGTCATCTTACAAGACACCGTACAGCACTGGGGTTCAAGGGACCTCAAGCATCATCTGCCCCACCCTCGGATCGATTGGATACTCAGACCTCTGATGCAAGTGATCACGTGGTTTCTGCTTAAACACAGGCTATGATGGGACCTGGGAGGGTGTCACCCTCGGCAGCTTTAGCTGTTGGGAAGTCCCTGAGCTCCAACTGCTTTTCTCTTTCACTCCCGCAACCACCATCCTCTAGGAGCCCAGGGAAGAGCTAGCGCCCCTCCCACAACAGCTGCCGGGTATCTGAATGTGACTTTGTCCCCCCAGGACAAGCATGTTCCAACACTCCCAGGACAGGATTCCACCCTCCTTGACTTGGTGGCAACGTGCTCTGAAAAGCCAATCATTTTTATACGACCTCCAGAAATACTTCATGAAATACTTTAAAAATTCAAGTGAATTTTGAAATTACACGTTTGTATACATTTTAAACTGTGCCATTATTGAGTATCAGAATAGGATGGGAAGTCACTAACTTCATAAGCTTATTCTTTGTCAGAAATACTATTGACACTTTTGGGTACCGTGAGAATTTTCTTGGGTGGTGCGGGCAGCAGGCTGACGAGGACAAGGACTCAACAGACAATCTGACTTTCGTGTCCAACTGCACACCACCTCTCCAGGCCGACAGCCCAGTGGTTCCACACGGGATATACCTTTAACATTTTTATTGCTAATGTCTGGAGGGGATGACCTCCAACTGACACGAATCCAAGCAGAGAAAGGCACCGTGACTATGATACAGAGAAGAAGCGGGTGACCCAGCATCTCCCAGAGCCTCGAGGAGGTAACGCGCTCGAGCTGCGACCCACCCGAGGGTCTGGGATGCTGCCCCGCTAGCTGACCTGTGTGTCTAGATGGAGTGCAAGCATTGAGAAGGCACCTTGGGAACAAGCTCAGTTCAGAGGGGGACACTCAGCGGAGACGGCAGACGTGGGTTATTGCAGGTGGTGCGACGTCTACGCACAGAAGCACTGCCCCTGGCAACGGAGCATCCTCTGTTTCTCATTCCTTTTCTTCGGAGGGTTCATTTTTCTGAATCAACCACACCTCGTTGTTTCTGTTAAGCAATTTGAAAGGACTGCTGTAGCCTGCAGTGTAGTAAACCTTTTCATCGAAAACTTTTCCTTCTTCCCTCAAAATGCTTGCCAATGTCAGGAGTTGTTCTCGGTTCTTCTGGGCACTAGAGAATCCCTCGAAAGACCTACAAAGGAGAGAGTACATGACCATGAGTGACTTCAACGCTGAGGCGAACGTGAGTCTGAGGAGAGGAGCCGACACCACAAATGCTGGAAGAAGTGCAGTTCCAAGCACCCCCTCGGCAGCTAAGCTGATCGTCCCGCCTCTGGCTCCCGGTCTCAACGTGACCTCAGCACGTGGAGGAGAGGCAGGAGAGCACGCCCCGCCCGCGGGCAGGCGGGTTTGGGATGTTCACCATCTCCGGCTCTGACTCTGCTTCTCAAACCTCAGCGTGTGTATGAGTCACCCGGGAGTCTTGCAAGAATGCAGACTCAGGAGGTCTGTGGTGGCCGGAGTCCATTCCTAACAGCCACCCAGTCATGCCGATCCCAGGACTCACTGAAGCCCCTGAAGCCTCCCTTCCAGACTCAGTTTTCCATCAAACCTCCCCTTCTTCCTCTCCTCAGCAAAGGGGAGGCACTGTATGACAGAGGAATATGATACAGTTTTCAATTTATGGTTTAATGGAAGAGTTTCAACAGAGACAGGACCAGAGTGTGTGGGGACACGGAGCACATGATTAAATCGGGGTTGGGGTGTCACCTGAGGATGGTTTTGCTGGGCAGAGGAAGACAAGGGGTAAGAAAAGGAAGAGAAGTGCAAAATTACAAAGCATGTTCATAGTGAGGCAGAGTACGAGGTCAGGAAGTGAGTCAGAGCCAGAGGAAGAACCTGGTACACCATCCTAAGGCCTTCTGAGATTATCTGGAAAGATGCTGAGCAGGAAGGTAACTTGATCGGATCCAGCTAAGAATGCAGACAGACAGACTGAAAATGCATCGGAGAGAAGGTCCTAGTTAGGGGGCTGCTATGGGGATGAAAGAAAAGACAGTCAAAAGATAGATATAAAATGGGGAATGAGAATAAAAGGTTAAGTGTAGATTTTAAAGTATATAAACATACACACCCTGAGATTAAATCAGGACGGCACACAGACCGAGCTGAGTCACTGACATGTAAACATCATGGGTTTTATTTTGAAGGTTAAGAATAGGAAACACAGAGAAACAATAATATCCCTAGTATGCCTTTTTTAGCATAAGTTTTGTTTTTCTTTTGGTGAGGAAGATTGGCCCTAACATCTGTGCCAATCTTCCTCTATTTTGTATGTGGGATGCTGCCACAGCATGGCTGATGAGTGTGTGTAGGTCCATGCCCAGGTTCCAAACCTGTGAACCCTGGGCCACTGCAGCAGAGTGTGTGAACTTATCCATGATGCCACAGGGCCAGCCCCAGCATAAGTTTTATTATCAATATGCCGATGGAAAAGATCAGTCCTGCCACTCTTCAGACAAGATGCGAGCTCTCAAGGGCACAAACTAGGCCTGTTTTATTCAGTGTCTCCCGGGCACCAGGAGTCATTCCTGGTGTGCAACACCTTTTAAATCCTTGTTGAATACGTGTAGGAACCTACCTACGCGTGCAGTGTACTTAAAATATCGAAGATAATTTTCATTGTGTTGACTGATCATAATTCTAAACCAGGTGTTAAGAAACATATTGGTTCCTAAGTTTACTATCTATTTCCTTAATGAATAGCCAGCTCTTAGTATGTTCTGCCTAAAGGGAATTTGTTTTCAGATCCTACTTCTTTGAAATCAAATCTTGAGCCCCTAATTATAACCCGTCTTCTGCTCTCTGAATACACGTTGTTCCATACGGACCTGTCCACGGCTTTCTTCGGCACACAAACATATACCAACACCCCGCCCCCCAACACACATACACACAGCTGCCCTGACAGGAGCTGAAGGAGGTGGGTGGAGTAACACCCCGTGTGTTCGGGAGGAAGTCACCGTCTATGCACAGGTCATCCTGAGGCAGACTAACAGGACAGAGCGGCGGGTTGGCTGGAGAAGCTGAGGAAGGCCTCCCAGACGAGGTG
Organism: Equus caballus; assembly: GCF_041296265.1. NCBI lineage: Eukaryota > Metazoa > Chordata > Mammalia > Perissodactyla > Equidae > Equus > Equus caballus. The sequence continues at coordinate 90,894,226 of NC_091693.1, read as the reverse complement.
CCCCCTGATCCAAGTCCTGGAGGACCAGCACGTGACAGACACGAGGGCACTGCTGAGGGAGACAGGAGCCTCCAGGGCGACGGGTGGGCTGTACGGACGGCGGGGGCTGAGGAGCGCACGGAGTGGCGGAGGCAGAGACGGCAACTCCTTACCAGGTTGGTGGTGAGGCGGAGAGGAAGGGAGTGACCCAGGAACTCCAGGGACACTATCACCAGGTACTTTGTGTGCTTTTAAATTTCAGCTGAATCTAATGTCAGGACTGAGTTAAAAAGGCACTGGAGGTGTGAAAAGTCCGGGACCAACAGAGGCAGTCAGTGCAGGAAGCAGCTCCCATCCCTCGGGCTGGGGACACGGAGGGTTTGGGGTTCTCAGAGCCTAGCAACTGGGAGGAGGGGAGCATGCACTGTGTCTTTTTTTTCAGGCTGACTAGATGGCAGCTGAGGGCAGCCTTATGCCTTTTTTGGGGTATAATTTGTCTTGTGTCTTATCTGTGGAAAGTATGGAACAGACTCCTCCTTAAATAAACTGATTATGTCTGCAAGAAACCCTTAGTAACATACAAAACCGAGCCAGTAGGCAAACACCACCAGAGGCACTGGACCTGTTTTTATGGAAGGGTGAGAATCCACCGACAGGCTGCAGGAGCCCACTGAGAGCAGGAAGTGAGGGAGCAGTGCCCGCTGTGTCATCGCCTCTTACCGCACAAACACGGTCATTCCAGCTCTGTCTTCAATGAAGACGTCTGCCTCTGAGGGCCTGGGCGGATCAGGTTGCTGGTCGGAGGGTACATACAGGGAGACAGTGATGGTAGGCTGGCTAAAGGGATCCGCCCCGGGCTCCACGCAGGTCGTCACCGGAGCTGTCATCTTTATTTTCTTCTCTGCGCCATGAAAACACATATTGGAATACAAAGGAGATTGTGGAAGCAGATGAAGTGTATGTCCAACTACTTTAAAAACTCAACGTATTATTTTCTGATCTGAGTTTCTTAATTTACTTTACTGACATAAATATTTACCTTTAAGATAATTTTCATCTTTAAAAAATAAGGCCAAAAGGACTCAATTGTCCACTGTTCACATTACTTTCTGTACTATTACTATTTTTGGTTAATAAATTCCCTAGATATTGGAGTAAAAAGGAAAATTAGCGATCACATAATCTATTCTCTATTTTTACCATTTAGACACGGGGGTCCCTTCGGCTAAGCGATCCAAATAAACAGCGTGCAGCCAGACCCAGAAGCGCGTCCTGAGCCTTGGGATCCGCCGCTTTGCGCCCTCCCGCTTCCTCGCCTCTCACACCCAGGCGCGAATGACGTCGAAGCACCGGCCATGAGGAGCCCCGGCTCACCCAGCAGGCTCGCAGACAAGGAGCACCGCCCCCCCAGACGCCGCCAGGGTCCTGGGCATAGCCCTGTCTTCGAACACTGTCTTTCATGTTCTGTCTTAGAATATTTTTCTATTCTAAAGGATATTTCTTTAAAAAGCTAAAACTCAACAGTAAGCCGGGGGACTCAACCAGGACGCACACAATCACCAGGTATATGCCCCTCGCACCTGTCTCGTTTTTGCCTTGAACGTAGCTGTTCAGCCTGGCAAAGCCCGTCTGGACGGCGGAGTCCCAGTCCGCGGACTCCACGCGAGTGCTGACCCAGCGGGCCGGTCCGTAGTGCCGGGTCTCGTAGCTCCCGGGCTGAACGGGACACGGAAAACCCGGGCAACGAGCCTAAGGCGGCAGGACCGCGACGCGCCAGCCCGCGCAGGATCTGGGTCAGGGCGCCCGGCCCCTCCCCGGGTTCGAGATCCGGGACCACCCCCCTCCCCGGGTTAGAGACCCGCCCCTGGGTGAGAGATCCGGGCCCTCGCCCCGGGTTAGGGACCTGACAACCCCCTCATCGGGTTAGAGGCCCTCCGGGGGGTGGCGGTCCACTGAGTTCAAGTCCGGAACAAGCCCCGCCACGCCCCGCAGCCTGGGGTCCCACCGCGGGTTCCGGGGCTTAATGGGATCTTTTCTTTTTTCCACGGCAAAGACAAGACATTGGGACGATGCCCAGTACCGAGTCACGGCTAAACCACCGAATTCTCCCGTTGGTGAAGGCTGGGCTTCGGCTCAGGCCATTTTAAAAGTCGTGCCTTTTACCAAAATCCGCGGGACCCTCCGGCCTCGCTCAAATCACCCGAACTCGGCCCCGCGCCCCGCCGGCCCGCGCCCTCCGCGCCGCGCCCGCGCCCACCTGGGGGCCCGCGCCCCGGGGCGCCGTCCAGCCCGGCGTCTCCACGGCTCCGGCCGCGCAGCCCTCGGCCGCCCCCGGCTCGGGCTCCGGCACCTCGGCCATCGGCGGCGCCGACGCTGCGGGAAAGCCTGGGGGGCTGCGGGAGGGGCCGCCCCGGACACCGCCCTCCTCCCGCCGCGCGCGCCCCCGCGTCCCCGCCCCGCCCCGGTCCCTCCTCCCGCCGAGACCCGCCCCCGACGCTGCAGCTCCGCCGGCCGCGCCCGCTGCGGGGTTCCTGCGCGCGCCTGAGGCCCGAGCCCGGAGACCGGACCGCAGGCCCTGCGCGCCGCGCCCTTGCTTTCTATCAACAGGCGCGGAGGTGTCCACTGTGGAGCCGGGGCTTCCGGTGTCACCGGCTCGGAACCTGTTGCGCCGTCCCGCCCGCGCTGGGAGCGGGTTCTGCCGGCGCGAGTAGGCGAGTGTGAGCGCCCCGCCCTCCGTGAAAGGAGGGGTGAGCCTGCTCTAGGTGGGGGGGGCTCGGATCCCCACTGAGTGGTTTGCACCGCATGGCCGTGGGCTCGGAGCGCGGGTTGTGTCCGGGGACGCAGCCAGGAGCAAGTGGCCGCCCTCAGATCTGGAAGGAGGGCCTTTCGAGGGAGGAGGTGGGTGAGGCCACAGTTGCACCTGGAGAAAATCTCTGAGTCATCGCGCTGACCCACCAGGCTGGGAAGGTGCGGCAGCAGAGGGGAGAGCAGCGACTCCGCCGGACTGCAGCGCTTTAAAAAGGTTTTGGTTAGATTTCATCTTTTTTTTTTTAAAGATTGGCTCCTGAGCTAATATCTGTTGCCAGTGTTTTTTTTCTTCTTCTCCCCAAAGCCCCCCTCCCCCAGCGCATAGTTGTGTATTCTAGTTGCAGGTCCTTCTGGCTCTGCTGTGTGGGCCACAGACTCAGCATGGCCTGATGAGCGGTGCCATGTCTGCGCCCAGGGTCCGGACCTGCGAGACCCTGGGCTGACGAAGCAGAGCACAAACTTAACCACTCGGCAGTGAGGCCAGCCCCTGGTTAGGTTTATTCTTTATTTTTTCTGAGAAATTTATTGACATGTAATTTAAATACCATATAATTTACTGTTTGCAGTGTGCCTTTCAGTGGTGGTAGTATATTCACAGTTGTGCAACCATCAACACAATCAATTTAAAAACATTGTTATCACACATCCCCCGGAAAGAAACCCATACCTTCAGCCATCACCCCGATTCCCCTGTCTCCAGCCCTGGAGGACGACATCCCTGACCTCTGTCTGCACAGGTTTGCCTGTTCTGGACATTTCGTAGAAAGAATCACACAGTGTGTTAATACACTGAGGCTGCTGCAACAAAACACCACAGACCGCACCCGGTATTACGGGTTTGTAAACCACAAACCCATTTCTCACAGTTCTGGAGGCTGGAAGTCTAGGATCAGGGGTGAAGGCCCTCTTCCTGGCAGCAGACCGCTGGTGGCACCCCCACACAGTGGAAGGGGCCAGGGGGCTTTCTGTGTTCTTTAATAAGGGCATGAATCCTGTTCCTAATTAACCAATTACCTCCCAAAGGCCCTGCCTCCTAATACCATCACACTGGGCATTAGGTTTTCAATCTATGCATTTTGTGTGTGTGTGAGGAAGATTGGCCCTGACCTAACATCTGTGCCAATCTTCCTCTGTTGTATATGGGATGCTGCCACAGCGTGGCTTGACAAATGGTGCCAGGTTTACACCTGGGATCCAGGCCACCAAAGTGGAGTGCGAGAGCTTAACCACTACACCACCGGGCCAGCCCCTGAACCTGTGCATTTTGAGTGACACAACCATGCAGACCATGGCATGCAGTAAGCCATCCTTTATGACTGGCTTCTTGCACGTAGCAAAATGTTTTCAAGGTTCATCCAGGTTGTAGCAGGTGTCAGTACTTCATCCCTTCTCTTAGCGGAAAAATATCTGTTGGATAAACATTGTATTTATCCACTCGTCAGTTGGTGTGCAAACTTCTGGCTCAGTTGTTTCAAACTTCTGGCTGCCACAAGCATTCATGCACAGTCTTCCATACGACATTTTCATTTCTCCTTGGGTCAGAACCCAGTGTTGGAATTGCTGGCTCAGACGGTGACTCTCTATTTGACTTTTTAAGGAACTGCCAGACTGTTTTTGAAGTGGTGGCACATTTTACATTTTCACCAGCGAGGTGTGAGCTTTCTGTTTCTCCACATCCTCACCAGCACTTGTTATTATCTGGCTTTTTTATTATAGCCATCCTCATGGGTGTGCCTAACGCTTTAAAAACTTTTTTTTGAGATATAACTCACGTAACATGAAAGTCACCATTTTAAAGTGTGTGATTCAGCAATTTTTAGGATATTCACTGTGTTGCACAACCATCATCACGATCTAATTCCAGAACACTTCATCACTCCACAAAGAAACCCTGCGCAGTGTAGCAGTCGCTGCCCGCCTCCCCCCGCCCAGCCCCTGGCGTGATATCACTCGTCTCCCTTCTGTCTCTGTGGATTTCCCTGTTCTGCACATTTCCTACAAATGGAGTCATACAATATGTGGTCTTCTGTGACTGGCTTCTTTCACTTAGTGGAATGTTTCAAGGTTCCACCACATTGTAGCAGGTGTCGGCGCTTCCTTCCTCTTATTGCTGGATGATACCCCATTGTGTGGACCCGGTGCTTGTAGGGTAGTTGACGCCCTCTCTTTCCCATCCCCTTCGCTGCCCAAAGGAGCAGTGGCCTCCGACACATGGCACCTTCTTTTGTTTATATCAAATCGTCTATTATGCAGAACTAAGTTTGAATTATTGAGTGAAGGCTAAATAATGGATTTTGACTTATTTTTAAAATAACCTGTTTATTTTAACTTATGTAACAGACGTGACCCATTGCTTAGGAGACTGCAAAGTTGAGAATATAATTTTACCTAATAGAAAGTATTTTTTTAGAGAGAAAAAGGAAATAATTTATATTGTTGCTTAAGAAATCTGTTGTTCTTTTCATCCGCAGAGTACCTTTTACAGTTATCTATGCCTTTTGGGGGGGACATTTTAGTTGTGGAAAAACTGAGGCTAAATTTGGAGACCATTTTAGAGTGTGTGAAATATACAGTTGATGAAGATAACAGCAAGTGACTGAGCTGAATTATTTTTATTTAAGAGGTGATAATGATATAAAAGAACTTAAGGAAAGAAAGAAAAGGATTTCAAAATACTAGGATTTCATTTAGAACAAACAATGAAATTCAGAAGGCTCAGGTTTTATACCCATATGTCAAAGTAATCTAGCTCGTTTTCTTGTTAATTAATTAAGGTAAAATTTTTCTTCCTATTAGCTCATAATTAATGTTTCTGTGACAGCAGGAAGAAGATGTGTGTGTAAGCCGTGCAGCACACGTGATGGGCAGTGTGGCGCTACACCAGCAGGTGCCTCCACGTCGCCCAGCAGGGGAGGAGACCCTGGAGAGCCCCCAGCGCTGATTACAGCGGGTCATTATTCTCGGCAGCCACAAGTCCTATAAAGTCACCACACACACTGAGTCAGGGAACCCAAACCATTGCTTCTAGAGGAAATGCAGACCTAGGTTCCTGTGAGCCTGTGGTCACACATTTTTGTCAACTGATTGACATAGAACCTTGTTTTATGTGTTATTGTATAAAAATAACTTATTTAATACATATTGTTGATTTGATAATGTTGAACTCAACCAACAACACAGTAACTCGTGCCTTCATGACGTTTCTATGACATGTATCTTCTCTGAAAGGCACATCGCAGCCCTGTGCTTGGGAATGCTAGACAGCACTTCAGCACCATGCCTGGGGCCGTTCTAAACTGAAATCACCAACCAAAATGTAAAAACATGACAGACATGGCACCAAATGGACTGTGAAAAGGATGCTGTTCACCGTGCGAGAGCTGAACCTAGAAGGCTGAGAGCAGCCTTGTTCGACCTCAGCTGGGAATGTGCAGCTGGTAGCTCTAAGTTTCATGGCTCTACACATGCACATGTCCATCAGCGGCCAAGAAAGTGCTGTCAGTGTTGATTTTGGAGTTACAAATATATACTAGCAAGTAGGTGAATTTGCAAATGTGGAATCTGTGAGTCATAAGTATTGGCTGTGACTCCTTCCTGCAATAAGTTACTAAGTCACTTCCATCTCTATTTCATTGACCAAAGCAAATCCTCAGGCCTTGACTGACCTCCAGAGGGTGAGAAAGCGCAGTCGCGCTGTGATCTCAAAGAACTCAGATATTTGAAAGAAGCACCAACGCCAATCGCTGGTGCCATTTAGTCATTCCCTGATTGTTCCTCACTTGTGGCAGGTTGCAACATTATCTCCCATCCAACATGCTGGTTATAATGTGGCTTCGACACACCTCCCATCGAGGGAGGGAGGTCCAGGCTCCCTTTCCTTGAAACTGGGCAGGCTTATGACTACAGCAGAGGCGACACTGTAACTTCTAAGGCTGGGCCACTCAAGACCTCCACATAGTTCTAAGGACACAGAGCGCCAACAGCCATGCCAAAGGACGCCCAGCAGACTCCTGGAGAGCCACATACAGGTTCCTGGCTGAGGGCCTGCTGACAGGGGGCGTCAGCCACCACGTGTGAGGGACCCAGTGTTTGTGCGGCTCCGGCGTCTGCATCGAGTCACCTCCAGGCATCCTCGACCCCTCCACACTGAGGCCCCAGCAGTGGTGGCGCAGACACAAGCTATCCCTGCAGATCCCACAGAATCTGAGCCTCATAAAATGGTTGTTTTTTATGCCACTACACTTGGAGTGATTTATTTTTCAGGAATAATAACCAGAAGAGGTCTTCTGTGGGCGGTGCTGTAGGTGCCGGTGGGGTTTAGTGATGAATAAAATGTGGTTCACATGTTTCACAGTCTGGTCATCATTTACTCTGGGGCCATTCTTGCACCTACAATGTAATTAATTATTTGGGCTTTTTATAGTTTATCTTAAATATGATAACTGTAAAGTGGGTAGCAATTTGGTATTTTAATAGGAAATGTAATCTTTCCTTTTGCCTGGCTTCTCCTCTATTTTGGTGAGAATTACAATACTCCTCCGTTATTTAGACACAACATGCCCACGAAGCTGTCCTAAGCACTTTGCTCAGTGCCAACACATAATTGCTTGATAAATGTTACATGAACATCAGTCAGAATTTGTCAGACACTAGAGAGTGAGTGTAGGGGAGGAAGACATTTCCTCTACCCTCTCTGGGTTCTTCTGGCTGGAGAACGAATTAAGTTCACATGAGACAGAATAACTGGAGAAAATTAAACAAAGCTTTATAACGTGTGTACATGGGAGAGGCTCAGGCAACCTGAGCAACTCGCCAAAATGGCTGAAGCCACCACCTTAAATATCATCTTCAGCTAAAGACAAAGGAGGATGTTGGGGTGGGGGGAGTCAGTTACAGGAGGTTACCAGACAAGCACAGTAAACAGGAATACGATTATTATGCAGATTTAAGTCCTGCCTTCTGCATTGATAAGAGTTTCTAGAGATAAGGTCATCCCCCTTCTTCCTGGTACAGAGAGGGAGACACCTTTACAGATAGAGATTTCCTTTACAATGTAAATATCGCTCAACAAAGGGTAAGTAAATTCTACTCCTCAGAGTTCCTTTCCCGTCTGCAGTTTATTAAAAGTAACCAGCCCCAAATAATCTTCATGCCAAAGAGATATATCTTGGGGTGGCCAATTCCAGTCCTCCACATGAGCAAGGGTTTTTGGAACAGCTGTGAACCACCTTTCTCATGGGCCACGGAAAATGAAGAAACATTTATTGAATGTGGGGATGAGGCTAAGAAAGCTAAGGTCTAAAGCTGGGATGCCTTTAAAAATTGAAATATCAATTATAATCAGTATGAGGCTCAGGTCTAACTCCAAGGCTGTGGTGAGTGTTTATAGAAAAGGAGAGATGTCCATACTGGTGTTAAATGTTCATGCTTTGAAGTAAGTAGACAACCAAATGCACCACAGCCAGACAGCACCCATTCCAAAAAGCTCTTCAAGGAAACTAAATGCTTGATGCAGCTGACAGAAATGTTTCTAATGAGCCACTTGATTAAGGGCCATTTCCTAGAAAGTTAAGGCAGCTAGGATGTTCCTTTGTATGGGGCTTTTGCTGTTGCCATAAATTGTTACATTGTTTCTGGATCAGGACAAATTAAAGACTTGGTGGGAATTACACTGACTCCCTAACAACTTCTTTACACAGAGGCGTTAGAGCGTTTCAATGCTTCTGCTTCTGAGGAGGGAGCCGTCTGCCCCAGCCCTGAGCGCACCCCTCCTGAACCAGAAGGTTTGCAGCCTGGTTGTGGGTCCCTCATCATGGTCCCCTGGCAGTCTACACCCCAGATTGTTGGGTCGGCTTGTGCAGAATGAGTCCCAGGTGTGGAGAGGTTGGTGGCAGATGAAGAACTGACTCCCTGGTGGAGGGAAAGTTGAGCAGCAGCGTCTGAGGAATCTTGTCTTAGGGATCATTTTTTCTCAAGCTCTCTGTGATGAAGGACCCCTCACTTTGAAGAAAATTCCGTGCATCATAAACCAAGACGTAATTGTACTATGCAAGCCTGTACGCAGCTCACTTGTGCTGCCTAGCCCAAGAGTTCAGCAATAATTTGATCGTCTGTATACTGCTCAGTGAGATGAGTCCCTGATCATGTGCGTGGACTTTGTAAAAATGTTAAATTCCTACGACATTTCTGAACGCTTGCTGTCAATTTCTCTGTTTATCTTACCTCGGACTGGTAACGAATAATGTGTGAGCCAGCACCATTTCATGGACTGTGCTTTGAAGAACGTTGATTTGGACGACCTTCCTGGTCTCTGGTCCCATTGGAACCTGGTTTAGGGTCTCACACCCATTCTGCCCTGCAGTACCTCTTGGGTTGACTCTGGATAGCGGGCTTGTATTTACACTGAAGGAAGGTTATTTGCATAGTGTATTATTTTTATAAATTTTATTCTATATTCATAAATGTATATTTATACAAATATAGGTTTTATATGAATATAAATTCATATGGGGATTTTTTTCCAGGTTCATATTTATTGCACAAATTGAGGAGTTGATATTGGCTTTCCCCACATTGGCGTTTCCTTGGGGATAAGCATCTTTCCTTAGACTAGGAACTGATTGTTGCACTCACCTTTGACCACCCAGCTCACCTGCGAACCGCCCAGCTCAAGACAACAGACCTGCCACCCTGCTGTGCCCACCGAGACAGCAGACCTACCTGCTGTGTCCATCAAGCGCTGTGCCGACAGAGCAGACTCGTGACTACTGTAAAAGGGACATTTCAGTCATATGTGAAACATCCTCTTTGGGGGTATATAACCACTCTGTACACCCCACTTCTTTGGTGCCCTTTCTTCCTTTGGGAAGAAAGGCCATGGGCCATGGTCCTCACATTTTAGCTCAGAATAAACTCTCCCAAATTTTCATTTATAGATTGGTTGTGGGTTATTTTCGTCGACAATAGTTTACACTTTCTTAAATGTTATAACCGTAAAGTGGGTAGCAACTTGGTATTTTAACAGGAAATTTTCTGATTCCATTTTCTTTCACTTCTTAGCTTATCAATTATACTTCTTTTTTCACTTTTTTCCGTGGTTGCCCTAGAGTTTGCAATATACCTTTACAACTAATCTAAGTCCACTTTCAGATAACACTGTGCTGCGTCGTGGGCACTTGAGAACCTGGCAGACTAGCCTAATCCCTCCTCCTGTTCTGCGTCATCGCTGCCGTTCATTTCACTTATATATAAGCCACAATCAGCAAGTACATTTTTGCTGTTAGTATTTTTGAACAGATTGTTATCTGTTATGTCAATTAAGAATAAGAAAAATAAAAATGTTTATTTTACCTGCACTTATTCCTTTTCTAATCCTCTTTCTTTCTGTATCTGAGTTTCTGACATATCATTTTCCTTCTCTCTAAATAACTTCTTTTAACATTTCTTGCAATGTAGATCTATTGGCAACAGATTCCCGCAGTCTGTGTTGGTCTGAGAGAGTCGTTATTTCTCCTTCACTTTTGTGGACTAACTCTGCAGGGCACAGAATTCGGGTTTGCGGTTTTTTCCTCTCAACACTCCAGATGTTTCACTGCACCTGCCTGCCTGGTTTCTGAGAAGAAATCGATGTTAATTCTCATCTTTGCTCCTCCACAGTTAAGGGGTTTTTTTCCTCTGGCTGCTTTGAAGATTTTTCTGTCTTTGATTTCCTGCAGTTTGAATATGATATGTCAGGGTAGACTTGTTTTGGCATTATTCCTGCTTGATGTTCCCTGAACTTCCTGAATCTGTGGTTTGATGTTAATTTGGGGAAATTTGCAGTCATTATTGCTTTAACTGGTTCTTCTCTTCCTTGCTCTTTCTTCTCTTTCTGGTGTCCCATTACACGTATGTAGCACTTTTTGTAGTTGTCTCATAGTCTTAGATATTGTTTCTTTTTTTTTTTCAGTTTTTTTCTTTTTTTTTTTAAGATTGGCTCCTGAGCTAACATCTGTTGCCAATCTTCTTTTTTTCTTCTTCTCCCCAGAACCCCCCAGTACATATTGTATACTCTAGTTGTGGATTCTTCTAGTTGTGGCACGTGGGATGCTGCCTAAGCATGGCCTGATGAGCGGTGCATGTCCGTGCCCAGGATCCAGACCCATGAACCCCATACTGCCGAACAGGAGCGTGTGAACTTAACCACTAGGCCATGGGGACAGCCCCCAGTTTTTTTCCTCTCTGCTTTTCAGTTTTAGAGGTTCCTACCGAGGTATCTTCTAGCTCAGATTCTTTCCTCAGCCAGTCTACTAAGAAGCCCATCAAAGGTGTTCTTCATTCTTTTACAGTGTTTCTGATATGTAGCCTTTTTTGTTTGGTTCTTTTTTAGAATTTCCATCTCTGCTTACATTCCCATCTGTATTTGCATGCTGTTTACTATCCATTAGAGCCCCTCACCTATCAATCATAGTTGTTTTAAATTCCTGATCTCATTCTTCCAGCATCCCTGCCTATCTGAGACTGGTTCTGATGCTTGCTCTGTCTCTTCAAACTGTTTTTTGCCTTTTCCTGCGTCTTGTAATCTTTTTCTAGCAGACCTGATGTGCTAGGGTAATGAATTGCTGTACACAGGCTTTGGTGCTGTGGGAGGTGTTGGGGGAGGTCTCCTGTGGTCCTGGGGTTATGCCTCAGGCTTTTGGTGAGCCTGACCCTCTGCACAGTGAACTTCACAAGTGCTTCTTAGGCCCACGGTCTTCTCCCCTCCCAGTGCTGGTTCAGGATGGGTAGGATGGGCTGGGGTTGGATGTTGCCTTCCCCCAGGTCGGTTAGGCTCTGGTGAAACCTGGGCAGTTAGTCTCTGGTTAGGTAGTTTCTCCTGAGGGCGGGCCTTGTTAGGAACAGAGCCCTCTGGTGGGTTTCAGAATGGTTCCTTCTCCCTCCCCATGCCAGTAGCACAGGGGATTTTTCTCTGAGATTCATTGTGAGGACCTGGCCGGGCTCCAGGATGTGGGGCCCTCGACTGTCTGAACTCTCAGGTTGGTTCCCTCTGAGCGTCCAGCCATTGGTCAGTAGCCCCTCAGGTTCCCACCTGTGCTGGTTCCAGAGGAGGTTTCCCCTCTGGTACGTGGGCATTTTCTGTACCTGCCTGTCCGTCTGTCTCTAATTTGGGAGCAGTGGTTTGCCCCGTGACCTCACTTCTCTGATGGATCTAGGAAGAGTTGTTGTTTTTCGGTTTGTTCAGCTCTTTCTTGGTGTTAGGATGAGTGACGCCTTCCAGGCTCATTACCTGCCAGGCCAGAAAAAGGTGCATTCATGATGTTTTTCTGGTCCAGTGTAGAATTTGGGGAAAACGCCCACCTTCTAGCCACTGCTTCTATTGCACGCCCCCCCCCCCCAGGCTTCCTCCCTCTGGCTCCAATTATTTCTTCCCAAAATTCTTCTCAGCTGTGAACAATCTAGCTCTTTCATACATGGATTTTCTTCCTTCCACTCTGTCTTCCTTAGGTTGCTAACTACCGTGTTTGTCAGTTGTGTCAACATTTGAACAAGGCTTCCTGTTTACGCGGCTGCTCCTAATGCTCTGCTTGTGAACCCTGCTTTGTGAATTAAATTGGCACCGAGGCTGACAGCTTCAGGGGAGAGTTTGTAGAGAATGCTGGGTTGTGAGGACGGCTCACGGCTAGATTCACAGATCTAGTTTTCCTAAACCCGGTCCCTTACATCTGTCTGCACGGAAGCTCACTGTGTTTTGTGGCCACTCACGTTGCCTAGAGTAGAGGCCTTCAGCCTCGCGTTCATATCGGAATCACTGGCTCCATTTCTGTGTAACTGGCCCCAGGGGGTCAGTGTTTCCAAAGATCCTTGAGTAATTCTACCACGCAACCCGGGCTGAAATCCACTGGTCTACAGCAGAGGTCAGTGGACTTTTTCTTTAAAGAGCCAGATAGTAAATATTTTATGCCTTGAGTGTCAGATAGTCTCTGTTGCAACTAATCAGCCAACTTAGCAGCCGTAGGTCCGTGGGCCGCGTTGCGTTCCAGTAACTTTATTTCTGAACACCAAGATTGAATTCATGTAATTTTCATTTCATGAAATATTCTTCTTCTTTTGATGTTTTTTTCAACTATTTGAATATGTAAAAACCTTTCTCAACTTGCAGGATGCACAGTAACAGGTGGTCAATGGGGTTTGGCCGGTGGGCTCACGGTTTGACGACCCCTGGCTAGTAGTTTACCTGCTTCGCTGTTTTAGTTTGGTTCCATAAGAGAGAATGTTTCCTCCCTAGATCTCTGATAACATCTTCATGGGTCCTCAAATTGAATACTTATTTTAAACGCATCTTACCAGGACAGATGCAGGTGTTTCCTAACAGCCTTAGAGACTGTAGCACTTGGGATGCTTCTGTCTACAAGTAACAAGCCTGGCTGAAACGGCTTAAAGCAGTAGGAAAGGTATTCGCTCATTAAAATGTAGACCGTTGCAGCGTTAATTCAGCTGCTCCACAATGTCATTAGCCCAGCTGTTTCTCATCTTTCTACTCCACTAGCCTCAATACTAGTCCTGGCTGATGTCTTGCCTCACAGTTGCAAGATGGCTGTAGCAGCCCCAGGCATCACGTGCAGACACATAACATCCAGCAAAGAGGCAGAGTATTTTCCTCCATGTACTTATTTTTAATACGAGGCAAGCTTTTTCAGAACAAGCCTCTCCTCCTGTGTAGCTCTCTCCCTTTACGTCTTGAAGGACAAATCAGAGTCCGGTGAGCAAGGAAGAGGAGGAGAAGGCAGCTGGGGGTTCCGCCAAGGGTGGCACAGAGCTAGATTCTTAGGATAAAAAAATCTGAAGAAGGCTGCCGGCTGAGCGTTCATTTCCATTTGTTTGTTTGCTTCCCTGAAAGATTGTTAGGGAGTTGCCCAGTACAATTTTCGTGAAAGAAGTTTTACTGATTTTCACTCAAATAGGTTATATTTTGCTTCAGTCTTCAAAGATACTGTTATTTCTATCAGATTACATTTAAAAAGAAATGTATTCTCTTTTGGCTTATTTTGTTATTTTTCTAAAACTGTACCACCTTGTATATCTATCATAAAGATGTTCATGTAAAAAAAGATTAAAAAAGCTACCATTTTTGTTCATTTTGAACCATCAAAGGGTTGACTAGTTTGCATTTTGTATTGTGAAAACAACAAAAATAGAAAGTCGTATACCTGATAAGGGGCCAATCTCCAAAATATATAAAGAACTCACACAACTCAACAGCAAAAAGAAAATGAACAATTTGATTAAAAAATGGGCAGAAGATCTGAATGGACCTTTTCCCAGAAAAGACATACAGATGGCCAACAGGGACACGAAAAGATGCTCAACATCACTGATCATCAGGGAAAAGCAAGTCAAAACCACGATGAGATATCACTTCACACCTGTTAGAATGTCTATTATCAAAAACAAGAGATAACAAGTGTTGGTGAGGATGTGGAGAAAAGGGAACCCTTGTGCTCTGTTTGTGGGCATGTAAATTGGCGCAGCCACTATGGAAAACAGCATGCAGCTTCCTCAAGAAGTTAAAATAGAACTACCATATGATCCAGCAATTCCACTCATAGGTATTTGTCTGAATAAAACAAAAACACTAACTCAAAGATACCTGTGCCCCTGTGTTCATTGCAGCATTATGCACAACAGCCAAGACTTGGAAACAACCTGGGTGCCCATCGACGGATGAATGGATAAAGAAGATGTGGTGTATATATCCACACAGACAGACAGACAGACAGACAGACAGACAGACACACACACACACACACACACACACAGTGGAATATTATTCAGCCATAAAAAAGAATGAAATCTTGCCATTTGCAACAACATAGATGGACCTCGAGGGCATTGTGCTAAGTGAAAAAAGTCAGACAGAGAAAGACAAATACTGTATGATCTCTCTTATATGCGGAATCTTAAAATAAAAAGTGAGCTCATAGGTACAGAGGACAGATTGGTGGTTGCCAGAGGTGAGGTGTGGGGGTGGCCAAAATGAGTGAAGGGAGTTAAAAGGTAAAAAATAAATAAATACAGTGGATTACTGAGCAACAACAACAACAAAAAAGCAATTGTTAAAAAAAAAAGTACTTGCCATGTATAAGTCCAGAAAGTCTTGTTCAGTGCAGTTACATTTCATGAACAGACCATTATGTCATAAATTATAATGCTATACCAACTTGAGTATTGCACTTTATTCTAGCTTTGTCTGTCTTTTTGTTCAAAAAAGTATGTGAAAAATATACAAACACGAACATTTTCAGCAATTTTATAAAGACAGTGATGCTGCAGAAACTAAAATATACTGACACTTGAATAACAATAACGCACAATTTTTTATTTTTTATTTTTTTTTTGAGGAAGATTAGCCCTGAGCTAACTGCTACCAATCCTCCTCTTTTTGTTGAGGAAGACTGGCCCTGAGCTAACATCCATGCGCATCTTCCTCTGCTTTATATGTGGGACGCCTACCACAGCATGGCTTGCCCAGCAGTGCCATGTGCGCACCCGGGATCTGAACCAGAGAACCCCAGGCCACCGAAGCAGAACGTGTGCACTTAACTGTTGTGCCACCGGGCCGGCTCCAACACACACTTTTAAAAAATACTCACTTTGAACTTTTTATCACCATCGTTGAAACTGAGGAGTATTTAAAATCATAAAATAAACTACCAATTATAGAGAAGAAATTCATTTTAAATAGCAATGTATGATTCTGATAAATTTATCTTTAAAACGTAAGATGTTATAGTAAATAATTTTATAGAAATAAACTGATATGTGATTCAATATCAACATCCAAAGCTGGTGTTGACCTCCATGTAAACTGTTTCATTTTAGGAAATTATAAGCCACAGTGCAAAATGTATGTACTATTTCGCTTGTTTAAAAATATATTTTTTTAAGTATAGAGAAATAGAACACATAGTAAACAAACCATGCTTCTTGTGTCCTGGTATCTTCTCAGATTGCTTATCCAAAGGGAAGTAGATATTTGCACAATTACCTTATGCGTAGGTCTAAAGTCTGTGAATCGATGTGGCGGGCAGTCGCAGAGTCACATTCTGAGGTGTCGGACAACTGCCAGATGTTGACGGGGGTGTCTGGGTTGAGGGGGAAACTAACTTTATAAAGATTGGATGTTTTTTATTATTCTCAGTGAAAGGGACAATAGCTCACACTGTAATTCCATTTTTTCTCCAGTGGAAGTATCTTTTGAATTTGGAAAATATTTCCCTTTAAAAAAAGACACTAACAGAAGCACAAACACACTTCTGCCATTGCCACTGCTGCTGCCATCAGCATGTGAGGAGGGTACTGTGCCCCAGGAAAGAAAGAAAGAAAAGTAGTTTCCCTCCAAAATCATAGCATTGAGTAAGAGCTAAGAACTCTCCATGTCACCCTCCGGACTGCCTGCCACCTCCAGGGGTCATCTGACCGCTCCCAAGTGGTCCGTGACCCCTCAGGCTGGCTGCCCATTTGAACGTCGGGGGGAGGTCTCCCTCCACTCCAGACTCCACTGCGCTCGGCCTGCCTGCCCCGGAGCGTTTCCTGGGAGGCCCCGGTGCGGCGGGAGTTGCTCCGCCAGGACCAAGAGGCAGGGTTCTGGTGCCCACTCTGTCCTCGGGAGGGTCTAACCTTGGACACGTGAGTTAAGCTCTCGAAGCTCTGGCTCTGACACCTGTGAAGCAAGTGTGAACTGTGGGACCTGTAAGGTCCCCGGGTCTCTCTTTACCACGTGACCCAGAATCTTGACCTTCACTTTCCACTGTTAGACTGACAGCTACTCTGCTGGGCAATGGCCGCCCACTGAGCCGTCGTGTCCCCCGATAACGTGATGTGGCAGGAGCTCTGTGCTGCCGCCACACTGTGGGACACCTCCCTCTCCAGGGAGCAGATCTGAGGATGAGGGAGCAAGAGCCACACCATGAAGGAGGTCGGTTTGGAGCTTTATTGTT
This sequence comes from Equus caballus, assembly GCF_041296265.1. Classification (NCBI taxonomy): domain Eukaryota; kingdom Metazoa; phylum Chordata; class Mammalia; order Perissodactyla; family Equidae; genus Equus; species Equus caballus. Next base: position 90,877,463 of record NC_091693.1, on the reverse strand, counting down.
CTGTAACCAGAATGTTCTCGAGTGTCTGCACTTTCACTGTTAACACGGAAACATGTTTCCCCATCACTTACAACAGACAACCGACCACTGCGGCTGCAGAGGCGTTTTCCTTCCTTCTGGAACTCTCTAGCCGTCTTAGAGCCCTCACAGCAGTGAAGCCAGGGGACCCTGGGAAACTTGTGCAGGAAGAAAAGTTTTATTTGGTGGCAAAAGCCGTTACCTTTGGATATCAGCCTTTTTCTATTTTCTTTCTCTTCAGAGCTCGTTCCCATGTTCACTGGCAATTCTAATGTTTTTTCTCAATCACATGGCTCTTTCCTGTTTTTCCCAGGCGCCTGTACATTTTGGAAGAGCCCAGGCCCCTTAGAACAACCTGGGGGAGTTTCCCTCATGAACTCGAGACAGGTTGACTCCACCGACGTTGGTCCAGCTCTCCCAGCCCCGTGGCTGGTCGTCCAGGGGTCAGCCGGGGACAGCGGCTTCTCCGGCCCCCACGCCCTCGCCCCTCTCGGATGGGGCCTGTTGGGGCTGAGAGCTGCGTCTGCAGTGGTCTCCAAGCGTGTTTATATGAGCTCCTCCGGTCCAGGCGAGCCCTCTTCATGCTGAGGGAGCCCATCCCATGCCTCTTCCCCAGGGGGGTTCCTGGTGGCCTCCTCATAGGAGGGCGGTAAACCCTCCGAGAAGGCAGAGCCCGGGAAGCCAGGCTCGCTGCTCCAGGGTGAGCCCGGCAGGAGGTCAGCCTCCTCTCTGGCCGGTGGGTGCTCTGGGAGGTCGATGCTGAAAGCCTGCCCCTGGGGCCGGGAGGCCCTGCAGCGTCGGAGCAGGAGAAGCAGCAGAAAGGCCAGGAGGAGCAAGCCGGCGGCTGGAAGAAGGATGCACAGGAAGGGCTCCACGTCTTCCCTGGCGGAACTTCCCCTCTGGGTGCCCTGGGGTCAGGGAAGGACACTGAGTTAGGAGACGGGCAAAGCAGACCCCTGCCTTTCTGAGGCCCATCTTTGTCCTCACCTTTTCTTCTTCTTATTGTTACTCACCTAAAAATCACTGCAATCATTCATTTATGCCAGTGAGCTTGAGCCTACGTGAAACGAAGTGAATTTACATGAAGTATGAATTCAGAATGTCAAAAGCACATGTTGATGGTATCCTATGATATTTCCACTCAAGTAAAAATATTAGAACAAGTTACAGGTGGAAGCCCACCACTCATGCTTGGAATGAGAACTCTTACTATTTATGTGCTTATTTTATTTAGCAGTAGACCAGTGATGGTTTATTGCCACAAAACGATCCTACGGAACTTAAGTTCTTTAATTCTGGAAGGAAGTCTGCCATTGGTATGTGTTCATATGACACATAAAATCTTAAATCTGAGTTGGTAGCTGACGCTTCTGGTGAATGAGATCTTAAAATTCCTTCAATATTTTTTTGCAATTTGTAGGATCAATATGGGAAATTTTGAACTCTTTAAAGAAAAAAAATTGCAGGTAAATTGTTAAGCAACCTAAAAGATACTGATTTTATAGTGTTAGCTCACAAGGTAATGGTGGTTCCTGATGGAGTAAATAATATAACAGGCACGAAGTGACGCTTCAACAGCAAGGCAGAAAAGCAACAGGAAAAATAAATACTGTTCCAAATTGCATAGATATGGCTTTGAATGAAGCTACTAAGGAATAACGAAGGGGCCAGCCCCGTGGCCGAGTGGTTAAGTTCGCGTGCTCTGCTTCTGTGGCCCAGGGTTTCACGGGTTCGAACCCTGGGTGCAGACACGGCACCGCTCATCAAGCCATGCTGAGGTGGCATCCCGCATGCCACAAGTAGAAGGACCCACAACTAAAAATATGCAACTATGCACCAGGGGGCTTTGGGAGAAAAAGGAAAAATAAAATCTTTAAAAAAAAAAATGAAGTATTGAAAAGCTTCTCTGCTATAAAGCACACAGCACCAAATGTAGATGGCAGTGTCCACTACAGAGGAAAAGAAAAAATTAAAGCCTTATAATTGTTTAAAACAAAGTATTAAGCTCTTTACTGATGTAAAATAAAACTTATAATAAGAAAACTATGAGAGCTGGGGTTCTCACCTTGATTTTGGTGGAAAGAATAAATGTTTTGCTGGTCATGACTTTTACTTAAGAGACTGGCTCACCTGGCATTGTTTGCATAATCTTTTTTACTTCCTAAAGAATTTATAACTGTGTGTGTTATTGTGGCTCAAAATTAGGTGGTTTATTTAATAATTATAGTGCCAGATATTTCGTCCTTGGTAAGATATAAGTCAAGACATTAGCTTAAAATGCATAAAAATTAAAGGTTTTCTTGGGAAGCAGGGCGTCGTCTTTGGGGTTTGAAGCTCTTTCTTTGAATTACAGAACAACCTTCCAAAACCTGTGTGACCTTGGACCTTTCACTTGCCCCTCCAGGCCTGGGCTTTCTCTCTATGAAATGAAAATGACATCTTTTTCAGAGGGTTGGCATGAGAATTTAATGAATTAACGTGTGTAAAGCTCTTGGTGAATAATAGGTATTTATATATTTATATCTCAGGGACACAAAAGGTCACATTTACTAGAAAATAAAATGTTAAAGATAGCCAGAAGAAGTCTAGAAATTTACTGAAAAGGCTGGAAAATACAGTAACAAAATCTGCATTACTGGGTTTATATTTTAATAAATATGTATTTTCAGAAAAATATTTTAGCAACATTAATATATTTTATGTGTGTGATTGTTATATTTCTAATCCGTGGATTCTTTGTTTTCTCACACATAATCTAGTTTATTATCAGAACTATTGACTTAAAATCTGTTGTGATGTAATAAGCGACTTTGATTACAAAAACTATGAGGATGATAAACTCCTACATAAATCTACAATTATTAAGAAATCAACTGGGAGCCAAAAAGCAGTTTAACTACGTTTGTTTTCTCCCTCTAGATGCATCACCAACAACCACCCTCCAACCGTGGTCACCGCGGACCATTTTGCAATAGCTTATGTTCCTCCATCAATAACGTGGATGAATATAGTTTCTGAACAGTGGTGGGTATCAAATTTTAAATATTCTATTATACCCCGTAAATTCAATGTGCATAGAATATAAAGATACTTAATGTTCCATTTAAAAGGTTTTACGTAATAGACCCTATTGTCTACAGTTTGCCACTTAAGGTGTTTTCAGTGTTAGTTGCAGAGATTTGTGAAAGGAGAGATGCCACAGCCCCTCCTGTAACTGGCACTTCTTTCTGTCGGGTTAAATTTGTCTGAATATCGCGTGGCGCTAGAAGACTCGTCTAACACAGAAGATTAGGGTGCTTTCTGGAGATCAAGAACTCTCCCTGTTTTCCAGTTAAGAGATGCACGGGGCTATGGGACAGAGTTATAATGGTGTCCTTAATTTGCTCATTTAATGATTCAAGACATAGTGGTTCAAATTGTTCTGGAATTTTTAATGCAAGAAAGATGTCTTTAGTCAAATGTTCTAACTTGTTCACTTCCATCAAAGTCGTTTCTCAACATTTACTGTTTCTCTGATGTGTGTATTGACTTAAGGGTTTGTTTCTCAGGGAATATTTTAAAGAAATATCCAGTTAAACGTGTAACTGCTGAAGGATATATCATCTCTATATATGTATATAATTATTTTTTGTAAAAGGCAGTTTTGAAGAACTTAAATGCCAATCTCACCAGCTTATTTTTCCAGACAAGAAGAAAATAGGTTTGTTTCCATCTTTCTTGTGGGGCAACAGCATCTCTCATTTCCCTTGTGATTCTAAAATTAATTCTGAGTTCTTAGGTTTCTACAAATATTTTCCCTCAAAGCTGACTCAGACTGAAGCTTCTCTGGCGATTCCCAGACAAAGCCAGGAGCAGCTGCACATGTTGGTGAGAGACAAACCTTCTCGAACCCCTGCCACTGCGACGTGAGACCCTTGCTCCCCTGACTTAGACGCAGGGGTCCCCGTACAGCCGAACCCCAGGGAGGGTCTTGCTTTTGAATATGTGGACACTGCTTCTTGAGCAACAGCAGAGCTGTACAACCAAGCAGGAAAATGTGTTGGTTCCTAGCTTCAGATGTTGTTTGATAGATTTGACATATCAGGTGTTCTTAGAATATATTTGTGGCAAGTTTTACTTGAATTTATCATTGTCAAAAGAATACAACTTTCAAATTACTTCCTCAGGCAATGCCCATCAGTGAATTCATATTTTTGTTGTACCCATAATGCAAAATGTTGCCACTAGGTTTTAAGACCCTAAAAATATAGACATTGTTGGTTTGAAAGCTGAGAAAGCTACTTTGGGGAGTAAAAGCATAAGTCTTAGGTACAGACCTGCAGCTGGGTTTCCGGAAAAGGCAGGCTCGGTTCGCTGGTTAACCATTCGTATGTCCCCCGGCCGGCATGCCCAAACTTCCTCCAGCTGCTGCCCTGCAGCTGCCGCATGTTTTTGTCCAACAGAGGCGCCCCCGGCCTGTCCACTCACTGACCGGATTTCCACAGTGCTGCCTGTTCTTGGCCTGGCTCCAGCTTGGACGTGCTTGGCTGGTGGCTGCTGGCAAACTCCTGCTCTGATGAGAGGCCACAGGGAAAGACACCACCGAGAGAGACCTCTCAGGACCGACTATTCAAATTCAGCATCTCTGGATTTGTTGCTGTGGCCGTTATCACCATACGGATTGGCCTGAGACATGAGATATGGAGCGGGTCTCGGACGGTGGAGTCTGTGTTTGCATCATCGCATGCGATGGACGGTCGCAGTGAACAGAGCTGTTTGTATTTAGATGTAAAGAAGACCCTTCCCACCTCCCTCTCCAGAGACAGAGCTGAGCAAGAGAAACTACTCAAGCTGAATTTCCTTTGATTGTTTCTGGATTCTATGGTTCAGAGAGAAGAGGCATCTGGTAGAGAAGCAGGACTCATTAATAACGTTTTAGTGAATTATTTAGAAGAAGGATGCTAATGATAAAGTTGTACAGAAGCCAGAGAGACAATGGAGCCGATCATTTGGATGGAAGTTTGCTGGTTTCAATTGAAACAAGAAATCGAATTACCAGTACCGAAATAGTCTTTCTCCTGATTATCTTGTGAACTTTATGAAATTATTTGTATGAAGCTTAAAATGAGAAACTTTCCATTTGAATGTTTACTGGGGTAACTTCGGGATGTTTAACTCTGCGCATTTATTGGGAATTTAACATTTAAGCCCTGGCCGTGGGATTCTTTCTTTCAGTGGAGTAAACTTCAGCTTCAAACATTTACTGGAAATGTTACAACTCAATATTGCAACTACTCACGTCCTTATTAAGCATCATTTCATTCAAGTGAACGTCATGATGCTGAAATAATATTTAACTGGGATTTTTCCTTAGGATTCTCCATCCCTGGCCCGTGGCAGTCTGTGGACAGGATGCAGGGTTGTTGCACTCTCTAAACTTTGTAGACCAATTTTCTTGGGAGGATCGTAATTTTCATCACCTTTCCAAAGACAGCTGGTCTCCCCAGGGAAATCTGGCACTTTGTCAAACTTCTTATTTCTGGTCCAAGTTTTCACTGTTTCCCACAGCCTCAGTCAGTGTCTTAGTGTGGAGCTCATCATTGCACCCTTTTATTTCTTATTGTGGGGTACACTGACTTTGTGCTTTAGTTGCAATGTTGCCTTGTTCCATGGATGAGTCCTGTTTTAAATCCATCCTGTATCCCCACACGGGAAGCCCCTGGCCTCCAGGGCTCCATTTCCCTTTCTCGCGTGTCAGTGGCTCTGTCAACACTACGTCCTCGGCAGGGACCATCCTTCTCTACCTGTCTGCTCATTTAAATACCTTCATTTCTTGAGAAGCAAATTGGAAGTCTGGATCAAAAGCATTAAACATGCATCTGTAACAATGATCCACCTCCAGCAGTGAATAAATCAGACAAAAATTCCTGGTTTTGTGGATATGTTTTTGGGGACCAAGAGAAACAAGCAAACTACACAAAATATACAATATATCAGAAGGTGAAAAATGCTATGGAGAAAACACAGGGAGGGAACAGAGTAAATGCTGAAGGGTGGGGACACTTTCAAAGGGGGACGTCAGTTAGGACCTCAGCGGGAAAGGGATGTTTGTGCAAAAAGCTGGAGGAGGGGCCGGCCCTGTGGCCGAGTGGTTAAGTTCACCCGCTCTGCTTCGGGGGCCCAGGGTTCGCCAGGGTTTCGAGGTTCAGATCCTGGGTGCGGACATGGCACCGCTCATCAGGCCACGTTGAGGCGGTGTCCCACATGCCACAACTAGAAGGACCCACAACTAAAAATATACAACTATATACTGGGGGGATTTGGGGAGAAAAAAAAAGCAGGAGGGAAAAAAAAAAAGATTGGCAACAGTTGTTAGCTCAGGTGGCAATCTTTAAAAAAAAAAAAAAAAAAAGCTGGAGGATGCAGGGGAGTGAGCCATGCAGACATCAGAGGGAAGAGCGCTGTGGACCAAGGGTACAGCTGGTGCAAAGCCCCTGAGGTGGTCACATGCCTGGCAAGTGCTCTGGATGGCGGGTGGGTCAGGGTGGCTGGAAAATAAGCCAGGAGAAAAGTAGGAGTTTAGGTCAGAGAGGGCGTGTGGGAGGCAGTAGGTGGCACAGGGTGCGGGGTTTGTGGAGCATTGTGGGAGTTTTGGCTTTTCCTCTAAGTGAAGTGGAGGAGCCATCCAGAGTTTGCAGCAGAGGAGTGACCGTTTACAAGGATCATTCAGGCCCCTGTGTGCGGTTAAGGGCAAAAGCCGGGAGACCAGCTGGGGCTCTGCGATAAGTGCAGGGAGAAGAAGAGCAGGGGAGAAGCGGAGGAAGTTATGAAGTTCTGGACCTATTTTAGGACAGAGCCAACAAGGCTTCCTGCAGAACCCAAGGTGGTGCAAGATGCAGAAAAGATCAGGAGGGGCTCGTTTTCAGGCTGGAGCAGCTGGAAGGATGACTGCTGTCATGCACACAGACAGGGAGAGACCATGCGGGCAGGTTGCTTTGGCTTTTTAAGCAGGAGTAAGGATCAGGAGCAGAGTTTTGGACACGGTAAGTTTGCAATTTGTGTGAGTTTGGACATTTCGATTTGGGGTTTGGGAGTCAGGACCAGACCACAGACAATAGACGTAATGAGATCACCAAGAAAATGAGTATTGATGGCGTAGGGGGACAGAGTGAGTGGCCAGTGAAGTGGAAGAGAGGCCCGGAGTGTGGGGTGTCCTGGAACCCAAGGGAAGAAGATATTTCTAGAAGGAGAGAATGACCATCTATCTCAAAGGCTCCTGTACCGTCAAGTAAGACGAATGACATTAGCTATGGATTTAGCAAAACAGTGGGGAGGGGGTGTCTCTGCCTGTTGGGACAAGAACAGTTTAGTGGAGTGTTTGGGGAAAAGCCTGATTGGGGCGTTTTTTGTTTTTTTTTGCTTGAGGAAGATTGTCCCTGAGCGAATATCTATGCCAGTCTTCCTCCATTTTTCATATGTCGGATACCTCCACAGCGTGGCTTGGTGAGCGGTGTGTAGGTCCGTGCCTGGGATCGGAACCCGAAGACCCCAGGCCGCTGAATCAGAGCGCACAGAACTTTAACGACTCGGCCGTGGGCTGGGCCCATGGGGCACTTTTAAGAGAGAAAAGGAGGACGAGACCCACAGTGGTGAAAGTAATCGACTCCTGAGCTGCTTTGCTTGAAAAGGGATCAAAGAAACGACATAGTCGCTGGGGAGAGGAGCAGAGTCAAGAGCGTCATACACAAAAGCAGAGTGAGTTAATGGTTTACGGGGAACGGAGAGCATCAGGAGACGTCAGCCGTCAGCAGTCCTACCTCTGGGAATTCCTCCCACAGAAACGCGCTGACGAATACTCGCAGAGATGTGTTTTTGAAAGATGTTTTAACACATCTTAAATGTCTATAATAACAAACAACTGGAAATAAAATCCACAAATGATAGTAGGTTAATAAGTTAAGATATATACATAGAAAGAGATACTATAATCTGAGAATAAATACCAGAAAGATGTAGACATTCACCACATATTAAGAGCAACTTGTTGGATAACTGCACGTTTATTGCAAATTTACGTGCCTCTGTATATAGAAAAAAAGTCAGTGTTAACAATGGCATTTTTTCTAAGTAGTGGGATTACGAGGTTTTTTATGGGACTATGGTTTTCCTTTTTGCTGATCAACATTTGTAACTTTTTTATGAGTATGTGTTATATAAACAGGACATAAGTTTCCAAGATTTGCCATCTTTGAAGGCCCACGTGAAAGCCACCTGTTGTAATATTCCGCAATTTCCTTCCCTCCACTGAAATTGGAAATGAATCAGAATTTCCTCTGAATCCTCACAGCGAATTAGTTATTCAATGTTATAGCACTTATCTGAGTCAGCTGTATTCTATTGCAAAAATAAGTTAGTTAACTCATGAAATGGTGTGTGTGACTCCTGACGCACGGGGATGTGCTCGGCCCTCGGACCCAGCAGCCTGCACTCGCGGTAACGGCTTGCCGAGCTGCTGCGGTATTTCAGCTCCAGAAGTCACACCTGGTGGACCGCAGCCGAGAGTCTTTCCTGAGCCCTCCGTTGTGGATGCTCCTTGTTGTTTCTCCCCACACCGACAGGCAGAGCACATTGTTCCCGCGGGCTTCTCGGCGAAGATCGTTCTGCTCAGGACCCCAGGCAGTCTGAAAGTCAGACTACTACCTCTAAACTTCTGAGTATTTTAGAACTGAGGAGAGGAGAGTCTTTCCATGTTCTACTGAATTCTCTCACTTCTCTTTATCTCTTTAAATTGGCTTGTCTTCACCCATTTGATTGCTCTGTTTTTTCTTAATGCCCTTGAACTCAACATTGTTAATTTGCTATTATATTTCAAGAAGTGCCAAGACGTCGAGGTTTTCTGGTTCTACTGGTTTGTAGACCACTGGACATGGGGAGTTTGGTTTTGTTGTTGCACGTTGCATCTTCTGCCCACCAATGGAGAAAAAGTCCCTGAAAACTGATGGTCGGGGAAGATTGAAATGAACTAAAGATGTGGGTAAAATGTAGGGTCTTTTTCCATATTTAATTTCTAAACTAGTAAATGCATTTGAGCTTTAGCAAACTGGTCAGTGCACTTTCTCAAGATGCTATTACAAGAATTAAATAAGCGTCTATTGGATTAGGATGGCTGAAATCAGAGGTCGGCAGGCAGCGCTGTGACGAGTCACAGCCCAAAGCCGGTCCAGGAGCCCCAGGGTCACCTAAAGTTCAGCAGATCTGGCCTTGGTTTTGTTGGACTTTGGCCTGATAATCTGGAAGAAAAGAGACACAAACAGTTTGACTAAATCCACTAACAATAGGGACTGAAAGAGGAAGCTCCAGAACGGTTTTTAAACCAAGCAAGTGTGCCAATAAAAAATAAAATTATTGATACGGAGTTTACTAGAAAAATATGAGCAGTTATGGAACTGGGGGCTTGAAGAAAGAATTCACAAAAATGTTATGAACGAATAATGAACATAAAATAGAGTGGAAGGCCTTACGTGTCAGTTGTGTGATTTTGACAGTGTTGTTTGCTCCTGTGGTCTGCCTAAAACAGGACAGAAAACGTTTCCATCGCCCCAGGCATTTTCCCTGTGCGTTTTTCCGGTCATTTCACTGTCTCCCTCAATCAATTTTTTTTATTTCTGTCTACAATGGAAGAATATTTTCTAAAATCTCCATTCTTCAGGAAAGTTGGGGGGCAGCACCTGAACTTGTAGGCTTGCGGTGCTCTCTGGCTGTGAACTCGGTGTTTCCAAACACTGGCTCTTAGTTTTCTACACCTGGAACTGAGAAACTCGAGGCATATTAAAAGCAGAGTAATGATCATGTAAGTTTGGAAGTCAAATTGATACTCTTGAATTTAAAACAGGAACTAGTAGGTAGATACATTTAGAATAAGAATCCTTGTGTAATTTGTCTACGCATGTTTTCCTTATTCAAATATATTATAGAGAACGGGTTAGATGGGGTGGAGGAACTCCATTATTTATTTAATATCCAAATTGTCATCTATTGTATTATCTATTTTTTTACAACAATTCTAAGTTATAAGAATTATTCCTATTTTGGTAGATTAGGAAGTTAAGGCTTGTCTTAAACGACCTTGGGGAAAAAATTTCCCAGGCTTCCCGAGATTACACACTTCCAGGAGCCGGCTCTGGATGGAACAGCGCCTTGCCGTGAGCGGGGCGTGCAGACGAGGAAGACAGCGGCTCCTTCTGGAGCAGAAGCAGCCTTCCTCCTTGGTGTGAAACTCGGAGATGCGAACGGCTGATGCGAAGCCTCGCAGGAAAGTCCTGCCTAGAACTCCTGTTCTTTCTCAGCATCGTCTGTGGTTCGGCACTGCCCCAACTCGCCTCTCACCACCGGCCCCACGTGGCCACCCACCTCCCCTGGTCTGCTTCTGTGCCACGCACACGCTTCATCAGTTCACGTGTTGTGCTCCTTGTGGAAATTGTCTGAAAGCCTTTCTTTGTCAATAGAAGACAAAGAGTTGCCTTTTAAATTACGTTCTCGAAACCCCGTCAGGGCCTGACGTCCATGAGGCGCTGGAGTGCTCTGGGGAGGGGGAAATGCCGGCGTCTCGTTTTCTCTGGAATCCAAGTTACTCTTGAATGCTGCAGGGAGACCACCTCTCCAGAGGGCCCTCCTGATTGCATTTTTCTGGAGCCCCCGAGGGGCCTGGGGTCATCCTGGGAGCTGTGGGAACTGAGTCCACACGTGCCCAGCCCATCTCTGTGGAGGATCCACTCCTCCAGCTCGACGGTTGCTGGAAACTGGAGTCAGCAGGCCTGTGCCTTGCATTGCCAGTGAACCTGAGCTCATCAGAACCCCCGAAAGATGTTCCCAACAAGATGCCCTTAAGCAACATCATTAAATTATCCAAAATGCTCCTGGGAATGAGAAGTTTAGCAAGTAATTTGGAACAGAACAAATAACATAACCGGCGTATGTTAGGTGTATTACAGTTCATGAATAAGCAGGAGCTGATGTTGGACATAGAAAAGAATAAATAGAACATCCACCAGCTCTGATTTAAGAACACGCTTTGGCGTCCTCCTTTATATTAAGGTGTCTGGCCACACGCCCAGTGCGGGACTGGTTGTGGACAGGACCAAAGAAAAGACCCAGAGACGGCGTACGAGACACACAGGTTTATTGGGTCTTACTTACGGGGAGTGTCCAGTGGCGGCTGGCTGGACGGAGTGACTGCTCCGGCAAACAGAGAGGGGGTTGCTTTTATAGGCACGGGGACAGAGACTGCGTGCTTGCGAAGAGGGGCCGTCCTTGGTATGCCCAGCGTCCCCTGGAACGGTAGCTCACATGGAGGGGCTCTGTGCTCCTTCAAGACGTGATGTTCTCTGAGTAAGCTGAGACGCACGCTGGCCAGGCCCTGCATCCTCACAAATCCCAGATGCCTGGTATCCTGGCCAGAAGGGGGCCAGAAGGACATGTGGTTGTTACAGGGCACATGGGCTAGTGCCCCTACATAAGGTCTTCTCCTTCTGATTAGAAATATTATCATAGGAAAATGCTTGATGGGTTTGATTTCATGATTTGAAATCAAACAGAAATGAATTCCAAATAGATCTTCACTATTTTCCTGTGAAGTCTGATAATTGAGAGAAAATCTCTTCCTTCAACAAACAATACATTTTTGAAATAGTTACATAAAAGTCACAAAGGATAGATTCCCAGTATTTTTTCCCTTGTAGACATCAGTCAATACTTATGTGAGTTTACCCAAATAAGAACAGAAACTAAACAAAGCAAACACTCCCCAGCCCCAACACACACACTTACACTAACAGAGTAAAATCTTTGGTGGGTTTGTGATTACAGATAGAATTATGGAAATTCCTTTTCAGGGGAAACTACTTGTAGGGACCTTTTGGATTGTCTAAAAATTTTATTTATCCACATTTTCCTTCATTTGCCATTTTTTTTGTTCTTTTTTTTTTTTTGCTGAGGAAGATTTGCCCTGAGCTAACATATGTGCCAATCTTCTATTTTGTATGTGGCTCATCAACACAGCATGGCTGACAAGTGGTGTAGGTCTGTGCCCAGGGGATGTGAAGACAGGAACCCCGGGCTGCTGAAGCGAGCGCTCCAAACTTAACTGCTATACCACAGGGCCGGCCCTTCTTCATTCACTCTTTGTGGTTGATTAATCCATAGTAATATTCCCATTTACTGTTTCATTTCAGGAATTTATATATATGCAAAAAATGCAAGGGGGCTTTTGGCAATATTTCCACACACGTGTCTAAACGTTCTATTTATTCTGATAGTGTCACAGAGACAATATCTCCACACACGCGTCTAAACGTTCTATTTATTCTGATGGTGTCACAGAGGCAATATCTCCACACACGCGTCTAAACGTTCTATTTATTCTGATGGTGTCACAGAGGCAATATCTCCACACACGCGTCTAAACGTTCTATTTATTCTGATGGTGTCACAGAGGCAATATCTCCACACACGCGTCTAAACGTTCTGTCTATTCTGATGGTGTCACAGAGGCAATATCTCCACACACGCGTCTAAACGTTCTATTTATTCTGATGGTGTCACAGAGGCAATATCTCCACACACGCGTCTAAACGTTCTATTTATTCTGATGGTGTCACAGAGACAATATCTCCACACACGCGTCTAAACGTTCTATTTATTCTGATGGTGTCACAGAGACAGACTTCAACACCTGGACCGCGTGGTTCTTTGGCAGCTAAGTTGGTTGTGTGTCAAGCTCCCCGGAAATGAGCTGCTTCTGCTTGTACAGGCCACAGACGCTTTCTGCATTCCAGGTGGTTTAGGTTCTGGAGAGCACAGCCCCACTGTAGCTGCAGTCAGGCGACACCGAGATGGGAGGAGAAAACAGAAGAGAGAGCGCCTGACCGCAAGGCAGCCACGTCCTCTTTTGCTCTTCTGTTGTATTCTGTCACAGTTCGTCCTAATCTATCCTTTATAATCAAACCGTGAGCACACATCAAGCATCGAGGGGCTGGCTCCTCAGTCAAAACATAAACGTGGGAGACAAAGTAGTGATGTTTCAGCAGAATCCTTTACTCTCAGAAACGGGTGAGAGTGACACCTGCCTGTTATCTCTGTGCGGCCAGCCCCCGATTCCCCCTAGAGAACTAACAAAGTACACATCCGGCAGAGCTTACACACGGCCCACACTATGTTTACTTCCTGGTCCTGCCCTCTGTTCTGAGGTTTTAACCAAGAGGAAGAAATAAAAGCTTAAACGAATAACAAAGGATGCAAGCGATTCAAAATCTGGGTAGTCAGCTTTTCAAAAACAATTGAAAACTAATTTTCTTTTTGGACTTTTTCTTTTGGAAACCATACGATTTGAAACAACACGAATGCCCACGTGTAGGAGAGTGGTTGAGTAAACTGACGCCTCCACAGGGGGCACCCTCTGCAGCTGTGTAACAGGGGAAGGAGCGGCCGGCCGGGTGGCGCAGCCATTCAGTTTGCAGCTCCGCTTCTCGGAGGCCTGGGGTTCGCCAGTTCGGATCCCGGGTGCGGACATGGCAGCGCTTGGCAAAAGCCATGCTGTGGTAGGTGTCCCACGTATAAAGTAGAGGGCGATGGGTGTGGATGTTAGCTCAGGGCCAGTCTTCCTCAGCAAGAAGAGGAGGATTGGCAGTAGTTAACTCAGGGCTAATCTTCCTCAAAAAAAAGAAAAAAGAGAAAGGAGCCTCTCTGGATGGAGGATGAAGATGTGGCAGTGGGGAGGGGAGGGAGCCGTGCTTCTCAGATTACACCTTTTTGTATAGCTCTACTCTTACAACACTGGTAATGTTTCACATATCCAAACATTTTATTTATTTTTCTATAAATTGGTCAGATTTGTTTTCAAATTTACTGGCGTTATTGATATTAATTCTCTTTTAATCACACGTGTATCTATGGTCATGTTCTTTTTTCATCCCCAATTTTATTTCTCTTTCTAATATTTTTATCTTTGTACAAGACTATAGTTTTGTCAATTCTATTCATCTTTTCTAAGGACCATGTTGGGCTTCTTGATTCCATCTTTGTTTTCTATTTTGTTAATTTCCACTCTATTTATTTTCTACTTTCTTTGAGTTATTTTACTGTTCTGATTGATCTAAATTTCTTGAGATGAAAGGAAAGCTTTAGTCTTTTATAATAATAACTTAGTCTTTAGTCTTACATAATAATTTCAGGAAATTTTTAGTCTTTTTTTCTGATATGAGCATTTAGGGCTATAAATTACTCTCTCACTATTGCTTTAGCTGCATCCCCCAATTTTGATATGCAGAACTTTCATTATTTAGTTCTGAGTATTTTTAAATTTCAATTATTTTTACTTGACGCAAGACTTATTTAGACATGCACTGAGTTTCTACCTGTCAGAGGATTTTTCATTTACACTTGGTTTTGATTTATCAGCAAGTTTCATTGTTTTCAGAGAACATATTGGCATGTACTAGTTCTTTAACATTTTATAGTTTAATAAAAATACGTGGTTAGTTTTTCTACAAGTGTTTGTGTGTGGGTGAGAACCATGCCTGTTCTCTAATTGTTGGGTTCTGCGTGTGTGAATCAGATCTTCATCATTTCTCAAAGACCTGGGCTCACCTTAGCCCTGTTCCCCAACTTCAATGATCTGATATTCTAGTTCTGCTCTTTTCTTTTAAATTAATAGACTTTACTTTTTTTTTTGAGTAGTTTTAGGTTTATAGAAAAAAACTAAGCAAAAAGTACGGAGTTCCCATATGCTCCTTCACTCCACCCCCAATTTTCCCTATTTTTAACATTTTGCATTAGCATGGTACATTTGTTACAATTGATGAACCAACATTAATGCATTGTTATTAACTAAAGTCCATAGTTTAACATTAGAATTGATTCTGTTGTACATTCTGTGGGTTTTGACAAACGTGTGATGACAGGTTCCCACCAGTAGAATATGATCCAGGATGATGGTTTTACAGCCCTGAAAAGCCCCCAGGCTCCACCTGTCCATTGCTCCCTCCCCGGGACTCCTCGTGACCACTGATCTGTCTACGGTCTCCATAGCTTTGTCTTTTCCAGAATGTTTATAGTTGGGATCAAACAGTATGCAGCCTTTACAGACTCGCTTCTTTCACTTAAGTTAAGGTTCCTCCGTGTCTTTTCGTGGCTTGATGGCTCATCTCAGTTCTGTTCTTTTTAAGTCTGAAAATAGGACACTGCTGTGTCAGATAGTTCCTGTTTAGATTTAACTACACATTTACAGATTTCTTGGCTTCCTATCCTTCTTATATCTCAGACTTTCCTTCAGCAACCATTATTCATCTTCCTTTCATGAAGGAATAAAAACACTTTTAAAAAAAGAAATGCTTTTATTGCACTCTCATTGTTGAAAGATAACTTTTCTGAGCAGATATTTCCAGACGTTTTTATCAGCGTTTCGAAGATGTTGTACTGCTGTCTTCAACAGCTGTTGCTGAGAAGTTGATCATAGCTGGAAACGCGGTGCCATCGTAACTGGTCTGTCTCTTTTATCTGGTTGCCTTTAAAGATTTCCTCTTTGTTTTTGGTCTTTAATATCGGTATGAAGTTAAAGGTGAAGGGGCCGGCGTTGTGGCTGAGTGGTTAATTTCACGCCCTCTGCTTCGGCGGCCCAGGGTTTTGCCAGTTCGGATCCTGGATGTGGACCTAGCACCACTCATCAGGCCACACTGAAGCGGCGTCCCACACGCCACGACTAGAAGGGCCCATAACTACAGTATACAACTATGTACTGGGGGGCTTTGGGGACACGAAGGAAAAATAAAATCTTTTAAAAAGAAGCAATTAAAGGTGAAGGTGTTTTATTTACCTCTCATTATTATAAGTTGTGTTTGATGTGTCTGTGGGTTCATGTCTTTCATTAGCTCTTGGAGAATCTGGATAAACTGGAGAATCTTGGAGAAACTGTCACCCCTTTCCTCGTCTCCTTTGAGACCTGTGAATTGCACCGTAGACTTTTCACTCCATCCTCCACGTCGCTCAACTTGGGTGTTCCACGCCTTTGAGTCTGTGCTGCATTTTGAGTCTCTGCTCTGCTGGGTCTAATCAGCTGTGAAACACATCAGTCCTTGAGTTTTAAATTTTAACAACAATATTTTTCATTTCTAGCTGTTTTAAGGTTTTTTCCCCTCAAAAGTGCTTGGCAATTTTTTATAGTCTGTTATTTCTAGAATCCTTTATTTTTTGGAATCTACTATTTATTTCTTTAAATATTTCTTATAATTTTATTACTTTATCTGATTATGTGAATATCTGAGTCCTTTAGAGTCAAAGTCTGTTTATTTTGCCTAATCTCTCTTAGGAGAATGAGAGTGGGTTTTTTCCCTGTGTGTTTGGTAACTTTTAAAATTGGGAGTTCCTACCTTGTTGAAGCTGATCTGTGGGAATCCTGAGACACTAAATTGAAGCTACTTTCCTTAGAGACGATTTGCTTCAGTGTTGATGGGCCCAACACCAACCTAGGGCCACTTAGCCACACCTGAGGGTTTGGCACTGAATGTGGGAGTTGCAGGCTCAGAGCTCAATCCCTTGACGGTGGAGCGACGCCACCTTGCTGCTTTCTGCTCGGGTTCCAGCTTCACTGACAGCGGCCTGGCGGACTCTTGGGTACCCTGCTGTGCGTTGCTGTAGGATGGAGCATGTCTTGATCTTATTCAGTCATGGAGCTTTTTTTTTGGACTCATTTTCAGATCTAATTTTCCAATGAACATTCCTGAGCAATGCTCTTCTAGTCACCCCTTCATTTTACAGGAAGGAAACTGAAGCTGTGTGACCAGCCCAGCGTTTCACAATGTGTCAGTGTTGCAGGCAGGGAAAAATCTTTCTCATCATAAAACCGGTGTGCTTTCTAACTGTGCAAAGTTCCATGAGTGGAACACCCGCTGCTTCCCTGGTGAAAATGTTCCCTTTTGTGATGTGTCACTCTTAGACACGTTCCTGAGAACTGACTATCTTGGGTTTCTATTTGGGGCAGATACTTGTTAAAATATATAAGTAAAATCCTAGATTCTTGGCGGGAGGGCACAATGAGCTGGATGTTAACGGTAATAAAAGGAACAGATACTGTTCTTGGTTCGAGGTGAGTGCTGTGTAGTCTCCCAACCATCGGGCTGGTGCTTTAGGAAGCCGGCTCCACTCTCCAGGGCCCACGGTTGAAACTGGGAGGGGCTGCATTCATGGAAAGTTCACGGCCCACTTATCCAGAGGGAAGGCTTTGGAATTGAAATGTGCATTATTTAACAGTCCTATTCGTTGACACACAATTGGGATACTGGTGATTTAATTTGGGGACATTGGGTTTGAAATGCCAACTTTAATCTACGTTGCCAATTTAAGCCTCATTCTTTAAAAGCTGTATTTATAACCCAAAGTTTTGCTGAAGCTTGTATTTCGATTTCTTGCCCTTATATATTTTGCTTATACTTGACACAGTTTTAAGACTCTGCTGGTACTTCTCTCTGCAAGTAGACAGTTGCTATCATTGGCATAGCACAGTGAGCAGTTAGCACTGAACTGAAGTTTGAAACTCTTTGTCCTTCAGTGAACACACAAGTTTGGGGGGATCGTGGCTTGTGGCATCTGAATTAACCACCAAGCCAGTGGTATGGATCCTTCCCGGCTCACAACATTTTCGTGTCACCTACTGAGCAAGCTTTTCTGCTGGGCACCAAGTTCTAGGCTTCGTGACGCATACAGAGCAGTCCCTGCCCAGGGACGCTGGTAACCGTGTGGGACAGACAAGCACATGGACCTGTGGGCCCCTGTGTGCTCAGAGAGGAACTGTGTGAAGGAGGCCTCCACACCAGGTCAGCGGGAGGCATGGACTCCTCTCCTCCCGACGTTCGCCACTCTCTTTAAATCATTTGCCAATCCCCCTTTTTTCTCTTAGGCTCAGTTTTTCCGTCTGAAACTATTAAGCAAGAACTCTGTCCTATTCTCACTTTTGTCAACTTTCCTCAACTGCCACACTGACACAGAGATACAGACACAGAGACAGAGACACAGACACACACATAGACACACAGACAGAGACACAGAGACAGAGACACGGACACAGACATGCACACTCAGACACACACACAGACACACAGACAGAGACACAGAGACAGAGATACAGACACACACAGACACATACACACAGACGCACACACAGACACACACATACAGACATGCACAGACACACAGACACAGACACGCACACTCAGACACACAGACACAGAGACAGAGACAGAGACACACACAGACACGCACACACAGACACAGACATGCACAGACACAGACATGCACACTCAGACACACAGACACAGAGACAGAGACACAGACACACACAGACACGCACACACAGACAGACACAGACATGCACAGACACAGACACGCACACTCAGACACACAGACACAGAGACAGAGACACAGACACACACAGACACGCACACACAGACAGACACAGACATGCACAGACACAGACACGCACACTCAGACACACAGACACAGAGACAGAGACACAGACACACACAGACACGCACACACAGACAGACACAGACATGCACAGACACAGACATGCACACTCAGACACACAGACACAGAGACAGAGACACAGACACACACAGACACGCACACACAGACAGACACAGACATGCACAGACACAGACACGCACACTCAGACACACAGACACAGAGACAGAGACACAGACACACACAGACATGCACACACAGACAGACACAGACATGCACAGACACAGACACGCACACTCAGACACACAGACACAGATACAGAGACACAGACACACACAGACACGCACACACAGACAGACACAGACATGCACAGACACAGACACGCACACTCAGACACACAGACACAGAGACAGAGACACAGACACACATAGACACGTACACACAGACACAGACATGCACAGACACAGACACGCACACTCAGACACACAGACACACATAGACACGCACACACAGACACACAGACACAGAGACAGAGACACACACAGACACGCACACACAGACAGACACATACAGACATGCACAGACACACAGACACGCACACTCAGACACACAGACACAGAGACAGAGACAGACACACACACACAGACACACTTCATCCTTCCCCTTCGCACACATCCCAGGTGCCACTTCCAGCCTGGTCCCTCACGGACAGTGACAATCTAGCCTCTCTCTTTCAGAGGATTTCCCTCAGTCCACAAGCGTCAGATGAGGTCCCATCTTGAGATCCACAAACCAGAAGGTGAATCCTTTTCCTTGGATCTCCTTCCTTCCTTGTGGGCTCCTTCTTGCCCTCCTCACCTCTACAAGGTAAAGGTGCTCGTTTCCCCTGCCTCCCCTTCTCCCAAAGGTTTTCTCTACCCTGTGGCTTCTGCCCTCACCCTGGCCCTGAACTGGTCTGAAGAAAGTCATCACGACCTTCAGATCGACCTTGGTCTATTTCCCGTCCTCACCCTACTGATGTTGCTCCTGGGAGCTCCCTTCCGGCATGCTCATTTACTTGACTTTGTGACACCTGACTGTTCCCCTCCAGTCTCACTGGTGGTCGTTTCTCAGCCTCAGGCCAACATAAGGTTGGGCTTCTGTTTTTGCCCAATTGATTGGGCCCAATAGTAAGCTTTCTCCCATAACCAACTTTAAATGTAACGATCTAAGTAGGTTAAATGGAAAGAATAGAAAAAGTATACCATGTAATCATTAACCAAATGATTCATGTCAGTTAAACTCATATCAGCCCAAGGAATAATAGCAGAGATTTAAAAAGACATTTCACAATAATAAAGGAGTCAATTTAAGATGACGTAACAATCCTAAATACACATACCGAACAACAGAGCTCAATGTATGAAGCACAAATAGAAGAAATTGAAAGAAGAATTAGACAAACCAACAATTACAGTTGGAGATTTTAACATTCCCTCTCAGTATAATTGACCTGGTTAACGTTTATGGAACATTTCACCCAAAAAAAGTAGAATACAAAGTCTTTTCAGGTGTCCATGGAACACCTAACAAGAAAGACAATATTATGGGCCATAAAAGTTCTTAATAAATTGAAAAGGGTTGAAATTATGTTCCCTGGAATTTAAATTGGAAATCAATATAAAGCTATCTGGAAAATCTCCAAATATTTGGAAATCAAACAATACATTTCTCAATAACACAAGGATTAAAGAAGTCACAAGGAAAATTGAAAAATATTTTCAACTGAATGCCACGTTAAGAAACTCGAAAAATGAGTCTATTACACACAAAGCAAGCAGTGGGGGGTAAAATAATAACGATAGTAGCAGAAATCAAAGAAATAGAAAATGGAAAAAATAGGGCAAATGAATAAAATTAAAAGCTGGTTATTTGAAAAGAATCAATAAAACAATTAACATTTAACGAAACTGATCAAGAAACAATGAAAGAAGGCAAAACTGCTAACTTCAGGGATGACGGAGGAGCGTTGCTACAGATATTAAAATAATAAGGAAATGTTGTGAGCAACTTCAGGCTAATGAGTCTGGCAACTTAAATGAAATTGACAAATTACTACCAAACTCAGTCAAGAACTAGATACATGACGTGATGGAGCAGTTACACTCCTGGGTATCTACGCGAGGGAAACGAAAACTTGTACACAAACATTTATAATAACTACAAGGTGGAAACAACCCACATGTCTATTGAATGATGAATGATCAACAAAACGTGGACTGTCCACACGATGGGGTGTTATTCAGTCATGAAAAGGAATGAAGCACTGACACATGCTGTAACATGGACGAATCTTGAAAACATTAAGTGTAAGAAATCAGTTACAAAACACTACAGGTTTTATGACTCCAATTATAAGAAAAGTCCAGAATAGGCAACTCTAGAGAGAAAGAATGTAGATTCTTGGTTGCTTGGGGTCAAGGGAAGGGAGTGGTAGCTAGAGGGTATAGGGTTTCTTTTTGAGATGGTGAAAATGCTCTGAAGTTTACTGTGGTGATGTTACACAGCTCTTTGAATCTAAAAAATTCACTGACTTGTGCACTTTAAATGAATGAATAATATAGCATGTGCATTATAGCTTAATACAGCTGTTATATTAAAAAAGGAAGAAATGGACAACCTGAATAGCCCATATCAATTAAGGAAATTAAATTCATAGTTTAAAACCCTCCCCGAAAGAGAACTCCAGTCCTAGATGTATTCATTGGTGACTCCTACTAAACATTTCAGGAAAAACAATGTCAGTTCTACACAAACCCTTCCAGAAAACAGAATAGGAAGAAACACTTCACAACTCATTCTATGAGGCAGCATCACCTTGATACCAAAATGAAAGAAATTACAAGAGGACTACAGACCAATCTTGCTCATGAATATAGGTACAAAAATCCTTAACACAATTTTAGCAAATTGAATCCAGCAATATATGATAAGGAAAACACATCCTTACTGTCAGGGACTGAATTGTATCCCCCTGAAAGTCATATGGTGAAGCCCTAACCCCTAATGTAACCGCAGTTGAAGATGGGTCTTTAAAGAGGTATTGAGGTTTAATGAGGTCGTACAGGTGGGGCCCTAACCCTGTAGGACTGGTGTCCTCTAAGAAGAGGAGGAGACACTAGATTTCTCTCTCCGCACAGCCGCACAGGAGAGGATGTGAGCTGATTTGCAGGGGCCGGCTGCAAGCCAAGAAGACAGGGCTCACCGGAAACAACCCTGCTGCACCTTGATCTCGGATGCCCACCTCCAGAATGTGGTGTATCCACCCAGTCTGTGGTGTTCTGTTACGGTAGCACAAGGAGACCAATGCAATGACCAAATGGGTTTACCCCAGGGAGGTAAGGTTAGAGTAACGTCAGAGAATTATGCTTCCTTTTCACCATATTAACTGATTGACAAAAGGAAAAATCTCTCGATAACCTCAATAGATGCAGAAAAACATTTGACAGTCTTCAACAATCACTAGTGAGAAAAAAAGTTTCAGCAAACTAGGAGTAGAAGAGAACTTTCTCAACCTGATAAAGAACTGCTAACGTTACACTTAGTGGTGAAGACTGATTGCTTTCCTGCTGCGGTCGGAAACGAGGCAAAGATGTTCTCTCTCACCACTCTCACTCAGCATCTTACCGGAAGCTAAATTCAGTGAAAGAAATGAAAGACATATAGATTGAAAAAAAGGAATAAAATTATTTTAATTCTCAGGTGACAAGACTGTCTTTATAGAATATCCGATGGAATTTACAAAAAAGCTACTAGAAATAATAAGTGACTTCAGCGAGGTCACAGGATATAAAGCCAATCTAGAAAAACCAGTTGTATTTCTACATACTAGCAAAAACAATACAGATTATAATAGCAAAAAACCACAAAATACTTAGGAAAAAATTTTATAAAATATATGCAAGAATTGTACACAAACTACAAAAGCATTGCTGAGAAAAGTTAGGACTCTTAAAAATGGAGAGATATACTATATTCAAGGATCAGAAGAGTTAATGTTGTTGAGATGCCATATCCCCAAATTGATCTACAAATCCAATGCAATCTCAACCTAAATTCCAGCAGATTTTTTTTTGAGGAAATATATAAACATTTTTAAAAAACACACGGAAATTAAAAAGACTTGGAATAGCCAAAACAATTTCAGAAAAAACCAAAGTCAGATGACTTACACTGTGAGACATGAAGCCTTACTGTAGGGTCCGGGCACTGTGCTCGTGGGGTTCAGTTCAAGGGAAGCATATAGATCTCCCGAAGAAAATGGAGTCCAGAAATAAAGCCACAGGACACACTCTACTGATGTTTTGAAAAGGTACCAAGATGAATCCACAGGGAGAAAATCTTGTCAACAAATGGTACTGGAACATTTTGACATCTATATGCAATGAAACAAACTGGTGGCATGCAAAATAGTATCACTACTTTGGAAAAAGTCTCACAGTTTCTTAAAGTAAAACATACATTTACCCTAAGACCCAGCAATGCACTGCTAGGAATTTACCCAGGAGATATGAAAATGTGTGCTTCCACAAAGACATACGATTGTTCATGGCAGTTTTATTCATAACAGTCCTTAACTGGAAACAAGA
This sequence comes from Equus caballus, assembly GCF_041296265.1. Taxonomy (NCBI): domain Eukaryota; kingdom Metazoa; phylum Chordata; class Mammalia; order Perissodactyla; family Equidae; genus Equus; species Equus caballus. The sequence continues at coordinate 90,854,328 of NC_091693.1, read as the reverse complement.
CAATGCACATCGACTGATGAGTCGCAGACTCATAGTACGTCCCCGCAGTGGGTACTCAGCAAAGTGAGAAAGGCAATACTGACACGTGCAACGACAGGGTGAATCTCTGAAGCATCACACTTAGAATAGGAAGCAGATACAAAACATGACACCGTATGTCGCTATTTATATGAAATTCCTGAAAAAGAACTGTGGAGACAGAAAACCCACTGGTGGGTGCCAAGGGCCAAGTGGAGGGGGATGGTTGATGGCTAAAGGGCTTGATGAAGTGATTTGGGTGGAGAAAGTGTTTTACGTCTTGATTGAGGTGTTGGCCACACAGCTTTACGTTTGTGTCACGTACCAAATTTTATACTTAAAATTGGTACATTTTATTCTATGTAATCTAGGCCTCTATAAAACTGAGTTTTAAAAATGCTGTGAGAAAACACAGTACATGAGAGGAAGCTGGAGTGGTGTTGGTAGGCTGGAAGGCTTGAAGGAATGGTTGGATTTTGAGAAGCAGAAGTCTAACTCTGAGAGCTTGTGGGTCACAATCCTCCTCTTGTTGGTCTCAACTCTTTAGCCAAGAATGTGTTCTAAAGAGAGGCTGGAAACCCTGCAGTCCTTCCGTCTCCCCAGGCCGCTGAGGGACCCACGGGGGTTGGGCAGACCTGCTGCAGACTCTGGGTTACACGACTGGACGGCGTCGCTGGTGTGGATCTGAGACCCCGGGCGTCTGTCAGCAGGGTCTGCAGGTGAACGTGCCAGTTGCGTCGTGGACTCAGCCAGGTCACCTGTTTCTTGAGGGAACATTTCATTTTCGTGTGATTTATATATAAAAGGCTTTAAGGCTGTTCATAAATAAAAACACCACCAAGTGAAGAAGCAGAGGGCGGGTGCCCCAGCAGCTGGGGGGAAACGGTTCTTTCCACATGAGGAAGAATTGAACTTGGAACCAGGCCTGGGCTTGACTCGTGGCTGTTTCCAGCTGGGCGGCCTCAGGGACGTCATCTCAGTCACTCACCATAGACAATGTGAACCGAAGCAACCTCGTCAAATTGCCGTGATGAGGAAACGAGGCGAGTAAAAATGCTGCAAGTAGCACGGGGCCTGTGGCCGGCTGCCTCTCACTCAGCGCTCTTCCTGCGTGAGCTTGAATCTAGCTGAGTTTCCTGGAAGCCAAGGCAAAAACCAGAAACAAATAAATACCCACTAAAAGAGTCAGTGTCTAATACAAGACCAAACAGTTGTCATCAAAGACCCTCGCATCGGGTTCTAGAAAAACTGGCCTCACGTTTCCCTCTATAAGGAAACAAATGAGTAAGTAGTGGGCACCCACCATTAAGATAGATTGACGGAAGACAAGTTTGGCAATTTCTCATATCGACCCTCTTTAAAAGCTGACGGCAGAACATTAAATCTTAATTCAGTGAAGCCATTTCTAAAGGAAGCTGAGATAATTTGGTCTGAAAACATTGCTTCTCAACAGCATAACCTAATGCAGGAATAAAATTAGAATTCTGAAAATTGTGGCTATTTAAGATGACCTTTGAGTTTTTGTCCTGAATACGAGCTCTCTCAAGTCATCTTTTGCCAAATGCTGGATTGTTGGGTTGACTGCAACTATCAGTTGAATTTTAGGCTGCTTATTCCTGTAGCGGACAGATTTATTCTGGATTTCCCATGGTCGTGACACCAGACTGTCTCTCATCGTGAGGACGAGTGTAACGCAATTACTTTGAAAGTCCAGATTAAAAAAGGTATGAATTTTAGTTTGTGGGTGATTTCGACTGATTGAGGTCGGAGGCACTGCGCTGGCCAGGCTTCCTCCAGACTGTGAATTTCACTTCAGTTTTTACGTCAAGGTGTCACGTTGTCATGGAGCTGACTTTGTGGTCAGAATGAGCGGGTTTGCATTCTGGCCGTGTGACTTCAGCTACTTAGTCTCCTTTACTTCTCGGAGCCTTTATCTCTGGGTCTGTGAAGTGTGGCCTGAGACACTCACCTGCGGAGTGTTGGTGAGGATGAGGGACGGGCTCTCAGGAAACCGTCTGCGAGGTCTGAGCGTGCAGGGCTGAGGATGTGGACCTGGGGCTTGTTTGGGTTCCCTACACCCTGACGCTCCACTCAGACAGGAACGGTTCTTTCTACGACAGATGAACGTGGAGTCGCAGAGACTCCTGCTCCTTTGGGAGGTTCTGCCCCCTCAGTCTCCACGTTCTTAAGAAAATGCTAACTCTAGTGGCCTACAAATTTACTTGCAAATGAAGATAACGGCTGGAGGACTAAGTAGGCGTTGGTTGTCCTATGTTTGGTGTTCTAGGTAAAATTCCCCTACATTAATTTCCTAGTCTGTTGGCAACTAGTGTGAGATTGTGAAAATTAATGGGTTGGATCATTTATCCATCAGATTTCCTTAGTAAAAGCACTGCCAATATTAGTTATTGAGTATTATAGAATAAATATTAGCTTGGTAATTAGCCGTCAAATTGGTCCCAGAGATCTAAAGGGATGGTATATTTATTAACAGGGAGCTAAATCTGGACAAGAGTTTAGAATCAATTTTTTGATTTATACTTCACCCATTTCATCTTTAAACATTGTTAGCTCTATTTTTACTTTTGAAATATTTCAAATTCAAAGCAATTTAAAAAATTTACATGTCAAAAGTCTTTTTTTTTTTTTTAAATTTAAAGGGCCAATCCTGACATAAAAACATTGAATTATTTCATTTTTAAAAATGGAGTGGAGGGAAATTCTAGGCCATTCTATTTTTTCTTACAGTGCTTTAAACCCAAACCAACTGGAATTTTAAAAAGTATATGAAATTCATGAATACATTCACAAGTGCATTTTTAGTAAGATTTACGTAGTAGCAGGAAGATACTTAGGAAAATTCTGTCCCTGCCCCTCATTTGAATGCCTCCCAGCAGGAGCCCTCATGGGAATTCACAGGAGCCGCCTCGCCTCGTGTCAGAGTTCCGGTCAGGGAAGCTGAATTGCTCACGGGGCAGGGACGCTGGCAGTCACTTCACCTGCCCCATCACATGGCAGGTGAGGGAATGAGACTCAGATGGGGGCTGGAGCCATTTGCCTACAAACACCTGTTGATCTAGGGCTGGGAGTCAGGGCTCCCGATACCCAGGTGGTCATAGAATAGCAGGTGACATGAGAGAGAAAAGGTACTCGTCCCAAACACAATTTGATGACTTACCCCAGATTTACAGCCATCCTTCCTTAGGATAATCCCAGGACAGGATTTCGTTAACTAATCGTGCCATGGACTGCTTTGCAGTTTGGGAGGTCTATGAATCCCATTTCAGAATAATTTTAACTCTAAATGCATACCGTAAAATGCATTTTATTACAAAGGAAACCAATGTTGGAGTCAAAATACTTGCCTTTGGAAACAGTGACACAGACGTGTTCTTCCCCACAATACAGCCAAGAGCAAGATCAGTGGGTCTCTGATGGCAACTCCAGTCCCTCGCAGCCCTTGACCTCCAGGGATCTGCAGCAGCTCTGTGACTCCCGGGGCCGCCTCCTCACAGCATGTGTTACCTACACTCAAAGTCCCAGGACGGGTTAAATTTTGGTTAGAAGTCAGTGAAAGTCATGCTATGATTTTCCTTTCTTTGTTCACGGACTCCTCATTCTTTGTGTTCCCCAGGTTACAAACTCCAGAGAAGCTGCCTGGGCTGGATGCTCGGACAACTGCTGCCGGCTTGGGGCCTCTACCTCACTCTTCTGTTGAGAGACCAAACGGAGAGCCTTTTATCTGAGGTCAGGTCACACATCAGAGTCTTGGAAGAAGACTAAGCTTGGAGTAATTTTCAGAGCGTGATGCATAGGCTCTCTGTGTCAGAGCCGTTTTGGAAGCTGTCAGGATGAGGATCCAGGAGCCCTGGCCACTGGTCAGAATTCTGGGGCAAGGCTGGACACCTGCCAGCGCACAACCAGTCACATGGTTCTTGCAGACATCACGGTTCGAGACTGTCTGGGGTAGCTGAGCCGGGTTGGGGGCCTGGGTGAGCTGGGGTGGGAGGAGGGGTTGAGGTGAGGGGGCGTGTGTTTTTGATGGCGGTCGAGTCCTCAAGGAAGCTGTTGTCCTGTCATGTTCCTTATGAAGATTATGTAAAGAAACGATTTGCAGTTCTGAGTCTGCATTTGGCTGTGATCCACGCCGAGTGGGAGGTGCCTTTTGCTGGTCAGCTAAAACATGAAGCAGACTATTGCAGCCACTGGCAGGGGGCGGTGAGGAGCCTGGGAGCGCCAGAAGCAAGTGGAGGAAGGCTATGGAACCAGCCGGGGCACGTCTGGTTTACCTGAAGCAACGGGTCCTCCCCAGTGCCAGGGACCACACTCCACCCTGTCAAACAGTTCACACATCCAGGGGAGGGAGTTGGGACCCAGGCGGGAGATGACCTGGTGAGGCAGCCTCGCTCCCGAAGCGGGCAGACACCTTTGGACATTGAGGGCCACTGACTTTGGACTTGGGAGGTCTTGTCAACTGCCAACTCTGGCACTTCCTCAGAAACAACTTTGCATTTGTAGGAGCAGCTGTCTCCTCTTCCATCCCCATTGCAATGGCCTTACAAAACCAGACATACAGTGATTTCTAGATTATTCACTACAAAAGCAGGCATAAATCTCAGCCCAGAGCTTCAGGTGTCAAGTCTTAGTTTTCTTTGTTTTTCTCCACCTCGGGGGGAAAAGTGCTCTAAGCCATCATTTTTCGGGGGTGGCCACTCTCTCCGCAGCTTCTATACCGTGAATGGGGGTGTGGTCCTTCTGCTGCCCTGTTCCACGCCCAGGGACTGGGCCTCGTCTTCAGCCTGTCTGGCCAGCCTGCAGCCAGGGACCATGTACACAGGCCTGCCTTCTCTGGGCTGTTACAGCCTTGCCAGGGCAGGGGTCCTGCCTGACCTGCAGCCTTTCTGCGGTTGAACAGTTTCTCCTCCTTCCTTCCAGCCCTGGGAATTCAGTTCTAGTCAAAAAGGAAGGCGTTCTTTCCCCTCACGTCTCTACCCTAGAGAGTTTGTCTACACTCGCCCTCTCCATGGCACCCTTCCTTCAAAACCCACTTTAAAAACACCCAAAACTTTTTACATGGATGCATATGTATCTGCATCTAGCTTAGCCTTTTAGAAGATAAGAGCCAGAGAATCTCACAAGCAATTTTTTTGCTATTCTGCCCCCATCATATCCCTCACCAGAAACAGCGAACCTGTGAGCCAACCATCCACTTGAAGAGGGAGAGAGGAGTGGAGAAAATATGGGGAGAAACAAAGAACAGAGATTAATATCTCAAATATACTTTTCAGCCATAGGATTCTATTTAATGCTTTTTGAGGGAAAATTTGTATGAAGAAAGCTGGCCTGTAGTGTTCATCTACCGGCTTTGAATCAGAGACCTGGTCGCCAAAGTCCACACCTCTGCCCATTCTTGGGTGTGGCCAGTTCACAGTTTCAGGAAAGACACAATCCCAGTTATCCTGATAATTACTGAGTTCTGTGCATCCTTTCGGTGGCAGCCTTTGGAACAACCCTACAGTTGTGCTAACCTCTTTCCATGTGACTCCTCGGGGGAGCCTGAGCAGGGCAGCAGCGACATGCCGTGCACTCAGCTGACAGTGAGCGCGGACCGGGCTGCCCAGTGCAGCAGGCGGCCAACAGACATGGCAAGGAGGAGACCTTATGTTTATCCGCATGCCGTGCTTTAGTCCCAAAAGGCTTTACAGACTTTTTTCCCTGTAGGAATAAGAGTTAGTTAAACCAAATTTACCAATTTAACAACATAAAGTTTAACTCTATAAATCTGTACCAGTGTGAACATGGCCTGTGTCTTCGGTCGGTAGGGCTTAGAACAGACCTCAAACACGCTCAGTTTTCTGAGAAGTCCATTTCTAAATGGTTTTGGCCTGAGAGGTCTGTAATGATATATATTCCTCCCATTTGAAAAATAAATCTGTTCTAGGCTTTTAGAGGAATGTTATTTTCATAACCCTTTGTTACATTAGAAAATCCATCTAGTATTTACTGATTTGATGGCCATCCTAGGAGCAGATTAAAACAAACCTTGGAAAATCGAACTTTTAACTATGATATAGCCAACATATTTTCCTTTATAATTGGTAAATTAACTTCAATACTTGTTTTTTCAAGTTGAGTTGAAGCCATCTGCATCACAACATTGACTTATTTTCTTGAAAGTTATTTGCTGGAGACACAGGCAAAGAATGTTGTTTTACTTCCTTATGTTGTTTGTGCCGCTGCAACAATAGCTAACATAGCAAATAACTGATACATTGATATAAGGATGGCCAGGAAACTGTATCAGTCACCTGAAGTCCAACAGTGGAGCTCTCAGTTCTCTGAGCTGTTGTCAATTTGATCCCTTCATGTTGAAATAGTACTTTTTTATGATTTAGAAATGGCTTATGATTTTCTCTGTGATTTAATTATGCTGTTGCCAACTGCGAGTTTGGATGAGATCATTAAACTGGGTAGTTTGTTTCTCTGACAACAAAACATTTTGTGCAACCAGATTAAGTTAGAAGGGCAGACTCAGGGCACCAATGACTTGCTGCTGTAGCTGGGAAGCCATAAACAGAAACAGGGGAGAGAGACGGGGCTGCTGCCGAGCCTCCTCAAAGGTTTGAGATGACAAGAACCTCGGTCAATACGTGAAAGCCGCATATTGCAGTATGGTTCAATTTTATTTTCACTTGCTTATTGAACCTACTTGTAAGCCGGATAGGAAAGTGAATTTCCTGATGAGTAATATGAAATATTTATGAAGGCTAAATTATAATACGTTTTCATCATAAGCCAAATAGTTGAAGCATATCAAATCTTTACTTTAAAGAACTACATGTAGCATTAGGCACATATTGTATTCATTGCTGGATATTAATAATGGAAGAATTGGCTATTGACCTAGAATTTATTTCCAAAATGTTTGATTAAACAGACCTGAGTGTGGGCTGCCGACCTCCTCATGTAAGGTTGGCACAGAATGCTAAGCTTTCTGTGTTGTAGTGCATTGATGGCTACGAATGTCAAGGATGGGCCACACTAGATCTCAAGTATAAATCATCTTGCAAAATAGTGGGACTATTTTTGCAATGGGTTAGGCTCCAACACACAGTAGTTAGCATCTATTAGACACTTTTGTTTACAAAGCACTGCAACATCAAGGCTTTTGCGTGATCTTGAAACAACCCTAGAGGTCAGTTTATATTCTTTTAACACAGTGGAATCCTCCAGCACTGCCCTCAGGTGTCTGGTTCTCCCACTCCAGGAGGGCAAAGCTCGGTATGTGAACTCTGCCTTTCTGGCTGAGGCACAGGCGTCCTCTGCTCTGTCCCTGCTGCCCCATCCATGAACGTGGTTGGTCACTTATGTTTCTGATGTCCTTATGCAAAGTAAGTGAATGTCAATTCCAGTTTATTTTGTCCGTAAGATGGAAATGACTGAGTCTGAAGTGCAACTGTGAGATCACAGGCGTGTATGGTAGAATGATAGGGTCGTGATTTCAGGTCATAAATACAGATTCCCTCTATTGGCCAAACAGCTGTTTTCCATGAGTTGTGCATGATGATTCCTAGGCTTCTACTATTAAGAGCCTTTTGAAACAATTTTAAAACTGCAATCCAATAAGATCACTAAGGTAAAAGTGGCTGTATTTTCAATATTACCTTTTAATAATATTCCTATTAATTGATGGATTTAGTTGCTTATGAACAAAAGGTAAGTTTTTTAAATGAAAAATTAGATCAGTAGAATAAAAATATCTACTGACATGAATTTGATATTCATTCGCATGAGGAAAAAATCAAAACAGTGTTGTAAAATAAGCCTCTTTTAAAAAAAAAAAGGACACAATGGAGATCTTGTCAAGATGGCGGCATAAGCCGACTCTGAACTCATCTCCTCCCACGAACACAACCAGGTTACAACTATTTTTGGAAAAATTACCCTGGATAGAAAACTGAAAACTGGATAAAAAGAACCCCCACAACAAAGGACAGTCCTGACTAAGGCGGAAGAGGCAGAAATTCCTGCTGGAGAGGAAAAAAGCCACCTTTGGGAGCAGTGGGGCTTCTCAGCTGGCCAGGCGGGAGCCACCCTAAGGTACGCAGCCCTCCCTGGAGGAGTGGGGCCCATACTGCTATAAGCATCCTTCAGACTCAGCACAACTGAGATGGGGGTCTTACTGTCTGGCTTTGCTGGCTATTAACTGCAGTGGGGATACCCCTAGAAAAGCTATCGGTCAAAAGCCAAAAAGACCTGGGTCTTAAAGGGCCCATGCACAAACTCACTCATTGCAGCAAACTAAAATCACCAGAGAGAAGGCTGACTGTCCTCTGGTGAAAAGAGACTCACCTGGTGGGCTCTGGGGGCATCTTGGTGAGAGGAGGGTCCTCTCTGGAGACTGAAACATTAGTGGGGGCCATTGTTCTGACCTGGTCCAGGCGTGCTGACACAGACCCCAGAAGACACCATTGAGGTTCTTCCCCTGGCCTCTTAGCCCAGGGGGCTGCCACACCTATTAGAGTGCAGATTTAATCCAGTTCAGCCTGGGCAGGCAGCCTGCCCTAGGGACCCACCCCGTCCAACAGCAAGCCCTCAGGTTACTTGTCGGCTTCATTGACTGGGTGCTTTGATCCTCTACAGGCAGGTGAGGGTGTCGCCTCTGTGGGGCAGCCTGTGTGAGGACCAGGTGAACTGTGAGGGGCACTGGTGGAGAGGTGGGGGCCTCTGCAGTGGGGTGTCGAGATGCGCTCCAGGGGGTTGGGAAATGTGCACCGACCAGGACTGTGTTGACATGTGTGTGGACCCTGTGGGGTGTGAGGCTTATCAGCGGCAGAAGACCTCTGCTTCACAAATAGCCATAAAAGGGTTCAGCCCTACTTTCCAAAGCCTGAAACAATTGAGTGCTCCCTGCCTAGGGCCAACCCCACTCAGCTGCACTCCTAAGAGAACTGACAACAGCCTTGTAGGCCTGAGGCCTATAGCAACTGTAAGCCCCTGAGCCTAGCAACCAGCTACACTGGGTATCTACCCAATTAAGAGGAAAACTGTAACAGGAGTGTGCTGTTAGACATTGAAGCTAATGGTGCTGAGGCTCCCCAAACTGGATTTACAAACAGCTGGCCAGGGGAGGAAAGCCTAGGCTCCCTGGGTACCTGCATTAAGAGCAACCCTGCAACAGCAGAAGGACACAAGTAGCCCCCAAAGGGGTGACTTCTGGATCTTTTGGACTGGTGAGGAGAGGGAAGCATACTGCTGGGCCTCAAAAGGCATCTCTTACATAAGGCCACTTCTCCAAGATCAGGAGACATAGCTGATTCACCTAATACATAGAAATAAGCACAGAGAAAAAAAGCATAATGAGGAGACAAAGGATGTTCCAAGCAAGGGAACAGAACAAAACCCCAGAAAAAGGACTAAATGAAACAGAAATAAGTGACCTACCTGACAAAGAGTTCAAACAAAATCTCATAAGGATGCTTACAGATATTAGAAGAATGGATGAACACAGTGAGCTCATCAACAAAGAACTGGAAAATATAAAAAAGAACCAATCAGAAATGAAGAATACAATACTGGAAATGAAAAATTCACTAGAGGGACTCAATAGCAGAGTAGAGGATGCAGAAGAAAGGATTAGCAAGCTAGATGAAAGACTAGAGGAAATTACCCAACAGAACAGAAAAAAGAAAAAAGAATTAGACAGAATGAGAACAGTCTAAAGGAACTCTGGGACAATATCAAGCGCACTAACATTCATATTATAGGTGTCCCAGAAGGCGAAGAGAGAGACAAAGGGGCTGAAAATTTATTTGAAGAAATAATAGATGAAAATTTTCCTAATCTAAGGAAGGAAACAGACATTCAAGTACAGGAAGCACAGAGAGCTCCAAACAAGATAAGCCCAAAGAGGCCCACACCAAGATACATTATAATTAAAATGTCCAAAATTAAAGATAAAGAGAGAATCCTAAAAGCAGCAAGAGACAGGCCACAAGTGACATACAAAGGGAAGCCCATAAGGCTATCAGTGGACTTCTCAGCCGAGACCCTACAGGAGAGAAGAGAATGGCGTGATGTATTTAAAGTGCTAAAAGGAAAAAACCTACAGCCAAGAATAATCTATCCATCAAAGTTGTCATTCGGAATGGAAGGAGAGATAAAGAGCTTCCCAGACAAGAAAAACTTAAGGGAGATTACCACCAAGAAACCAGTTCTACAAGAAATACTGAAGGGACTTATTTAAGTGGGAAAGCGATGACCACAAATAGGGATAAAAAAATTATCAAAAAAAAAAAAAAAAAAAAAAACCCCACAGAAAATCCAGGCAATAAAATCACTGGTAAAGGTAAAAATATAGTAAAGGTAGCAGACATCCACCTGTGAAGGTAAGGTGATAGTTAAAAGACAGAAGTACTAAAACCACCTATTTCAATGATAAGAGGGTAATGGATAGACATACACAAAATGAGATTATACTTGATTTCAAAAACATAAAATGTGGGAGGAGGGGAGTGAAAAAGTAGAGCTTTTAGAAAGGTTAAGCTAAAGAGTCTATCAACTCAATATAGACTGTTATATACATAGAATATTATTTAGGATCCTCATGGTAATCACAAATCAGAAACCTATAATAAGTAAGCAAATAAGTAAGACAAAAGAAATCAAACATATTACTAAAGAAAGCCATCAAACCACAAGGGTAGAGAGCAAGAGAAAAAGAAAGGAACAGAGAAGAACTACTCAAACACCCAGAAAAAAAAGTAACAAAATGGCAATAAATACACATTTATCAGTAGCTACTTGAAATGTCAATGGACTAAATGCTCCAATAAAAAGGCATAGGGTGGCCAATTGGATAAAAAAACAAGACCCATCTATATGCTGCATACAAGAGACACAATTCAGACCTAAAGACACTCACAAACTGAAAGTGAAAGGATGGAAAGAGATATTCCAGGCAAATGGCAAAGAAAAGAAAGTGGGGGGAGCAATACTAATATCAGACAAAATAGACTTTAAAACAAAAACTGTAACAAGAGACAAAGACGGGCACTACATAATGATAAAGGGAACAGTCCAACAAGAGGCTACAACCCTTGTAATTATCTATGCACCCAACATAGGAGCTCCTAAATATATAAAGCAATTATTAACAGACATAAAAGGAGAAATAGAGAGTAACATAATAATAGTAGGGGACTTTAACACTCCACTTACACCAATGGACAGATCATCCAAACAGAAGATCAATAAGGAAACGCTGGCCTTAAATGACACATTTGACCAGATGGACTTAGTGGATATATATAGAACATTCCATCCAAAAACCACAGAATATACATTCATTTCAAATGCACATGGAACATTCTCCAGGGTTGATCACATATTAGGCCACAAAACAAGTCTCAATAAATTTAAGAAGATCTAAGTAATTCCATGCATCTTTTCTGACCACAAAGGTATGAAACTAGAAATGAACTATGGGAAGAAAACCAGAAAAGCCACAAAGATGTGGAGATTAAACAAAATGCTACTGAACAACGACTGGGTCAATGAAGAAATCAAAGGAGAAACAAAAAAATTCCCGGAGACAAATGAAAATGAAAATATGACATGTCAAAATCTATGGGATACAGCAAAAGTGGTTCTAAGAGGGAAATTTATAGCACTTGAGGCCTACCTCAACAAATAAGAAAAATCTCAAATAAACAACCTAACAGCACATCTAAAGGTACTGGAAAAAGAAAAACAAACAAATCCCAAAATCAGCAGAAGGAAGGAAATAAAAATCAGAGCAGAAATAAATGAAATAGAGAGTAAAAAAAAAAAAAATAGAAAAAATTAATGAAACCAAGAGCTGGTTCTTTGAAAAGATAAACAAAATTGACAAACCCTTAGCTAGACTCACCAAGAAAAAAAAAGAGAAGGCTCAAATAAATAAAATCAGAAATGAAAGAGGAGAATTTACAATGGACACCTCAGAAATACGAAAGATAATAAGAGAATACTATGAAAAGCTATATGCCAATAAATTGGATGATCTAGGAGAAACGGATAAATTCTTGCAAACATACAACCTTCCAAAACCGGACCAAGAAGAAGTAGAGAATTTGACTAGACCAATCACCTGTAAGGAGATCGAAACAGCAATCAAAAACCTCCCCCAAAAACAAAAGCCCAGGACCAGATGGCTTCCCTGGTGAATTCTACCAAACATTCAAAGAAGACTTAATATCTGTCCTTCTCAAACTCTTCCAAAAAATTGAAGAGAAGGGGAGGCTTCCTGGCTCATTCTACGAAGCCAACATTATCCTGATACCAAAACCAGACAAGGACAACACAAAAAAAGAAAATTACAGGCCAATATCACTGATGAATATCGATATAAAAATCCTCAACAAAATACTAGCAAATCGAATACAACAATACATTAAAAAGATCATACATCATGATCAAGTGGGTTTCATTCCAGGGATGCAGGGATGGTTCAACATCTGCAAATCTATCAACGTGATACTCCACATTAACAAAATGAAGAATAAAAATCACATGATCATCTCAATAGATGCAGAGAAAGCATTGGACAAGATACAGCATCCATTTATGATAAAAACCCTAAACAAAATGGGTATAGAAGGAAAATACCTCAACATAATAAAGGCCATATATGACAAACCCACAGCAAATATCATTCTCAATGGAGAAAAGCTGAAAGCTATCCCTCGAAGAACAGGAACCAGACAAAGATGCCCACTGTCACCACTCTTATTTAACATAGATTTGGAAGTCCTAGCCAGAGTAATCAGGCAAGAAAAAGAAATAAAAGGGATCCATATTGGAAAAAAAGATGTGAAACTGTCACTCTTCACAGATGACGTGATTTTATATATAGAAAACCCTAAAGAATCCACTAAAAATCTTTTAGAAATAATAAATGAATACAGTCAAGTCACAGGATACAACATACAAAAATTGGTTGTGTTTCTATACACTAACAATGAAGTAGCAGAAAGAGAAATTAAGAATACAATCCCATTTACAATTGCAACAAAAAGAATAAAATACCTAGGAATAAACTTAACCAAAGAGGTGAAAGATCTGCACACTGAAAACTATAAAACATTGTTGAAAGAAATCAAAGAAGACACAAAGAAATGGAAAGATATTCCGTGCTCTTGGATTGGAAGAATTAACCTTGTTAAAATGTCCATACTTCCTAAAGCAGTCTACAAATTCACTGCAATCCCTATCAAAGTTCCGATAACAAATTTCACAGAAATAGAACAAAGAATCTTAAAATTTATATGGAACAACAAAAGACGCTGAATAGCCAAAGGATTCCTGAGAAAAAAAACAAAGCTGGAGGTATCACACTCCCTGATTTCAAAATACACTACAAAGCCATAGTAACCAAAACAGCATGGTACTGGCACAAAAACAGACACACAGATCAATGGAACAGAAGCAACAGCCCAGACACAAACCCACACATCTGCGACAGCTAATATTCGACAAAGGAGCCAAGAGCATACAATGGAGAAAGGAGAATCTCTTCAATAAATGGGTTTTGGTAAAACTGAACACCCACATGCAAAAGAATGAAAGTAGACCATTACCTTACACCATGTACAAAAATCAACTCAAAATGAATTAAAGACTTGAATGTAAGACCCGAAACCATGAAACTTCGAGAAGAAAACATAGGCAGTATGCTCTTTGACATCGGTCTTAGCAGCATATTTTCAAGTACCATGTCTAACTGGGTAAGGGAAACAAAAGAAAAAATGAAGAAATGGAACTACATCAAACTAAAAATCTTCTGCACAGCAAAGAAAACCATCAACAAAACAAAAGGACAACCTAACAATTGGGAGAAGATACTTGCAAACCATATATCAGATTAGGGGTTAATATCCAAAATATACTAAGAACTCATACATCTCAACAACAAAAAACCCAACAACCCAATTAAAAAATGGGCAAAAGATCTGAACAGAGATTTCTCCAAAGATATATGGATGGCCAACAGGCTTATGAAAAGATGCTCAACATCATTAGCTATTAGGGAAATGCAAATCAAAACTACAATGAGGTCACCTCATTCCGGTCAGAATGGCTATAATTAACAAGACAGGAAACAATTGTTGGAGAGGATGTGGAGAAGGGAACCCTAGTACACTGCTGGTGGGAGTGCAAACTGGTGCAGCCACTATGGAAAGCAGTATGGAGTATCCTCAGAAAATTAAGAATAGATCTACCATATGACCCAGCTATCCCACTGCTGGGTATTCATCCAAAGAACTTGAAAACACAAACGCATAAAGATACATGCACCTCTATGTTCATTGCAGCGTTATTCACAATAGCCAGGACTTGGAAGCAACCTAGGTGCCCATCAAGGGACGAATGGATAAAGAAGATGTGGTATTTATACACAATGGAATACTGCTCAGCCATAAGAAATGATGAAATCTGGCCATTTGTGACAACATTGATGGACCTTGAGCGTGTATGATGAGTGAAGTAAGTCAGAGGGAGAAAGTCAAATACCATACGATCTCACTCATAAGTAGAAGATAAAAGCAATGACAAACAAACACATAGCAATGGAGATTGGATTGCTGGTTACCAGAGGGGAAGGGGGGAGGGGGAGGGCAAAAGGGGTGCTTAGGCTCACGTGTGAGGGGATGGACTATAATTAGTTTTTGGGTGGTGAACATGATGTAATCTACACAGAATTCAAAATATATTATGATGTACATCTGAAAGCTATATAATGTTATAATCCAATGTTACTGCAATTAAAAAAAAAAGGACACAATGGCGTGTGCATGTATATATTTCTTCAAGTGTGTTTTCTAGGCATGACCAAATGGTCAGCAGTGACTGTCTCACATGATGAAATGCCTGGAGAGGAACCTAGTTCTCTTGGCAGAATTCTGTAAACAAAAGATATTTATATAAATTATTTTGATACATTTATTCGGTAAAGAAAAGTGTCTCACATATGAGATTTTTTAATGCATCTGAATCTTTATTCTACAACACAAGCAACATAAATACAATATCTTTTAAAATATTTTCTCTTTAGAATTTTCATTTTCACTTCGGATAAAATGTACACAAAATACGCTTGCAAGCTTGCTTACAGGGACCTGTTAAACAACAGACAGACGGATTGTATCAAATCAAACAGTTATATCAAGATACAAAGAAGGGTGGTTTCCTGTGTTTTTTAAAAAATAAATGTGACCAAACTGACTAAATAAGGCAAAACAGAAATTGTACTTCCTTGACCAGTCCTTTGGAGCAAAGGAAATGCTCTGAGGCTCCTGGTGAACGGGTTGCAAGGATGAATTTTGCGTTCTACAGATAAAATGGCATACTGACTCACATCTTTATGGCTATACCAAGCTTCGCTTATTTATAATTTTCAATGAAAACAAGTTGATTCTTTGGCATAAACAAGACAGGATAAAGGACCCTCACCACCACTGGCTTTAATGTTTAGAGTGGGAGACGGGGGTAGGGGAACTGTTCATAACGTGATTTAAGCTTATTCCTCTTCGAGAAGCAGGAAAATCATCTTGAATAATAGTCCTTTGGCTTCATTAGGGCCACAAACCTCTTATTCTTAGCTCCCTTCTTCCCAATCCCCTGACACAAAACCACCCAGCCCTTCCTTTCCCAGGAACGTCCTCTGGCTCCCATCAGCCACACCGATATCCCACCACGTGGCTGGAACTCAAGTGAAACCAAACATAGTAAAGCATTAATCTTTGTCCAGTTTTGCCTATTGAGTGGGAAACCGATTTTTATTAGAGAGGACCACTTCCGAAAAGAATCAGTTGGAATGCACAGGGAGGAGCAGAGAGCAGCTTGCACGTAATCACAAGGTAGCGTGGATGCCACCGGAGGCTGGAGTGTCAGGGGTTTGAGCTCCCCACTTAAAGAGGAAACATAACATTATACATGTTGGTTCAAAAGACTGACTTTTAGATTCCCCCGCCCCTTTTTGGCACCAGTTGGTAAAACAAATTCAAAATAAATTATTCCTAGAGATTAATTTTTAAAACTTAATTAAAAATCAGTTATTATTAAAAGAACACAATTTGCAAAAATGATTCTGGGAAACAAGTGAAATAAAAAAGCTTCAATTATTTCCTCTACAGAGGCAAGGACTTGAATCCTTGATATGATTAACACTTCGATGCGCTTTCTCATTCTAGTAAACATAGTCATTACTTTCTACTCATACAGCAATCTAAAGTAATTTAAATAACATCAGGGTATTTAAACATAAGTCTTTAGAGAAACTTTATTAGATCAATAAGAATTGTGTGTAATTAATACAGTTTATATGGTGATGATTTTAAGGTATATAATTTCTCTTGAATTATTCCCTCAATGATCCTTATGTTTTTAATGGAAAAAATTCTGAAGCTAATTAATTGAACAAAGTGTTAAGAGATAAACTAAGACCCCATCCATATTTGAGTTAATGTGACTTCACTGTATTCCCAGAGCATATTCATGACTTCTACGTTTTTCCCATGATTTGGAAGATGAGATCATGAACATTGTCTCCACTGTGCAGGCACACGCACAAACAAAACACATTTACCAAAAAGCTCTTAAAACAGGCACGTGTACTGCTCAAAAGGGGGTTGGTTCAGTTTGCAAATTTCCATGAAGCCATTTGGTAGGTTCCTTAGAGATAAATAAGATATTAAAATATTAATTTATACCAAGCAGCTAAGGGATGGATGACGGTGCATTCAGCAGGGATATCGTCTCTTGACGTGCTGATATTCTAATGACTAAGGAGGGATGCAAAACGACTGGCCAGTGAGCCACTGCGCAAACACCTCTGGAAGCCAGAAGCCAAGGCTGTAGCGGAGTCAACATGGGAACATCCCATTACAGATGCACGGACAGAAGGAACTCAAACGCGACATACTTAAGTCAAGTCACCTCAGGACAAGTCAAAGGGTCAGTGTAATACGAATGATCATCCATAGAATCAGCGTTTCTAGACACAAAGACCAGAAGCTCAGACCCATCTCACTCTCCACAGAACTTATACATTCATAGTCTTCCAGCTTGTAAACACCAGTCGCTGGGCTAAGAAACCTGGGCAGACTAAGCGGGAACGCTGCAGGGCTCCAGTCCCAGGGTGTCTGCCAAGGTTCGGTCCAGTTCTCCGCTAGTGCTTGTTGTCAGGCTGACCTCAAAGGCCGTAGCTGGAGGTGCTTTCAAGGCAGTGGTTCTCCACATGTGGTCCCCAGACCAGCAGCCCCATCCACACCCGGGGACAGGTTAGAAATGCAAATTTCCAGACCTAGTGAATCAGAAACCCTGGGCGTTGGTGAGCCCTCCAGGTGATTCTGATGTTTGCTAAAGTTTAAGAACCACTATTCTAAAGTCCGAGGACACTGGACAACCCCTACTTCACTCTGCATGGTAGGGAGTAACAGTACAAACACTCAGGGTGGTTGGAAAGGCTGGAAGACCCATCACCAGATAGGACTCACCAGCAGCTGACTGCAGCTTGTCACCAAGGCGGCCGGCCAGTCTCTCCTCCCTGGAGCCTCGCGTTATCCCTCAGCGGTAGAGGGAAAGGTTTTGCGGCGTGCTAGTGGTGTGGTGGTGGGTTTTCTTCAGTTAATAAGTGGTGCCGCTGTTTGAGGATGTTGAGCCCAGTTTTCAACTGAGTTTCTCCTAGACTATCCCAAGGGGTGACTTTTCTTTTTTGGTCTATCTTCCCTGAAGTAATAATTGTGTTTTGGAAATCTAAATGGTGTCCTAGTCCAAAACTTTGTTATCTCCACATAAAATACAAACATTACAACACAAGCAGAAGAAGAGGGTCTCACAGACAGTTTTCTAGACTGTTCCACTAATGAACGAGAACACATTTCTTTTTTTGATGAGGCATAATTATAATTTTTTACCAGTTTCATAAATCTTACCAATAAGCAGTTCATATTTCCAATAAAAAGTGCTTAAAAGTAGTCTCGCTTTCTGAAGGCCACACTAGATCTCATGGGGCTCACCGAGGTGGTCCCCAGCATGTGAGTCCTGTTGTCCACGTGATGCAGCACATGGCTGGGCCTCTACCTGACTCCTCGTCTGCGCAGCAGCAGAACTCTGAGGAGGCCTCATGGCACAGGGCACCGTGGGTTCCGACCCGATGCCCTCAGTACCTGGGCCTTTAAGCACTCTCGCCCCACCAGTGGCATCCTCTTCCGACCAGGGCCTTCGGCATACCCTTGCATTCTGACTGCCTGCAAACCTAGTGTTACCCACTCCCAGGAGCAAGTGGAGGCACTGTGGCTACAGGGCACTTCATTCTGAGCAACTGGACGGGAACTCAAAGGTTTCCAAATTGTGCATGTCCTTCTGACACAGACTGGTTCTTGGCATAACAGCTGGTCATGAATAACATTATTCCTTCATTTCCACCTAACTTAGTGAGTTTTCTAAATTCTACTGAGGCTCTGCCTTAAGATTAAAATTTAGATTTTGTTTCCTTTATTTTCAAACAGACAAAAAATATTATGTTATATATGATCTTTCTGTGTATAAACACTACCTTTTTCTTATTCTTTTTTTAACTCTATTTTTAAAATATCCATTACATTATAGATCTGGGATATCAAGCAATTTCCACTTATTTTAACTTTCCAATTCCTCAGAACACTAGCGTGTGTGCACTAGTAGGTGAAGCAGAGCGAGCAGGCCTTCGAAATGCAGGAGTGCCGCTTGTGCAACCAACTTTGCCATTTACTGGTTATCTCTGGCAAGTTTCTTAAACTCTCTAAGTCCTCATCTGAAAAAATGAGGCAAACAGGACCTGCTTCACAAGGTGTCATTGTGAGAATTAAACAGGACAACGTGGGTGAAGTCCAGTCACAGTGGCACTCAACAAACGCCACTCTCCTGCCGGCTGCACCCTCCTGCTGTTGTGGCTCCAGCAAAGGTCTTCATGCTGTTCTGTCTGATGGGACTGATGCTGAGGAAGGATAGGCTCCCACGTGGGCGGTATTGTGATGTGTTTGGGGAAGTCAAGGGTCTCTGTTGCATAATTGTGTTACCTTCTTACAGTTAAGGCTGTTGATTGTACATACCTCTCCTTAGACCAAGAAGCCTAATGATATCATATCAACAAGTTCCCTTCTAAAGGTACTCCTGAAGTATGTTAGCATTTTTTCACATTTGATGAAAATACTTCAATCAGAGCTGCTGTGTACGTTAGCTTCTGTCTTGGTCAGTCATTAAACAGCCTAAAAATGGTAAAAGGAGCTCTAGCTTTGCATCGATGGAGAAGGCTAGAAAACCACCACAAGGGAGGGATGACAAGAGGGTATAAAAGCTGGTCAGGAGACGCAAGCCCAGGCGCGAGCTGAGGAGCAGCGCACTAGCTCCTGTAAACCTGCGCCTGGAGGGCCCTCAGGCAGGAGGTCCTCCACCTTTGAGTTTGCAGCCCTTCTTTACCAAAGAAGGGGAGGGCAAATGCCTGACAGAGTTGTGGGTCCAGAGCTCTGCACATCCTCCCCTGGTTTTATTCTCCGGACTTGGTCAGGCCAGCACTAGAGAAGAGTGTGGACACAGGGTGGGGCAGACCTGTTTTCATAAACCAGCCCTGGATGCCACAATGGAGACTGCGGGGGATGAATTCAGACTTCTGAACAATGAACTAACACGCTCTGGGACATGACATCCATAAACTGAGACTGGCTTCCTCTGAATTTTTACACTTTATAAAAAGTTACTACATGTAAACATTTTTTAATTACTCTGCTTTACTGAAGCTTTTTCCCCCCAGTAAATTTTGTATTATTGACGGGCTCACAAAGGAGAACTGAACCTCAGACAAACTGCAAAAAAACCCCAAACAACCAAGGTGCACTGCTTTTGTTAAATAAAAATGGATCTACCCAACTTTCAATTCTACTTACAATATATAAAAATTCAAAAGTATGGAACACAGCTCACTGCTATCCCAACAATTCAATGCTTGTTAAGATCAAATAGTCGATCTGTTTCTAAACCTGAATTATCATCGAATGAGCAAAAGCTGAAGGCAGGGCATTCTGTGGAGCTGGAAAGCGCCTTCTGAGTAATTCTGTAGTGACCCCTGCTCGGCACACCGGATGGTAAGGGTCTTGGCGACGGCCTAAGCAAGCCCGGGACCGTCTCCCTTGGAGCCTTGCAGGCTGCGGTACATTCTCAGGGAAGACAAAGTTTACAAACACCAGAACCGAATGAAGTTCTCAGTTTTAAATCCTTACTTCCATACTGAAGAGCTGATGCTTTATTTTTACAGGATGACATTCGATTACGGATGATTTTTAGGGGCTGGAAAAAGTCTACTGTACGTCTTAAGAAGCTAACTCTACTCTCGAGAACGTATATGAGTGGGCTTGACTGAGGAGTTTCAATCATTACAGTAATTTAAGAAATATTAAGTATACAGTAAATAATAAGATAAAGCTTCCAAACTAATTTTCCAGTAATATTCAGGAAAAGAAACATCCACTTAAAACACTAGCCTGAATGAAAAGACCCCAAACACAGGGTGATTGACTCGCCAGGCAGGAGAACCATGCTAAAGTGAAAACGTACTCTGCTAAACTTCACACTGTGCCCCTCTTCCTCAGTTTATTTTCTTCTGAGACCAGAGCTTGTGTAACGGACACCACAACGTCCTGTGACTGTTGTATACACTTTTAGGTTTAAAATGATTTCCTCATGATCTGCTTCCCCACCCTCCCCTGAGAAGTCTGCTCACTGGATGGAGAACTGAGTTCCTTTCCTCCATGGGTGTCCACATAAAATAAGTTGCATTTCAATGTTTTGTTTTCTTAATGACCAAATGTACCTATGTTCAGATAACTGGAGCATAGAAATGTCTGTGCGACAAAAGACTAAGGCACCTTTCTTTCTTTCTCTTTCCCTTTTTGTCTTGGGAGCAAAAGCAAAGACTCATGGGACAGTCAAGGTGGCCAGTCCCTTTAGGCCTCATGACAACACCACCACTGGGTACTGTGTGTCAGAGGCTGTCGTGCTACAGACTTAAACCCTGCCAGGAAAGAATTCTCTTCCTCCAGAAACAGGGAAATAAGGCACAACAGTACCTTACTGAAGAGGTGGGTGCCTACTAACCAGAAGATCCTGACAACTTAGGAACAATTTGGAATGTTCTGGAATATTTCAGAGTAAGTCATCCCTCTCTTGATTATGACACCCAAGAACATATTTTTCCAGCTGTTTTCTTCCCTGCCAAACACATAATCATAACATAAATCTTCCTCCAATTAATAATGTCTGGTACAGGATGTGTGAGTGTATGTCAGCCTGACTTACCAGTAGGCATTTCTTTAACAATTGCATTATTTTTTTAAAAAATGATAGATCAATGGATCAATGTAGTGTTTTCAAAGGAGTGGTCCTTGAAAGTGATCCTTTTTGGGATAACATTGCAGGCAAAAGCACTGGGAAATAAACTTGAAGATTTAGAAATGTGTCAAGGAATGCAGACTCTTCTGAAATAATGTGCAAAATCAGAGTATCACTGTGTCATCTAGACATGACCTTAGTACCCGGAACAGCCCTGGCACTGATGAGCCAGGAGCTGCTGGTTGTCCTGAGGCACTGGTTCTGGTGGGAAATACTACCAGCTGGACTGGCAGGCACACTCTATCCTCGAACCCTTGCTACTGCCTTCCTTGGGATCAGAACGTGAGTCTTCTACACAATGATGTCGTAGACACGGCCCACTCTGCCGAGCCACTCTCTCACAGCCTGGCGGACTCTGATGTCCGTCACGTGGCAGGTCAGCTGGCTGATGCACGGGAACACTGCTGGCTGGAGGGCTGTGAAGGTCTGGTCTGGGAGGGTCTGAATCTGATTGAGAACTGTTAGCACCATGTTGGTCCACGCCTAAGAGAGAGAGGTAAGAGAATTAGCAGCTTTCTCCAGGGGACTTGGCTGAACTCTCGGGGGTAGCTAAGCCCTCTCCATCTGCAAATGAGTTTTCTCAGGCTTCAGGCTGCAATAAATTAGTCTTTATTAATTTAATGTGCATATAATAAATTGTCATTTTAAGTTCATATATATAAGGAATAGCAGAGACTCATTTAACATTAGGAATACCTTATTTTCAGTTTTCACAAACTACAAAAATCTTATTTATTCCTCAGATATTTAAAGACTCTCTTGCCTTCTCAGAATGAAATTTCCACAGGCCATATGACACTTTAAATCAGCAGTCCCTATAATGCCAAGAAAACTTGGAATAGGTCTACGTTAATTTAGGATAACTTTTAAAATCATAAGGAAACCTCCAAGAGATGAAAAGGCAACTAAAGTATGTTATTTGTCAAGAAGCCCAGCTTTTAAAGAACAGCCATGCATCCCAGTTTGACTACTCTCACCGATCTAGTCTAGTCTTCTGCAGATTCTGAATTACGAAGTTCAGTTCTATGCTGAAGATAATCAAAGGAAAATAAGGTATCTTGCAAAATTCATACTAATTGAAATTTATGTTCATTCTAAGAATATACTCCTGTGTAGGTTCACAGAATCCTAGGGCCCAAGATCTCCTAACTCACTATGCCGCAACAGGGGTCTACAGTTGAAGATAAACATCCAGATTATTTTTAAAGGGCTCTTCACGACTCTAGGTCCCTCTTTGCCATCTCATCTCTTCTCAAACTGAACAAAACAGTACCAACACTGTTTTCTTCTCAAACTCATTTTTGATGTAGCACAGAATTACAAATATTAACTATATGAAGGAACAGAAACACTCAAAGCCCTCAGAAGAACGACAATTTGTATGCGCTTGGGATGGGTTAGAAAACTTGAGAGGAAACAGTTCACGGTACCACACAGGACATGCAGCTGGCCACCTTTGTTTAGCAATTCTCCATAACTGGAGAACTCCTCCAGTGCTGGCTTCAAGTGACAAACTCAGGACTCACTGACAGTTAAAGTCCATCCCTTTCAAAAGCTTTAGCTTCATCTTATTTATACAGATGGGTTCCTAACTCTCAAAATATGTCATGACCTATGAACCCCATTCCTGAAACTGTGTGAGAATAGCATTTCCGTTTTGCACTGACCTGCTGACACACGGACGCTGGTCTCGCCCAGGTGGCCCTCTGACCTGGGAGGTAAATCAGGCTCACCCCTCCTGGTGGGGACACATCTGCTACTGGAACCCCTGCTCCCCTGCCCATGCCACCTGCGCCCGGCTCTCCCGCCGGCGGCACCCACCTGGATCTGCGCCTCAGCGTCCCTTGCGGAGATGCTCAGGGAGCTGCCGGTGGAGCCGGAGCGCGGCCTCCTCTCCTGTCGCAGCAGCTCGGGGCCCGCGCTGACGGAGTGGCGCATGTGACCCTGGTCTATCAGGTGCTGGGGCCGCTGTAGCAGGGGGGAGTCGGGGCCCCTGGGGCCCAGGGCCTCCGCCTTCTTCTCCACCTTGGCCTCTCTAGGGAACGGCGGCAGGTTATGCTGCTGCTTCCTCCGTTTGTACTCGGCCATCAGCTTTGAGATGGTCTTGTCAGCTGCCATGGTGCAGATCCTGTTGCCCGCGCTCTCCCACCACTCCTTCTTCCTGCTGGCATCCTTCTTCTCCCCCTTGGGACTCGGGGGCGGTGGCAGCTCCCCACTGGCCCCCCTCAGGCTCAGGGACCCACCCGTGTGATCCCGTGTCTGACTCCGGTCATCCTCAGAGGGGGTATCTTTCCCCGAGAATCCCCCGGTTGACGGGGTTGATGACTCGGACGGGAAGGAGGGGAGGGTAAAGGACAGGTCGCTCTTGAAGGGAGGAGCCTCCTCCATGCTGTTCTCCAGGTCCAGGTGCATCTGGATATAGTTGTTGCACAATTCCATGCACAGCTTGTGCAGCCGCTTGACCAGCCACGCCCAGTCTGCATTGCTGATGGGCTGGACGCTCAGGGAGGGCATCCGAGCCCTCCACTGCCTCTTCTCCTTGCCTCTTGGGGGGCTCACCTGGGCAGTCTCCTCAAAGATGTCTTCATCTTCTGATGAACACTGCTGGGAAGAGTCTGTGCTTCTCTCGTCATCTTCAAAAAGAACCTTCTTCACTTGCTCGGCAGTGATGGCTTCTTGACTGGTGAGGATAGCGCAGACCAGTGCGTGGAAGTAGATGTTAAAACTCATGGCAGACTGGCGGTACAGGTTGGCAGCACCCCCGATGCCAGACACTTTCTTCAGCAGGCACTTTAGCCCAGGGCTGGTGTCGAACTCTCTGGCCGTCCGGTATGAATCCAGCAGCAGGTCAAATATGACCGCCAGGTTCTGCATGGAGATGTACCTGAGGAAGCCGGCCAGCTTGGCTTCGGGCAGTTGGACGGTCTTCTCCTCTCCAGGAGATGGGCGTTTGACAAACTCTTCCAACAAGATATCATATAAGTTCTGCAGCAACACCTGGTGAGACAGGAGGCTCACCACGATCTCCCTGAAAGAAACACTATAAGCAAAGAGAGGGCTGGTTAGGAGCTGCCGGCCTCACACGAGTCACTGTAAAGCCATCCGGACATCACACATTTCAGACGACACACGCAAAATAACAAGGTGAACTACTTGTATTTTAATGTCTTTCTTAAAAAAGGGCAAGCTTCCCAGGGCATCACATGGTAACCATGACAATTAATGGAATTCCAGATACTTTATGGAATTAACGTAAGTTATGACACTGAATTAATTATCAACAAGCCTCAGAAAACAAACACAACAGTTTCACAAAATATTTTTAATGTGCCATCGTCCCCCCTTATCTGCAGTTTTGGCTACCCACCACAACCTGAGGCCCGAAAATATTAAACGGAAAATTCCAGAAATAACTCATGAGTCTTACATTGTATGACATTCTGAGTAGTGTGATGAAATCTCGTGCCCTCTGCCTGGGACCTGGATCGCCTGTTTGTCCAGCATATCCACGCTGTAATGCTACTGTGTGTATCACTCAGTAGCAGTGTCGGTTATCAGATCGAATGTCAAGTATGGCAGTGCTTGTGTTTAAGAAACCCTTATTTTACTTAATAATAGCCCCAAAGTGCAAGAGTACTGATGCTGGAAATTCGGATATGCCAAAGAGAAGCTACTGTTAATCTCTTACTGTGCCTAGTTTATAAACTAAACTTTATCACAGGTATGTATGCATAGGAAAGAACATATTACGTGTAGGGCTCAGTACTATCCAGGTTGCAGGCATCCACAGGAGGTCCCGGAACGTGTCCCGTGTGGATAAGGGGGAGCTACTGTAGCACCATTATGGGATGTGACACATCTTATTTTCTTTCATAGCTATGAGTAATAAAACACAGCAAATGAAGAAAGCAACAATTTTTGTTGAGTTATATTAATTTTAGTTGGCCTTTTCCCTATCCTTTGCCAACTTTTCTTAAACCCAAAGTTTTCAGAATCTTATTGAAGTCTGGCTTTGCAGGAACCAAACCAGTTTTCCAGGATTAAATGTAAATGCTTTATGCACATGTCTGTAAAAACCTGAGTGCCTCCAGCATGGGAGACAGAGCAGAGCCAACACCAAGAAGGGGTAGTAACATCAGAGGTATTAGGAGGCTAACATTTTCAAGGAAAGAAACTGATAATGTAATTCACAGCCTTCTGAAACAAACTTAGGAAAGAGTGCGATGTTCGCTCAGCACATGTGAATCCCTCTGCACCCTTCCCGCCCATGTAGTCTGGATGCTCATCCGTATCCACTGAGATGCCCCTGGGGTAGCTGTGTGGGATGGGGAGCGGGGAGAGGGCATACCCCCCGGACATCTGGCCCGGTCACGACAACCTCACGCTCTTCCTGCCTGGGCCCAGGGGAGAAGGCAGCATCAGAGAGGAGGGCTCCAACACTTGGTGGTTTGGCCCTGTTTGTTTGGATTCTTCTACTAAGAAAACAATTTTAATCCCAGATACTGCGTTCATGGACATTTTGATTCACCATGTGGTTTTGGGTTTATGGTTTCATGCTCTTTCCACTGCTCTTAGAATTTCATGAAAATAGTTAGAATTCCCATAACTGACAATTACAAAATTATGACAACTCTTATTAACAATATTGATTTCAAAGGTCCAATCATTAATAATTTTTTCCTTTATTATCACATGTCCTAGCTATAACCTTGAATTCAAAAATTATTTTATAACTAGCAGAAAAGAACAAAAAATCCTCCCAAGTCTGTTTAATGGCTGATCTTGCTCCCTGTGCAGTGGTATAGTGAGAGAAAACACAGCCCACTCAGCAATGGGATGCTCTAGCAACACCTGATGAAAGGGCTGATGCAAAGCCACGTCTGAATTATCTTTTTCTTTTGCTGAGGAAGATTCACCCTGAGCTAACATCTGTGCCAACCTTCCTCTATTTTTTAGCATGTGGACCACCAGCACAGCATGGCTGCCAACAGAGTGGTGTAGGTCCACGCCCAGAACTGAACACAGGCTGCTGAAGTGGAATGTGCCAAACTTAACCACTAGGCCCCCGGGGCTGGCCCCATGTCTGGATTATCTCTGTCAACAAGACATTCCCTTTGATGTTTTAGGATATAAAATTGCTAACTGCGTGTGTAGGAAAGGACAGAAAATCCCCTTGACTTCAGGTTCAAGCTAAAGATGATGCAGCAACTAGAAAACAAAGAAGGGAAGAAGCAGCAACACTGAAGAGATGAAAATTTCAGAAAGATACCGACAGGGTGAAATCACTGTTTACAGACGTGCAACTCAGCCCTCTGTGCTGGCAGGGTACAGGAAAGACGGGGAACACACTTTTCACTTTGCTGTACCCTGTGTCCCAACCTTTTTCTCAGCACAGCCTGCAAGGGGCCTGGGACGCAGTGGACTCACACCACCCACTCCTCGCCAGACGCAGAATGCAAAGGGGAGCAGGCATCCACATTGGCTGCTGGAGAGTTCACTGCAGAACAGGCACCGACTGAAGGCACGCCCATGTCAGCTGCACCAGAGACAAACAGATGCACGGTTTAAAGTGCATCTTAAAGCTCCAAGCAAGGTCATGTGGACTGTGTAAAGCTTGGGGCCATCCATGTCAAAGCCATTCATCTAAACGCGGCAGTCTGGGTTAATCTAGGCCTGGTTTCCCAGGGGTGACTTCAATGGGGCCTCTGAGGATGCACCTGACAGGCGCACATGCAAACTTTTCTTACGTCTAACTCACCTCCCACCACATCCTGTGCTAAGTTAAGAATTGCCACCATAATGAGTCAAATCCAAGAATGCAAAATACAAAGTTTGGCAAAGAGCCCTAAAGAATGTCAGGGAATATTTTCTGGCTCCGTGGCCAGTGGGCTCTGCTATGGAGTACGCTCTTCCTGTTTTACTGAATTTCATCGAGGGGGTAACTGTCTAATAGTACTAAGTAAACTGATGCACCATGTTGATAAATTTTTAACTATTAACCCTTTAAAAGCTTTAAACCAATAGCATTGGCGTGGCAGGCAATCCTCGTCCGTTTTATTTATACTGTGAATTCAGCCTGCTCTTCCACTTCCTTCCTACTTTTACTTCAAAAAATATTCCAGCAAGAAAAATTGGCCAAAAGGAAACTAGAAATATAAGGAAGCAGGCAGGGAAAGAACAGAAATTCTGAAACAGATCAACGCTCGAAGATGTGAAAAGGAGCCACCACCTTTGGTACATAAGCGACCATCACTTGGAAACCAGGCTCCAGTGGGGGAGGTGGGGCCAGATTTGGGAGGAGCCCTGGGAATGTCGGTGAAGTCCTGTCTCTGAACCTCAGCAGCAGGTTCACAGCTGTTCTAGTTCCTACTCATGCTTCATAATTTTTTTTCTTTATATTTCACACACTTGGCTAAAAAATTAGTACCTGGAAATTTCACCTAAATGATTGTTTTAATCAAACTGCTATACTGACTGGCTAACTTTTGGAAAAATCACCCTCTTTCTTTCTAAAAAGGAAATGGTAAAGGACACAGGCGTTGTGCTCAGTCAGACCCGGTTTTGATTCCAGCTCTGCCACTTTGCAGTTGCGTGTCCCCTGAATAAGCAGCCCAGCCTCTGCGAGTGTTTCCTCGCGAACAAGATGGAAGCCAGAATGTCTGTCTGCAGTTACCGCCATGACCACCAGTGCGTCCCAAGTTCCAGGTGGGAAATTTCAGCTACCGCCTGCCTTCATCTCCAACTACAGGACGACAGTGTCTAGGCAGGTAACAGAATTCAAGGAGGGCAAGTTTTCTGTGGCAGGCACAGCTCCTCTGTCTCCTGACCACTGTATTGCTCACGAGAAGTTGATGCGTTTCTCACCAAAACACTATGACTCATGCCTCAAACTACAATTATTTTTTTTAAAAAGATTATAATATGTATCATGGTATAGACACACTAGAATTATTTTTTTAAAAAAGATTATAATATATATCATGCTATAGACACACTGAGTTGTGTCCCCTCAAAATTTCTAACCCCCAGGACCTCAGAATGTGGCTGTATTTGGAGCCAGGGTCTTTAAAGAGGAGATTAAGTTAAAATGCAGTCACGTGTCTGGGCTCTAATCCAACACAACCAGGATTCTTCAAAGAGGAAGAGGTTAGGACACACAGGGACAAAGGGAAGAACATGTGAAGACACAGGGAGAAGAGACCCAGGAAGAAGCCAAGGAGAGAGGCCTCATGAGAAACTAACTCTGCTGACATCCTCACCTTGGACGTCCAGCCTCCAGAACTGTGAGGAAATGCATTCTTGTTGTTTGAGCCCCCAGTTTATGGTACTTTGTTATGGTAGCCCTAGCAACCACACATGTGAAATGTGGGAAATTTGGTTAAAAGGCCAACAATGTGGTATGAAACCTTTGCTAGACGACTCCACAAATGCCTCCAGTATTCTGGGCCAAAGTCTGGTTGACAGTGAGCCAGACCTGGGGCACGCAACTTCCCTACTTGCCGCTCACCTCTTCTTGGCGTGCCCGTTTTGCTTCTCATCTGGAGGCAGCTCGATAATAAGCTGACAGGACTGGGCGTGATCCAAGTTGTTTGGGGTCTTTGGTGAGCACTGAGTGTCCAACATAAACACCTGTGGGGGGCACAAAGGAGAGTTCAGAGCTCCACCATCCTCGACCCGACTCAACCAGGGATGAGCTGGAGGGCCTGGGCAAGTGGCTGGCTCTTTCTACTCATTTTCTCACCCATGACGAGAGGTCGATGATGGTTTCCTACCTGGTGTGTTTGTGGAAAGAATTAAATAGCTTAACATGTACGTTTCACATGAAAGCACTGGAGGAGTAAACACTCAGTAAATGTTAGCTGCCCACGCTAATGCTAACACAGTGCGAGCCCCCACAGCACGACAGCTCATTACATTCCGAGAGCCAGCACCGACGCCTCCCCCTAGGGGTGAACGGAGAGGCTGTGTTTGCAAAGCTCTTCTCTGATTCTGACTTCTCTGGTTCTGACGTCTGTTTGGTACGGTGTTCCATCCAATGCAGGAATAAGAACTTAATCAGGACGTCCTGTCTGGACGACTGATGGGCCATGCTCCCTACTAGATGATGGGAGATGTGACTGAGAAAAGAGCCCCCACTTCCCAGATTCTTGTCCCACTTCCCTGAAATACGAGTATTTTTAAGGAACTTTTTCTTTCCAAATCTTGTTAAGAACTACTAGATTGTTGAATACTGGGTCATCTGAAGAGTGAACAGAGGAGGAGGGTTTGGGACTGAGGAGAAAAGGGAAAGATTAGGAAGCGAAAGGCTCACTGATGGCCTCTCCTGTCTTCCCCACTAGCGACGCGTTTTAGAGCAGGACTCCACGGACGCGCTGACCCTTGCTGTGGGGTATGATGGGAACCCTATCTGGCCAGGGCAATGAATTCCTGCATAGGGAACCTATTCCTCTGGAGGAGCGCTTCTTGGCTTCTCTGTTATGGCTCCTAGCCAGACTGACCACCACTGAGTCCATGAGGGCCAGGCTGTTGAAAGTGGCTCCTCACTGGAGCCTTACAACCTTTCTTCTGTTCCGACCTCTGTGAACTGGCCTTGGATGCTCCCTCCCTTCACAACAGAAGAACCGTCCACCCGGGATGCTATGAGTGTGCTCAGCAGAGGCTGTGAGTAGTGCGAGGGGGAGGGGAAGTTCTTGTCCTGCTACCTAAGGAGAGCCGGCGAAAGCCATGCAGGAGCCAGACCTGCCCTCGAAGCTTCTCCACTGACAAGTGAGGGTGACTGAGGTCTTCATGTTGCCAGCCAGGGCACCCTGGAGTAACAATGCGCTAAGAGGAGGTGTTGCTAAGAATCTAAACAGATCTCGTAGAGAAAGGGAGCCTTTAATAGAACCCTCAACGCACCTTATTTTTTCAAATTTAATTCAATCTGACAGTGCATATACATCCACAAAAATTGCTTAATATTTTAAACATGTACCACACACGCATATGTATGCAAACTATCTTCTGCATCTGAAGACACTTCAAATGTGTCTGCTGTGCTGCACGGTAGAGCGTTTATCAATCAACGACTGTGGGCGTTTAGTCATTTTCCCCGTTATGAACAGATGTGAATTTGGGGACGTTGCTTGCTTGTCCTGCGGACGAGAGCCACGCAGGGCTTCTCAGAGGCAGACCAACATGGCACTGGAACATTTGGGGCACATCTTGGCCTGTGCTAATTCTGCAAGGCCTTCTGTGACTCAGGAATTCACTGACTAGCATCCTCTAAGCGCCTTCTGCACGCCTGCTCTAGCCACACCAAGGAAACACAGAACACATTCTCTGCTCCTCAGGAGCTCACAACCAACTTCTGTGACTTCTGACATGTGTCAGAAGAAAAGTCGTGGGTAAGTACATTCTAATTTTACTAATCAGTTACATTCAACTTGAACTTATTAAGCAACTTGTAAATGTCAAGCTCTGTGCTCTGTACAGGAGATATAAGAAAAAAGTCAAATAAGTTTGCCACCCTTGGCACTCAGACACTAGCGGTAATAACACTTAGAGTGTACACAGTCCAAGCATGTCAAGTGGCGTGTGAAGCGCAGGGCAGGCAGGAGAAGGTGCCTGAGGAGCAGCAAGTAGGGGATGGCAGAGAGGGCCACACACTGCTGACTGGTGAAAGCCATCCTGTGAGGAACAGCACCAGCAAGAGGTCAGGCCAGGAGGCATAGGTCCCTAAGAGAAGGACAGGTGGCTTGGGGGTCAAGACCCTCAGGAAGGAGCTTCTAGGAGCCCTGGGATCCGATGCCGCAGCCTTACCTGCTGAGCCATGGCTCGGATGCGCCAGTACTCGGCCTCGGCACTGGGGGAAGAGGAGGGGGCCGCCACCCGCACCTGGCAGCCTTCCCCACTGAAGCTCTCTGTGCCGCTGTGGAAGCAGCCCAGCAGGTCCTAGGGAGAAACACAGCAGGCGCTCTCTGGGTGTGCGCAGTGCACGGCTCCAGGCCCTGTCTTGGATCTGGTGCTTTCTGGGTGTGCGCAGTGCACGGCTCCAGGCCCTGTCTTGAATCTGGTGCTCCCTGAGTGTGTGAAGTGCAGGGCTCTAGGCCCTGTCTTGAATCTGGTGCCGCCTGGGTGCGCGCAGTGCACAGCTCCAGGCCCTGTCTTACATCTGGTGCTCCCTGGGTGCGCGCGGTGCATGGCTCCAGGCCCTGTCTTGCATCTGACACTGTCACTGTGTCTGGGACCAAAGCACTGATGCAGCCACCTCTTCCTCACCCTCTGCGAGGTCTCCAGTGTGACAGCTGCTATGAGGAGGAAGGCAGAACCCTGCTGCCCAGCCAGACGCAGCACTAGGAGCTCAGGATGACGGGAACCTGTGCACATACCTTCACTGGCTTGAGTGTGGCGGAGAACGCATCCTGCAGTGCACAGCAAGCGAGCCTCCACATCTCCTCAGTGAACACAGGGCCTGCTGTCACGAGGACGTACCTGCCAGAAGAGATAGGAAGGACGTCCTAATCCATAGGTACAGATGTGTGCGTAGACTTAGTCCACAATTTCCTGACCGGTCCTGCCGGCTTATCCCCCTGCCTCCAGTCTGTCCATGTTCCATCATCATAATGCTATTTCCCAAACTATTTTAACACAAAATATCAACGGGTCCCCACTACAAACAGGCTGGTTTTCAAACTCAGGCTGTGTGGAGGACTGGATACCCTGTACTGATTTTTCCATTCTAACCCCATTTTCCACTACTCCTCTACAAACGATGATCAACAAACACAACTAAACCCTCTCATCCCTTGTAATTTTATCCCACGGATTCATTCACGCTGCTCTCCTGCTGGCGGAGAGACAGTGAGAACCCACCATGAGCTGCCCCCTGGGGAGATCCCACCAAGTGTCACCAGGACAGCGAGCCCCTGCTGACCACCCTGCCCATGTCCCGTCCTTCCAGGGCACTGACAGTGCCCCTACGGTCACTGTGTTTCACATGACTCTCTAGTGCGGCCTCCAGAAGGGGCTATGAGCTCCTTCAAGGCAGGGACCTCGGCTCACATCGCCTTCCACGCAGCAGAGCACCTGGTATAATGACTTGCACAATAAATACTTGCTGACTGAACACCAAAACAAGGAATCATTGGCACACATTTGCATTTATACAAAGTCATTTTCCCTTATTAAAAGCAAACTAAAAAGTGGATTGCTACCACAAAACAATTTAATTCCAATGGATTTCATAATAAAAACTCCAGTTTTGTGGAGAGCCAGGGATCCTTTCTCACCGGATACAGGAGCAGCCCACCCTGGAGATGGTTTCCGTGGGTTTGGCCACACAGGCCACCAGCAACTCAAAGAGGTCCTTCAGCATGGTGTTGATCACGCCCTCGTACCTGATGTCTGCAGGAAGAGCCAAGACAAGGTTTCACTCAGCATTACTGTAAATGAATGGCTGGAGCGGCATCTACCGCCAAAGAGGGGAGGCTGAGCAATAAGATAGATCAACATCCAGGAAAGAGACCAACGAGGAAAATGACCCTAAAAACAAAAAACCCTTGAAGACAACAATGTTCCTGGATTTTACCCAACTTTAGCTTGTTTCATCCATTTGTAGATAGATCAAGAGGAAATATGTGGTTCACTTTTATGTGCTGATGAACATTTTATATGCAGATGAACATTTTCAGTTAAGTACATAATTCATCTAAATTCTTTACAAAAAGGAAAATCAAACATTTTCCTTACTGATAATAGTCAAATTAAACTGAATTAAATGCTCTGGGAAAACAAAAAACCTGTCCTCCCCCGTCTCCTCGAGCGTTTTCAGTCTGGCTCCAGTCTGCACACTGCCCCGTGACTGAAGAAAATCAGACTCCCCACGTCACATTCCAGCTGCTCAGTCAAGCACTGGTCTGTATTCTTTTGCTCAGAGGCCCTCTGAGGCCGCAGAATCCGTTTTCAGCAGGATCCTCAAGGGCTCCAGGCTGTGGGGAGCAATGAGCTGGCAGAGAACGCCTGCCCCACGGGCACGGCCATTACCACCTGTGGAAATGCCACTGTTCTCTTTCCCCACCAGCCGCTCTTTTGCAGAGAACGTTGCCCTCACTCAGCCCAGCAGAGATGTGCTCCCTCTGTGTGCTCTCTGACCCTCCCTGGGAGTTTCTCCCACCTCTCCCACAGGCAGCTCCCGCCCTGTTCTGTTCTCTCTACTTCCCATGCCCTTCCCTCTTCTGCAGAACCCCCAGGGCTAGTCTGCTGTCTGCTCTGCGCTCAGACTCCCAGACCCTCCCATGGCAGGAGCCACGCACAGGAACCTCTGCTCCACAAGGCTGCTCTGCCGGAGCCACTACCGACCCCCTCCGTGCCAGCCCCCTCCGTGCCGACCCCCTCTCCGTGCTGACCCCCTCCCCCTCGACCTGCTGCCTTTAACCTACTATTCACCCCACGCTTTCAAGTCTTTCTCAAAACGCCACAGATATTAAGAACCTTCTCTTCCCCCCTAAACCATTAAGCAAATTCTTGCCCATAACTTAAGCCTTTTCTACAATCCTGCTTCCTCTATTTAGCCCCCAGATGAAGCAGGACAACAGGACACACCCCCAGGCTACAGAAACATTTCTTCCTTTTTAATTTGTTAAATACTTGAACTTACCTCCCCTCTCCTAATGCACAGATACCCTAACTTTATTAGGTATTTCATCTTTAGTCACACACATATTTTAATTACGTGTTTGGTAATCATGTAGAGGACACACGAGTATCAATTTTCTTTCTGATAATCTATTTGAAGGCTGGCACTGACCATGTCATTCTGTTTTAACAATTCCAGGACAAAACCTAGGCCCTGGTATTTGTGTGAGGTACTTACTAAGCACTGTCAGACAGTGGTGCTGCCTCTAAAGACACACTCACGAGCCGCTCTGGCACCAGGTACCTGAGTGTATAAAGCTCTGAACGTGCTCCACCACCAGCTCACAGGACAGGCCAATGGCATGCTTGAAGTTGGCAGAGGCTGCATCCCAGTAAGAGTGGTCCTGATGGCTACGACGGAGCCAAACGGACATCACAGGGAGGAGGAGGTGAACAACCGCGTAGATACCGAACCCTGGTCCTGAAAAAGCAAAGTCAGCACAGAGTGGTGATCTCGGCAGCTCTCCTGTGAAGGAAGGGAAGCACTTCGCCGTCATGCACCACCACTGATCCCTGAGAAGGTCTGAGGGAAAGGAGTCTAGCATGGGGGCCAGCCCGGTGGCACAGCGGTTAAGTCTGTGTGCTCCGCTTTGGCGGCCCCAGGTTCACCAGTTCAGAGCCCGGGTGTGGACCTACGCACCACTTATTAAGCCACGCTGTGGCAGTGTCCCACGTACAAAATAGAGGAAGACTGGCACAGATGTTATCTCAGCAACAATCTTCCTCAAGCAAAAAGAGGAAGATGGGCAACAGGTGCTAGCACAGGGCCAATCTTCCTCATGAACAAAAAAAAAGAATCTAGCACTGATGGGGAACCACACACGGTCATGACTTATTTATGCACATGGACACACACATAGAAACTCAAAGAATACTGATAAAGCTAAATATCCCTGATCAACTCCTTGGTCCCCAGATACAAACACACAGATATATACGCATGTCACTAAAACACCTTTAAGATGTAAGTACATCTATTTATATGAAAAGAGGGATACAGAGTTTTGTTTTTCATTACTTTTATATAAAGAGGATAATGTAAACCTTGGTCTGCATGTTGCTTTTTGCCCTTAATAATACATGTTTTAGAAAGTCCTCATTTTACTGCCACACACTATCCCACTGTACGAATACGTAACACTTATCCACTCCCTTCCTGATGGACACTGAAGGTGTTTCTAATTTTTCGCTTTATAGACAATGCCATAATGAAAATCTTCGTGAAAATGTTGATGGATTTTTAAAATTCTGGTAACAAAAGCAAGGCATCCTTTCTATAATAAGCACAGAAAATACATGAGAATACAAAGAAAAAAATTACATTTTGATGTATTTCCTTCTAGTACTTTTTTTTGTGCTGAGGAAGATTTGTGCTGAGCTAACAGCCACTGCCAATCTTCTTCTTTTTGTATGTGGGTCACCACCATAGCATGGCCACTGATGGATGAGTGGTGTCGATCTGCACCTGGGAACCGAACCTTGGCCTCCAAAGCAGAGCACATCAAACTTAACCACTAGGCCACCGGGGCTGGCCCTCCTCCTAGCACTTTTGAACATACCTGTGTACGGGTATTTATAAATGCATAAAATTTCATAGAGTTGAGATTGCACTCCATACTATACATATATTAACATAATGCCTTGTAAACAATTATTCACGTCATTAAATATTATTCACAAATGTTCATTTTAATGCCTGTAGAATATTTAAACACTTTTACCATAATTTCTTAACCCATTTGGGGCATTTATAATTTTTTGGTATTCAAGATGTTTCACAAACATCATTATATATATACATTTCTGTCTTCATTACTGTTAATTTGCTTTGATGACAGATTTTTAGGAATAGAATTATTGGGTTAAATGCTCTTCACACACACTTAGGGCCAATCAGTGTGAAAGCAGAAAATGGTCCTGATTGGTGAAACCGAATTGGAATCAGCAGCATATAATGACTTCCGTCAAACACCTGCTTATTCTTGGATGGAAAGCTTTTAGCTTTCCAACATGTGGGAATAGTGATGACAGTTTTCCTGGAAAGAATTCTGACATAAACTTGCTATGGATCTCAAGAGAGTATTGAGTCTTCGTCAGTTTATGCTGAACACAAAACTCCTCTTATGACTATGGAATTGACTAGTGGTTTCATTTGTGGTTCTGAGTCTCTTAGTGAAAACTAAAACTTCTATAAATATTTCTTTGCTCTTGGGAAAATCTGGATGAGTAAGTGTGAATGCTAACCTTGAATAATTCAGAATAAGAAACAAATTCCTAAAGGCCATTCTTTTTCTGGACTATCAGGTACAAGGTGATCTCTAAATGTCTTTTTCCAAATCTGATCACCTACGACCTTTATACAATCCAGACGCTGCTGTTTTAACACCGCATACACATCTGAGTGGTTTGCTGCCATTGGTGGTACCCAGTGCACCCTGATATACCTGGGGCCATGTGAGATTCAGCCAAAGAGGAAGGCTGTAATGTGGAACAGGGCAAAGCCAACTGCTCATGGAGACATTGATGCCACACCCTCAGCCTGACTATTGTAGGGCTCCACACATTCAATCACCTGGCCACCACGCTTCATTTGTAAATGGACTGGTGGGAAGACCCACAAACAATAATACAACATCTCTTAAATATCACTGCATCATAGCCATTCAACAAATATGACTGAGCATCTATTATGCTGTCTAAGTTTACAGCAGTGACACAGGTAGCAACTCACAGAAATACTTTCCTGAAAAAAGTAAGACATAGAAAAAGATATAGAGAAATATTTACCAGGAGTTTTGGTAACATCTCTCAACAGCTCGAAGAGTAAATCCAAGGTTGGCGGTTGGTGCTGACGTGGACAGTTGGACACGGCTGCTGTTAGCTGCTCCAGCAGGATGATCCAGACTTCTATCAGACCTGGGAACCAAAACCAGCCTCTGTGAGATCCAGTTAAACACAACACAGGATCATCACAATGTCAAGGCAAACATGGCACGTAAAAGAGTCCTGTGATCTGCCACGTGTTGCACGGATGGGAGGCGTCCCCCAGCAAGGCCGCACTCAGGGCCTGTGAGCACCGACAGATTATGACTTACGCTTTCTGACAAAGTCAAAGGGAAAAATGCTCAAATTTCTTCCTTATTCCCCTTCAGGAAGAAGTAATTCTCATTACTGCTCACTACTTGGTGAGGGAAAAAGCATGAGCTTCTTTTTATTACGTCCAAACAGTTCCAGTTTTGCCATTTACACAGCACTACAGAAGCCAACATCCCTGTGAATCCCTGCCTTCAGGAACAGGTGAACTCAAGCTCGGCAGCTGTGGCAGAAGAGGACTCAGCTTCTCCAGCTTTAGACAAAAGGACCTAGAGGAGAATATAAAAAAATAGCCCACTCTACATTTTAATTTTAATATGTTACTTATAATTTTCCTGTAAAAGAAAACTATCAGAAGATGCTAGTTTTTAAATATTCTCATTAAAAAAACAACTTCCCCAGTTTTAAATATCCCCATTAATAGGAGGCAAAATCAAGGTCATGGACACTAAATATAAAACTGAGTGACAGCAAGTTCTCACGAACTTCAGAATACAAGGAGGTTGGACAAGCTAATTTACAGGAAATGCAGGGGACAGAAGAACATGTCACCATGTCACACACCACTATGAGGGAACCAGTAAAATCCACATGGGAAACTCCAGGACAAGGTGCCTCACTTCTTTCACAAGTAAACTGCAAAGGGGTAAAAAAGAGTTGGAGAGGAAAAGCTGTAGATTGAAAAGGATTTAAGAGACACAT
Organism: Equus caballus; assembly: GCF_041296265.1. Classification (NCBI taxonomy): domain Eukaryota; kingdom Metazoa; phylum Chordata; class Mammalia; order Perissodactyla; family Equidae; genus Equus; species Equus caballus. Next base: position 90,816,375 of record NC_091693.1, on the reverse strand, counting down.
CACAGCCAAACAGTCAGTGTGGATCTTATGTGAATCCTGGAAATTAATGCACATTCATAAGAAAATTGGAAATTTGATGTTAAAGAATTACTGTGAATTCTTAGGTGTGATAATGACATTATGGTTATGTTTGTGATCTCTGGAGAACACACACTAAAGCATTTACAGATGAAATGCTGTGATGTCCGGTATTTGCTTTAAAATAACATGGGGAGGAGGAAGTCAGGGAGGTGGGAGACAGGAAGAGCGCGCATGTGTGTGCCTGTAGACACACATAACACAAGACTGGCTGCCAGTTAATAATAGTTGAAGCTGAGTGATGGGTACAGGAAGGTCCATTATACCATTCTGTCTTGTTTTACGTAAGTTTGAAATTTCTGTAGAAAAAAGTAACTATTTGCCTTTGGAAACCAGAGGAATAATATCTAAGAATATATCAATGGTGAGAAGTAATTTCTTTCTTTTCTTTTTTTTTTTTTTGCTGAGGAACATTAGCCCTGAGCTAACATCTGTTGCCAATCTTTCTGCACTTTATATGTGGGTCACCACCACAGCCTGGCTGCCAAGTGGTGGAGGTCCACGCCTGGGATCCAAACCTGCGAACCTGGGCTGCTAAAGTGGAGCATGCTAAACTTAACCACTATGCCATGGGGCTGGCCCCAGGAGAATTAACTTTTAATATTAATGTAAAGCTCTCTCATTCTTTTCTGAGATCTAGCTACGTTTCATGTATAATTATAACTTTAAAGCCCTTGATGAATTTACCCTGTGGGAGCTTGAGAGAGTGCTCGGCTGGGCTTTGTCCATAAGATGTGCTTCCTAGAAAAAAAAGGATTAAGGATTTGCACAAACGGGACAGGAATGCTTACTGCCACAAACCGTTTGCAACTGCTCCACAGACTGCACTGTGGATAAGCAGCTTTAGCTTCTGCTCGTCACTGTCTGGGTTGGAGGTTTCAGATGCTAAGTAAAAGTTATTCTCATCTAATCATTAAAACGAAACCTCTATTAGGCAACATCTAGCTAACTTCCAATGTTTTAATTGCTCTCCACCTTAGATATCTATTCTTTCCCATAGTTCTTCCTCACAACTAGTCTGAACCAGCGAGGCTTTACTGTTGCTAATCCCTACGGAAAACTGTGAATCTTCTAGGCACCCCATAAAATAATTCATAATATAAAAACTAAACAGAAGAAAAATCAAAAACAAACAAAAAAGCAAATTAAAAGCACTGCCCCCAAAGCCCTTTTTCAAGGGCTTAAACCAACCTATGCCCAGCTATTAGAGCCCTTTAAAGAGATCACTTCCATCTCTAAGTCTAGAAATAGGACAGGGTTGTCTGAATCACAAGACAGCAAGCACAAATCTGGACATTATCCCAAGTTCCTAGACTGAACTCCAGTTCACAGGAAATCACATGGGGACCAATGTGAAACGTTCTTTAAAATTATTCTTTTCATGAGCCTTCAGCTTCACCAGTCACAAACAGATTCTCTCTTCAGTAATGGCTTAATTTCTTCAGTCTCTAACCAAGTAGTCCTGCAGGAAGTAATTATATAATGATTGTGTCTCCTAGGAGGTATTAAGGACAATTACCAGCCAATCTGAGTACCAAGGCACCAGATGCAGCTACATTCCAATTTGCAAAACTCTAGAGAATTCTGAGTTAGAAACTACATTTAGTGGGCTCTGCAAATCTGCACTGGTTTTAGAGGGAGGCACCACCTAAAAGGGTGGGTTTGGAGGCCTCAGTTGTAAATGCTATTTTTGAAGAGTCCACGGAAACTTTAGGTAGACTTGTTCCATTAGAATCATAAACAAAAACAGCAAACGTGGATAGCCGTTCATGATCTACAAGCGGCTTAATTCAGGTTTAAGCTTTGGGGAATATGAAGATAGCAAATAAGCTGGCTTAATCCAATCAATTAACTTACCAGTGTCATCATCGAAATCCGACAGGACTGACTCAATTCCGTCCTCACTGCTTGCCGACTGTTCCTGAAGTCTTCGAGGCAAGCTAGCAAGTCGTCCACTAAGGAATATTGGCTTCAAGGGCATTTTGTAGATTTTGGCCAATAACTAAATAAAAAATACCAAATTATAAATTGGAAAAAGTTGCACTCTGGGGGTTAAAGAACAATAAAACTATAGACCAGTGTGGAAGGAGGAGTGAGAGCCAGAGGCGCTCCTACTGCGCGAGTGTTCTGAAGCTGCTGTTTGTGATTTGGATTCTGGGCGTTCACCCCATGAAGCAGATGGAGTCGCATTCAGACAACAAAGAGCTGGAGGAAGACTCTGGACACTCTTCAGCATCGCAACCGCATGTGAGCTTTACAGACTTTTACCGAGGGAGCCACGGAACACGTCCAGAATTTTTGCCTAGGGGGGAAAGTGCTCTATGGGGATCAGTGAGCAGAGAGTGTGGGAGATGGGACATCAGACCTCATTTCTCCTTCCCCTACTCAGTGTCAGGAAACAGGGCGAATGGGAAGCGGAGGGGTGTGAGGGCAGGGTGGAGGGGCGATGGTGTGAAAGCAGAGCTGAGAGACCACCCTGGCTCTGCGCTGCACCTTGCTGCTAGAGCCCAGGCCCCGCAAACTCCCAGGGTCCTTCCATCTTCCCGAATTAGAACTGCGCCTGTTCTGGAAACCAGGGGAATAGCTGTGAGCGAGAGAGACAAAATTCCTGTCCTCTGGGTCTTACAGACAATAGTCATTCACAAGTGAGTAAAACTTCCGACACAAATGTTGTGGGAAAATTAGACCATGGGACCAGAAAGAGTGACGGGGTGCGGTGGAGGCTGCAGGAGCCCCGCTATCTCCGAGGAGGTGACATTTCAGATGAGGTCTGGGAGATGAGGAGTGCCACAGAGAGATCTGAGGGGAAAATTCCAGGGAGAAGGCCAGCAATGGCCCTGAACACTAGTAAGCAGAGGCATCTGGGGGGCAGGAAACGAGCGTGGCTGGAGCACAGTGAGTGAGGAGGTCTGCAGGTAGAAAGGGAGCTGGGTCTTGTCACGTGGGGCCTGCGCAAGCAGCAGGAGGAAGTGGGGCCACATGTGCTTCTAAAGCTACAGGCTTAACGCTGTCCCCGAGCGAGGGCTGCAGACCGACAGGAGAGGCCTGAGGAAAACAGCCTAAGACAGGAGAAAAGCTACTGAGAGAGGGTGTTGCTAAAGCCTGGGGCAGAAAGGGCTCAGAGAGGAGACTGGTCTTGTCCTACCAGCACGTGACATGGATGAGGAGAGAGAACTACTGGATTAGCACAACCAAGGCCCCTGTGCACGCTACTGCACTTCTTCACTAGATCTTGATCAAATACGACTCTCTCACTTTTTGTCTCTCTTCACTGTCTGCACCCCACCATCCAGGCTGTGGGGCTATCAGGAAGGCTTCCCATGGCCTCGTGACCCCTTCCCACAGTGGACACAAATACAGAGGTTCTGGGAGTTGACGCTCTGAGTGTAAACGGGACATTCAAAGGTCTCAGGATCCAACTCTGTGTCCTAGTGCGTATTTGTTACTTTTTTTCTCTCCTTGGTGGGAAGGGTGGGGACACAAATTCACACTCGAAAACTAAGCCCCAATCTCCTCAGTCAGCAGAGTGTTCCTCCTGGGCTTCAGCAAAAACACCGTGCACATGTAGCCAGCATCTTCCGAGGAAGGTTCAGGGCCCAGGCCAGTGTGAGCATGCCCATACCTGAGAACAGCGCCGGAGGTAATCCAGCGCAGGGAGGCACAGGTCCGGGGCTGTGGCTCCTGGTCCTGGGACACAGTCTCCGATCTCCTTACAGTCCACCTCACCTAGAGGCAGCAGGGTGACAGAGACACACAAAGTCACGCTTATTTATCCCCTCACAGTAGAAGACTGATTTATTCATATAGTGTTAGTTCACCAAATATCTACTAAAATAGAGAAAAAAGCGGAAAAGAAACATTACTCCAAATGGTACAACCTTGAGAGAGATCCTTTTGGTCATTTCCCTGCATGAGCACATGGTAAACACAGTTGGGACCACACTGCCCCTCTCATTTAGCTGGGATTATTCTGTTTTGTAACTCAACCTCTTGAACCAACAATGAATGCTTTTCCATATTCTGTGCTAGTGCTTTTGGTTCTTGGGTGGTGTTCTTTGGTACCTGGGCCCCGCTGTTGACAGTGTGCCTGCTGAAGCTTTGATGACAGAGGACGAGCCAGGACAAGCCACGTGCTGGCTGGGATGATGCACTGGGCCTCTCTACTTAGAAAAGGACCTTGTCTGTTGCCAGCCTTGGCGCTAAGTGGTGATGATAAATGAAGGCTCTGAGAAGACTGCAAACATCTGGGGTTTGGGGATGGTGACCACTTCACCAAACTGAAAGGATTTCTATTGTTTTTGCACATGTCTACAGATTTAACAGACCTGTCAAGGGCATCTAGATATTCTATAGGGAAATAGCAGTTCAGAATTATCATTTTTCTTTTCATGTTACAAATCTATTTCTATATTTTTAATAAAATCATTCCAGAGTACTGTCACTGTTTCTAACTGTCTACAATCATAGCAACCAGCACCCCTCTGCGGGTAAAGAGACATAATTACTAGGCATTAAAATTTAGAAGCAGATAAAGAGGTATATTTCTCCTTAAAAAAAAAAGAAAAGAAAACATAAACCTTTCCTATGTTTTAGATGAGGGATTAGCAGGCTTTTAAAACATTTTTAAATTTTATTGAGGTCATAATGGATTATAACTGTGAAATTTCAGGTGTACATTATTTATCAGTCACCATGCATATCTGCCCCCTTTATGCCTTTTGCCTACCTCCTAACCCCATTCCCCTCTGGTAACCACTAATCTATTCTCTTTATCCATATGCTTGTTTATCTTCCACATATGAGTGAAATCGTGTCGTGTTTCTTTTTCTCTATCTGGCTTATTTCCATTAACCTAATACCCCCAAGGTCCATCCAAGTTGTTGAAAATGGCATGATTCTGTCTTTCTTTATGGCTGAGTAGTATTCCATTGTATATATACACCACAACTTCTTTATCCATTCATCTGTAGAGGGGCACTTGGGTTGCTTCCACATCTTGGTTGTTGTGAATGATGCTGCAATGAACATAGGAGTGCATAAATCTCTCTGGATCATTGATTTCAAGTTCTTTGGATAAATACCCAGCAGTGGGATAGCTGGGTCGTACGGTATTTCTATTTTTAATTTTTTGAGAAATTTCCATACTGTTTTCCACACTGGCTGTACCAGTTTACATTTCTATCAGCAGTGCATGAGGGCCCCTTTTCTCCACAACCTCTCCAGCATTTGTTATTTTTTGTCGTGGTAATTATAGCCATTCTAACAGGTATGAGGTGATATCTCATTGTAGTTTTGATTTGCATTTCCCTAATGTTTAGTGATGTTGAACATCTTTCCATGTGCCTACTGGCCATCTGTTTATCTTCTTTGGAAAAACGTCTGTTCATATCCTCTCCTCATTTTTTGATCGAGTTGTTTTTTTTTTTTGGTTGAGTTGTATGAGTATTTTATATATTTTGGAGATGACCCCCTTGTCAGATATATGATTTTCAAATATTTTCTCCCAGTTGGTGGGTTGTCTTTTCATTTTGTTCCTGATCTCCTTTGCCTTGCAGAAGCTCTTTAATCTGATGTAGTCCCATTTGTTAATTTTCTTCTTTGGTTCCCCATGCCTGAGTAGACGTGGTATTTGAGAAGATGCTGCTAAGACCGATGTCAAAGAGTGTATTGCCTATGTTTTCTTCTAGGAGTTTTATGGCTTCAGGTCTTACCAGCAAGTCTTTGATCCATTTTGAGTTTATTTTTGTGTATGGTGTAAGATAATGGTCTACTTTCATTCTTTTGCATGTGGCTGTCCAGTTTTGCCAATACCACTTATTGAAGAGATCTTCCTTCCTCCACTATGTGCTCTTGGCTCCTTTGTTCATTTGTTGAAGATTAGCTGTCTGTAGATGTGTGGTTTTATTTCCAGGTTTTCAATTCCATCCAATTGATCTGTGTGTCTGTTTTTGTACCAGTACCATGCTGTTTTGATTACTGTAGCTTTGTAGTATATTTTCAAGTCAGGGATTGTGATGCTTCCAGTTTTGCTCTTTTTTCTCAGGATTGCTTTCTTAGCCTCTATGAAAGTCTTCATCTTCCTGAACTGTAATCATTGATTTATGTGTCTGTTTCCCAGAAGAGGCTGTGAGCCTCCCAAAGGCAGGAAGCATGTTTTATTCATCTTTGTGTCCCCAAAGTGCATCCAGGCCACCATGCCCATGCTGCAGGCACTCAACAGTTCAGTGAACAACAGAATGCCAATAATCATGGTTCTTAAACGAAATACAAGACTGTGAAATAATAGAAAATATATATTATATATATAATATTACTATTATTATTATATATATTATATTTTATCTATCTATCTGTCTATATAGATATATGGACTCTGCCCCTGGTTCCTGGCACAGAATTCCTAAAACTTGTAATTTCCTAAGTGATGAGAACACTAGGAACGTCTTTTGTTCTAATATTTGGGCTTCGACTCTGGTTCCTGATGCAGAGTTCCTAAATCCCTTGGAATTTCCTGTGATAGGAGAGTCTTCTGTTCTAATGAGATGATGCTTGGTGGATTCCTGGATGTGAGCTGGTCACTAGAAAGACCACACCATGATTAGAAGCTTGGAATTTTCAGCCCCACCCTCTATGCTCCAGGAAGAGGAGAAGGACTGGAAATTAAGTTAATGATCGATCATGCTTACATGATGAAGCCTCCATAAAAATCCCAAAAGCACGGGTTTGGAGAGCTTCTGGGTTGATGAACATATCCACACTGGGAGGGGGTGCACCCCAACTCCATGGGGACAGAAGCTCCTGTGCTTGGGACCCCTCTGGACCTCACTCTATGTATCTCTTTGTCTGGCTGTTGATTTGTGTCCTTTATCATATCCTCTATTATATAATAAAATGGTAAATGTAAGCATTTCCCTGAGTTGTGAGCTGTTCTAACAAATAATTGAATCCAAGGGGTAAGGGTCATGGGAACCTCTGATTTGTAGCCAAGTCAGACAGAAGTTGTGGGTAACCTGGGGACCTACTACTTGCAATCGGCATCTGAAATGGGGGGCAGTCTCCTAGGACTGAACCCTTAACCTGTGGGGTCTGTGAGAACTCTGGTTAGTGTCAGAACTGGACTGTAGGACACCTAGCTGGTGTCACGGATAATTGCTTGGTGTGGAAAAAACCCATACATCCGGTGTCAGAAGTGTGAGTGTGGCAGTCATGTGAGAGTAAAGGAGGAGTGAGTGTTACCTGAATTTTCTGCTAACGCAAAGATTTACACTTTAAGGTGTTCTTATGATTAAGATACTAAATTATTTAGCTCCATTTAATACAGAGTAGAGTTGAAAAAAAATAAAATTCTTACTCTGTCAGTCAGAGGAAATCTTCCTCTCAAGCCAGAAAGTAATGTCGGTGAGTGAGGGGCTTCCATGCTTGCCCCTCGGCTCATCTCTCTAGTTCCCAGAGTGCACAGAAGAGCAGAGTGAGGTCGCTGCACTTACCACAGGTCTACAGATCAGACCTGTGCCTCCAGCCTCCATCCCGAAACCTACATTTTGTTCCTGCTCCAAAACAAGGGGAATGTGAATGAAGTTGTCTAGCCTCTTTGTGTTCAGTTTTCTTTTATGAGAGAATTGTCAGTTATTTAGCAAGAAGAGAGAATAATATTGTAAACCTTATATTTTCCTTACATAAAAGACCCTCAGGCTCTAGGCTCTAATGGCACTCAAGGGTGAAACTCTCAAAACTTTAAGACTTAAGTTCCTTCTAGACTTTTGGTTTAACTGCCTGCCACTGCCTTCCATTTCATCCAGATAAACCCATGCTGCCTGACAATCTGCTACAGCAGGTAAGGCATATATGCCTCCGCCATGTTAAAGTATTTCTAAATTAACATAAAATCAGCTACGCGGTTCCCGAAATACACGAGGCCTTGAGGAAAGGCAATTTCTGAGCTTCCAAAATACACTTTACATTAATAAGGCCTGGGGGAAGGCATCCTTACTTTTCGTTTAGGAGTTGGGAACTCAAACTCAGCCTGCTAATTATGTGACATCGAGAAGAGTAGTTCCACCACAAGGCAACTACTGAATATAATACTGAATATTTTAAGATTCAAAAAGAAGTTGGAGTAAAATAATGTAGAGATTGAAAATATGCCTCATTACAAGATTATCCCATGAACACAACGAAAAGCAACCCTGGACAAAATCTGAGCTGCTCGGGTAGTAAGCTTTCTGCTTCTGAGTACATGACACACGGCCACTGCTTGTTCTCCAGACGCTTGCAGGCTCCAGGCAGTGTGGACAAAGCCACCCAGGAAGGGTTCCAGCTGTCTCGAGGCATGAGGGTCTCCACTTACCCAGCCCTTTGACAAACTTCACGAGGCACATGATGTAACTAGTGGCTGCGTCCGCAAAGACCTGGATGTTGTCAGTGTTGAGAAAAGCTTCAAACACGTCGAATACCGGAGCCTGGCCTTTTCCTGAGGGAGGAAGATGGGAGAGTCTCAAGACACTTGAGTGTCTCCCTTCAGGTTGCTCCTACTCCCAGCACCCCCACGGGGCCTAGAAAAAGATCTACTGGAGGAAGGCCCGGGCCTTTTGTCTGGACAGCTGGCCTGGCTCCCCTGTCTTCCTCCTCAGTTCTGCCTGCAGGCAAGCTCGGCAGGGACCAGGGCAGAGCCGGCTGAACACGGGGCTGAGGCAGTGTGTGGGTGAGAGGGCAGTGAACCAGGGGCCTCTGGAGTTCTCCTATGCACACAATTCTAGGGAGGGAAGGTTCAGACCAGCCCTGATGGCATGTGCTCATCTACTGTGGCCTACGCAGAAGAGTGAGCAGAGGCCTAAGACTGCTCTCTTGGAAGGTCTGCTTGCATGGCCCGCCCCGGTGGGCGTCTGGGAACTTGGATCTCAGAATATCCCCAGGCAACAGGTAACTGATAAGGGGACTCCCTGTGCCTAGACTGCTTGTACAAACCACGGTTCATTCTGAACACCTGCTTTCCTTTGGGGAGTCTGGATTTTGGTGCCTGCTAGGCAGAGGGTACCTATGTGACCAGCCCTCAGCTGGGTCTCTAATGGGTCTTCCCGGGCAGAAACATCACACTTGTGTTGCTGCATTTTCACTGCTGGGGTAGAGTGTGCTCCATGGGGGGTGAGAACACAGGAAGCCTGCACAGGGACCCCAGGTTCTGTTTCCCTTACGATCCTGCCTGTTCTTACTGTGATACTGTGATCAATCTTAGCTGTGAGCCCCACAATGAACCTGAGCTATATCATGAACCTCAGCACATGCTAACCGCAAGCTGAGCCCTGAGTCCTTCTGGCAGGTCTGTACGTAGGGGTGACCTTGGGGACACTGACACAATGCCTCTGGCTGCTGGGCCTGTCTTACGGGTGCTCACCCATCTCCAGCCAGACCCCACCTCCCTAATTCAGACACCCTGGTGTTAGGATACCTGCTTCCTACTAACAAGCAGACAGTGTTTCTCTTGGGCTTTACAAGTGAGCTCAACGCAGATGCATGAGTGAGACAGCAGCAGTCTTGGCCTTCTCACCCCCAAGATCTTTCCACTCTCATTCCTCTGCCAGTCCGAGCCAGAGCAACCAAGCAAGAAACATAAGCAAGACACATTCGAACCGCAAGGGAAGAAGTCAAACTGTCTGTTTGCAGACGACAGGATCTTATGTACAGAAAATCTCAGACTCCACCAAAAAAATGAGAATAAACGAACTCAGTAAAGTTCCAGGATACAAAAGTGGTGCACACTCTTACCCATGGAGTAGTCACCAACCAGGTACTCCTTCACCTCAGCCTTGTTCCCGCCGCGCACTGTTTCCAGGGCACTGAACAAGGGCCTCCATCCCGACTGGATCTGGGCGGAACACACTTCAACCAGCTCACCTATGGATGTGACGACCTGGCGGAGGAGAGGCGGGCAGCACTTAAGCCCTCATTACAGGAAGCAGGGGATATCTGGGGAGGGCAATGCACTGCTCTGCTCCCCATTTCTGGGTTAATTTTAGTGAAAGAGAAAAATCAGAACCCAGACAAACCCACTCAAAAATCTGCTAAAGCAGCAGCCATACTATACTAATTTGCATTTTACTAATGATCAATGTTGCTGAGTAACTTTTCACATGCTTGTCAGATATTTGTAAATATGTTGCTGTCCTTTAAATTAGGTTTTTGTTTTCTCATTATTGTCTCTTTATTATTGAGTTTTTATACATTCTAGATTCAAATTTTTCCTGAGACACGATTTGCAAATATTTTTTGACAGCTTTGGTTTTGTCTTTTTATTATTTTTAAATGGTGTCTTTTGAAAAGCAAAGTTTCTAATTTTGATGAAATCCAATTCATCAGTTTTTGTTTTCATGGATCATGTTGGTGTCGTTTCTAAGAAACCTTTGCCGAACCCAAGTCTCAAAGATTGTCTCCTAAGCTTTTTTGTAGAAATGTTTAGTTTTCACTCCTACATTTAAGCCTATGACCCACGTTGAATTGTTTTTTTTAACATATGGTGAGAAGTAAGGGTGTAAGTTCATTTTTATTGCATGTGTTCAAGCACCATTGGCTGAAAATAATATCCTCTTCTTCCACTGAATTGCAACAGCATCTTTGTCAAAAACTAATTGACCATAAACGTAAGAACTTATTTCTGTATTCTCCATTCAGTTCCATTGATCTATAGGTCTATCCTTACACCAATACCACACAGTGTTGATTACTGAAGTTTTTAAATCAGGTGTTGTAAAATCTCCAAATTTGTTCTTCTTTTTCAAATTTGTTTTCTCTAGTCTAGATCCCGTTGCACTTGCATGTAAATTTGAGAATCATCTTGCTAATTTCTTCAAAATTTCACTGAACCTACTCATCAACTTGGGGAAATCTGCCATATAAAAAATATTGTCTTTCAATCCATGAACATAGTATATCTCATAATTTATTTGAATATTCTTTACTTTTTCTCAGAAATATTTCAAAGTTTTCAGGGCACAAGGCTTGAACTTTTGCTAAATTTATTTCTAAATCTTTTATTATTTTTGATGGTCTTGTGAATGAAATTGTTCTCTTACTTTCACTTGTTGATAATTTATTTCTCAGATATAAAATTCAATTGCTTTTAAGATGTTGATCTTATATCCAGTGATCTCCTAAACTCACCACTGATTCTAGTAACTTTTTGTAAATCTCTTAGGATTTTCTACATACAAGACTGTATTATCTGTGAAGTAAGACAGTTTTATGGTTCTTTTCAAATCTGGAGGACTTTAATTTTTTATACAATGAGTAAAAGTTATAATGTTGAATAGAAATGGTAAAGATGGAAAGCCCTGGCTTGTTCTTGATCAGTCTTTCACCATGAAGTGTGATGTCAGATGTAAGAGTCTCAAAAATGCCCTTTATCCAACTGAGGAAATTCTTTCTATTCCTCACCTCTTGAAAGTACTTTTTATTAAAGATGGGTGCTGGATTTTGTCAAGTATTTTTTCTATATCTATTAAGATGACCATGTAGTTTCAACCCTTTATCAATTGAATCCGGGCTGTGAAGCCAACCTTATACTTCTGGGATAAATTCTGTATGTCACACTGTTTAATCTTTTTTATATGTTGCTAGATTTAGTTGGCTAATAACTTTTTAAAGGTTTTAGGGTCTGCATTCATGAAGAATGTTAGTCTATAGTTTTCTCTGCTTATGGCTTTGGTACCAAGAGTAAAACTGGCCTCATAAAATGAGTATGCCTGTGTTTCTTCCTCTGCTATTTCTGACAGAGTTTCTGTAGGGCTGGTATTATTCTTCCTTAAATAGTTTACAGATTCACAATGAAACCAAAAGGGCTTGAGTTACCAAAAGGGCTTGAGTTTTCTTTGTGGGAAGATTTTAAATCACTAATTCAAGTTCTTTACTGGATACAGGTCTAGGTATTTGGATTTTCTATTTCTTACTGAAAGTTCTGGTTCTTTGTGTCTTTCTAGAAATTTTTCCATTTTGTTTAAGTTGTCTATTTCATTGGCATAAATTTGCTCATAATGTTCTCTTATAATTTTTTTAGTTTCTGTAGGGTTTTCAGCAATTTCCCACTTTCATTCTTGATTTTGGTAATTTTTGGTTTCACTGATTTTCCCTATTTCACTGGTTTCTGCTCTGGTCCTTATTATGTCCTCCTTTCATCTTCCTTGGATGAACTCTTCTTCCAGCGTCTGGAGGTGAAAGCTCAGATTACTGATTTTGAGTCTTTCTTCCTTACTAATACGAGCATCTGCAGTCACAATTTCCCTCCAGGTACTGCTTTAGCTGCGTCCCATAAATTCTGATACATTGTGTTTTCATCTTCATTTATTCAAGATATTTTCTAGTTTCCCTTGTGATTTCTTCTTTGACCTATGGGCTATTTAGAATTCCACTGTTTGGTTTCCAAATATTTGGACATTTTCCAAATTTCTTTCTGTTATTTATTTTGAATTTAATTTGGTTGTAGCTGGAAAACGTACTTTGTGTGATTTCAATTCTACTACATTTACTGAGTCTAGCATATCATCAATCACGGAGAACGCCCCTCGTGCCTTTGAAGAGAATGTGTGTTCCTCTGTTGTGGAGTGTTGTGTATGTTAGTGAGGTCAAGTTGGTTGATACTGCTGTCTCTCTTCTACATCCTCACCGATTCACTGTTCAGTTGTTCTATCAACTACTGAGAGGAGTGTTGAAAAGTCCCACTATAATTCTTTTTTTATTGTGGTAAAATTATACATAACGCAAAATTACCATTTTAAGTATACAGTTCAAGGGCATTAAGTGCATTCACATTATTGAGCAACTATCCAGAAAAATTTTCCTCTTTCCAAACTGAAACTCTGTCTCCATTAAACAGTAATTCCCTACTCCCTCCTACTATAATTCTTACATTGTCTATTTCTCCTTTCAATTCTGTTTTTGCTTCATGTCTATTTAAGGTTTTATTGTTAGGTACATATACATTTATAACTGATATGTCTTCCTCATATATTGATCTTTTCACAATTATTAAATGTCCCTCTTTATTTCTAGTAATATTTCTCATATTAATGTCTATTTTGCCTGACACTAATACAGTCACCCCAGCTCTTTCAAGATTACTGTTTGCCCAGCAAATCATCTTCAATCCTTTTACTTTCAAATTATCTTTGAATTGAAAGTCTGTTTCTTGTAAATTGCATATTGTAGTATCTTGTTTTATTCAGTCTTACAATTTCTGCCTTTTGATAGTTTAGTCAATTCACATTTTTAAAACATCTGTATTAAAATATAAATCATATACGATAAAATTTACTCATTTATAATGTACAATTCCATGTTTTTAGCATATTCACAGAGTTGTGTAACCATCACCACAATCTCACTTTAGAACATTTTCATGAAGCCCCCCTAAAGCCCAGTTCCTGTTGGCAGCCATTTCCCACCCCACAACCCTGTCCTCTGCCGTAGGCAACCACTAACCTACTCTCTGTCTCTACAGACCTGCCTACAGGGGACATTTCATATAAATGCAATCATATAAAATGTGGTCTTTCGTGACCGGTTTTCATTTAACGTAATGTTTTTAAAGTTCATCCATGTTGTAGCACTAATCAGTACTTTACTTTTTTTACTGCTGAATAATGTTTCATTGTGTGGCTGTATCACATTTTATTTATCCATTAGCAGCTGAGGGAATGTGGGCTGCTTCCAATTTTTTGGCTATTACGAACAATGTTGCTAAGAATGCTGGTGTACAAGATTTGAAAGGATGTATGTTTTCATTTCTGCTGGGTATACACCTTTTGAGGAACTGCCAGACTGTTCTGCGTGGTGGTGACACATTTTGCCTTCCCACCAGCGGTGGACGAGGACTCCCACTTCTCCACACCCTCACCAGAACATATTTACTGTCTTTTTCAACTGAAGTCATCCTAGTGGGGTTTGAAGTGGTATCTCCTTGTGCATTTCCCTAATGACTAACTATGCTGCATCTTTTCACCAATGCAGATTTAATGCTGTCATTGATATGGCTCTACTTACAGCTGTCACTTTGCTATTTGTTTTCCATATGTATCAAGTGTTTTCTGCTCCTCTGTTCCTCCTTGACTACCTTCTTTTGTGTTCAACATATTTTTAGTGTACCACTTTAATTTCTCTGTTTATTTTTAATCTATTTTTTGTTTTACTCTCTTGGTGTTGTCCTAGGGATTACAATACGCATCTTCAATTTATCACAATATACTTCAAGTTAATACTGACAGTTCTGGCAAAATGCAGCAACTTTGCTTCTACACAGTTCCATTTCCCCCCCTTCTTTCTGCTGTTATTTACATTACATTTTTATATTTAATAAATCTAAAAATATAGCATTGAAGTTACTGCTTTAAACATTACTTTTTTTTTTTGTGAGGAAGATTGCTGCTGAGCTAACATCTGTGCCAATCTTCCTCTACTTTGTATGTGGGATGCCTCCACAGTGATTCTCAATGACTGGTGAGTAGATGAGTGCACGGGATCCAAACCTGTGAACCCCGGGCCACTGAAGCAGAGCACGCGAACTTAACCACTATGCCACAGGCCAGCCCTAAACATTATATTTTTAAAATAAAGAGAAAGAGAAAAATATATATGTAATCTTTTATATTTATCCACATAGGTACCATTTCTTCCTGGGGACCTGATTTACCATCTTGTGTCATTTTCTTTCAGTCTGAAAGAATTCTGTTACTGTTTCTTGTAGGACAGGTCTGCCGGCAAGAAATTCTTTCAATTTTTGAGAGAACGTTTTTACTTTATCTTCATTTCTGAAAAGTAACTTCTCTAGAATTACTCATTGACCTTTTTTTCTTTCTGCCCTTTTGATGAGCTGTTACACTGTCTCCCAGCCTTCACTCTCCTGGAGCAGTCAGTGGTGGCCCCCTGGTCACTGCCTGCAGTAATGGACCGCTCCGCAGCTGCTCTCAAGCCTGCTTTGTCTCTGAGCTTTCTGACGGCAACATATCTACGGTGGATGTCTTTGTGTTGATCCTAATGGGAGTTCCATCATACCTCTAAATACACTTTCCCATCCCTTTGTCTTTCTCTTCTGCATCTGGGACTCCCATTACATGCATGTTTGACATTGTCCACAGGTCTCTGAGGCTTTATTTTTGGTCAAACTCAATTCTCTCTGATCTTCAGGATGGACACTTCCTATTAATCTATTTTCAGGTTCACTGATTCTTTCTTCTGCCATCTCAAATCTTGCTGGTAAGCCCAGTTAGTGTGTTTTTCATTTCACTTATTACCCTTTTTAACTCTAGAATTTGCATTTTTTCAATTTCCATTTCTCTACTTAGATTCCCAATTTTTGAGTCATTATCATCATATTTTCCTTTAATTCTTTGAACATAATGTCTGCTTTAAAGTCTCTGTCACTTAATCCACCATCTGAGTTGACTCTAAGTCAGTTTCTACTTATTGTTTTCCCCTCCCCCAAGTATGTGTCACCCTTTCTTGTTTCTTTGCACGTCTCATAATCTTTTTGCTAAAAACTGGACATACTAGATAATATCTTATAGCAACGCTGGATTCTGACTTATTTTTCTGAGTTTTCTTTTAAACTAAGCTGCTTGGACTCAGACCGTGGAATCCATCTCTTTGCATGGTGTGAGGCACCGATGTCTCTGTTCAGTTTAGTTTTTGCCTGACTTCCCAGTGCTGGCGCCATATCTGCACAGGTTAGTGATGAGCTGATGAAGCAGGCAGACTGTGTTCAAACACCTTGAGCCTTTACAGTTCCCATCCTGTCCATCAACCTATGAGTGTAGGCTGAGGAGAATTTTCAAAGTGCAGTCAGTTCTTGAGTCTGTCTTGTCTTTTACTTTCTGATGGGATCTCTATCTCTATCCTGCATGTGCGCATGTTTTAGTCAGCCAGGGATGTGTGAGCAACTTATCTAGTCCTTCTACGAAGCTCTGGTTTCCTGAGCCTCATGTTATGTTTCCCAATGGTTCACCACTGCAACCTTAAGCTAACAGAAATGTAGGATTCTCTTGTCCACTTCCTAATGAAATAAACTTTTAGTTGACAAATCAATGGTCATTTATCCTCTTCTTCAAACCAAGTCTATCCCTTACAGCAGAAAAGCTGCTGATTTTCCCATCAGCCCCATACTGGTCACACTACTATTCTTGCCAACAGCCTGGGAGCAAGCGTGACAAGTGCAGTCTTCAGCAGGAGGTCACGGATTCCAACTGTTCTTAACCAAAGTTCTGGCAAGAATCATTTTTAAGCATAACTGCTACTCAATTTATTGTCTGCCCTTGGTCAATTTCCATAAGTGGTTGCTTTTGACAATTTTTTCTTGTTGTATACTTGATTTTTGTGGAGAAGATTCACTAACTTCTTCATGCGACCACAGCCAAAGTCCCTTCAATCCTAAATCTTTCTGAACATATTTGAGCATAGTTATTTTAAAGTCTGTCTCTGATAACTCCAATATCTGGATCCCCAGTGGGGAGATGTGGGAAGGTGTGTGTGCGTCTACTTTTATCGCTTCCCTTTCTGTATTCAATGGCATGTTATTTCCTAATGAGCTGACTGTTTTTGATTGAGTGCAGACATTCCACTTCATATAACAGCAAATTCCCTCATGGCAAAGCCAGTTTTAGAGCTCTGCTTACTTCTCTTGCTTCCCATTGTCACTTAGTTTTGGGCATCTTAGTATTTCTTACTTTCTTGCCAGTGTGTCAGTGTATTTAAAAGTAATTTTTTATTTTTTTTTCTTTTTCTTCCCAAAGCCCCCCCGGTACATAATTGTATATTCTTCATTATGGATCCTTCTAGTTGTGGCATGTGGAACGCTGCCTCAGCATGGTTTGATGAGCAGTGCCATGTCCGCACCCAGGATTCGAACCAGCAAAACACTGGGATGCCTGCAGCGGAACGCATGAACTTAACCACTCGGCCACGGGGTGAGCCCCTTCAAAGTAATTCTTTAACGCTTATTTAACATTTTTAGAAGATTTCAGAGACAGAGGATCTGTCTGCATTCCTAGCCAACCGTCATGCTAGATATGAAGTCTTCAGTTTGTCTCTGTACCATTTATCTCCTAGCAGAGGGTATAGTAGTGGTTAAGAGAATAGGCTTGTATAGTTGCATGCTTGGTTCAAATCCCAGTTCCATCAATCAGCAGTCATGTATCCTCAGCTAAATTTCTTTGTTTTTTTTTTAAAGATTGGTACCTGTGCTAACATCTGTTGCCACTCTTTTTTTTCCTTCTTCTCCCTAAAGCCCCCCAGTATGTAGTTGTATATTCTAGTTGTGGGTCCTTCTGGTTGTGCTATGTGGTACGCCACCTCAGCATGGCTTGATGAGTCCATGTCCAGGATCCGAACCCATGAAACCGTGGGCCACTGAAGTGGAGAGTGCGAACTTAAATGCTCAGGCACGGGGCCAGCCCCTCAGCTAAATTTCTTAACCTCTTTTTGTCCCAGATTCCCTAGAGGATTATTAGAAAGATTAAATATGCAAAGCTCACAGAACAGTGCCTGTCAGCGCTCAGTAAGACCAGCTATGGTGACGATGCTGCTGACTACTGTGACACACTGACCTGGTCTTGCACGTCCTCATCACACAACTCCAGCTGCATGATGCGCTCAAAAGGTCGGAAGAGGGCTTCATTAAAGTGAAAATGAGGTAGCTCGTTCCAGTCAGTGAGAACCTCTGTCAGTATATCGTGGATGAAGGAAACAGCCTTCTGAGACACATGTCTTTCCTTATGGCAGGCAGCCTGCAAAATTCACGAGAGAGCAGAACACCATCAGGACCTCAGGCAAGTAAGAATGTGCCTTCTGAAGGTTTTCCTCACCCCCTCACTGCAGGGAGGTGGGAGCAGCAATTCTGTTACAGGAAAAGAATTCCAAGAGATTAGTACAGATGAACAGCATACTAACTTGAATTTTTAATAATTTAGCCAACTGAACAGACACAACTCCAATTTCACTTTAATGTTTCTGGAAAAATCAGAGTTTCTAGTAATTTCTTCTTTCTTTTCTGTAACGTGACAGTTTTCTTGGGTAGTACAGAACACGCTGACTATAAGGACACCAGAACCTGTCCCAGAGCTGCCAGTGGTCTCATTCTCAGCCGCGCCCCAAACATGTGAAGGTCAGATGAGTCACGTGTCCCTCAGGGAGGAGGGGAAATTGCACAGTAAAGCTCTGCTGGGTTCACAGCTCCCTGTATCCATGCCCTCAGTGGTCCCCTCACACTGACCCTGGCCTTCGACATGTGACTTGCTTTAGACAACAGAACAACAGCAAATGTTACATAAGTAGAGGATTAAAAAGCAGTTCTGACTTGGGGTCTGCTCTCTTGCTTTCCTTTGGAATCCTAAGAGCGCCACGTGGACCAGCACAGCTAGTCAGCCGGAGGATGAGACCACGTGAGAGGCCCATTGGTCCATCCTCCCCAGCCTAGGCTCGTACTCACCAGTGGACCACAGGTACACCATAAGGCCAGCTGAGCCTGGCCCAGACCAGAAGAACCGCCTAGCCGAGCCCAGCTTAAATTCTGACCCACAGAACCTGGAGCTAAATAAATAGTTGTTGCTTTAAGTCACTAGGTTTTTGGGGTAGTTCATTACAGTGTAACCGATAGCTGGCAAACTGTTTCTCTGTAACTAAGTCGTTATTTTATTCCCCCTTTCCTTACTAGAATGTTCTCAGGTTAGTGAATTAAGTTCCAAAAAAATACTTTATTTTATGACATCTCACTACCAGATAAGCACTAAAGGACTTTAAGAATAGTATTACTGCGAAACAGGGCAGTAATTTCCCCTCTGCCTAGACGCAGCCAGTCACCACATGCTCAGACGCTTAGAGGGAGAGTAACCATACATTTTATCAAGAAGTGCCCTCCTCTGGAGAGTGAACAGGGTACTGGTACTGACTTTGTTGGGAAAACCAGGACATATGGTTCCCCTACATAGAAGGTACTGCCCAGAGTATATTTAGCTATTAGAAAAAGAGAGACTAGGAGGAACAGAAGGCATGGTGGTCTTCATGGATAGAAATGAAGCTCCAGACTCAGGCTGATACCAGAGCATAAAGAATGAAAACTGGCTGCAGGCCACCGAGCCAAGTCACACAACTGTAGAGAAGGAGGGTGTGAGCGAGGCCAGGCAGTGCTGCCCTTTGGGGTGATTCTTCAGAGGCCATGACGTATAATCAGAGAACTGTTAGCGACCAGGCGGTGGGGACCTCTTCACTTCTTTGTGGTCCCACCTGACTGGAGGCCCTGTGCTGGCTGTGCTGCAGGAGTGCCCTGAGCTGCCTGTCTCCAGTTGCTCACCTCCACCAGGTGCGGGGCCACCAGGCTCCAGCAGCGCATCACGTGTAGCAGGGGCCGTGATCTGCTCCGCACGATTCTTAGCATGGCATCCCCAAGGCGGAACAGGTGGAGGGCACTTTTTCGGTCTTGGGTGGATTTAACTTCTCCTACAGGAAGGCAAGACCATTAACAGCCATAAAGCCCAAACTCAGAAACAGTTCAACCTGTTCAAGCACAGAGAGAGGATGAAAATCAAACAACTATCCTCAGACCAGTAGGATCATTCGGTATGGGCCAGTCAAGACAGGAGAGGACCCTGGACTTAAGAAAGACCAGGTGGTTCACTCACCAAGGCCAGGGTCCGCCTCTCCTGTCCACCACTGTCCCCAGTGCTGCCGTGAACAACGCCTGCTGAGGAGGAGGAACAACCGAGTGGCTGGGGGAGGGCTGGGGAATCAGGCTACCAGACTCAGAGCCTGGCTCCACCACTTGCAGCCCGGGTTACATTGGGCCAGACATTTACCCCTCCAAATCCTCAGTTTCTGGTTGTGAAAGTTGGGGTAACAAGACCTCCTTCTTAAAGTTACTTCAAGGATTAAATGTCAATATTCCTAAAGTGCTTCACACAGGGCCTGGCACACACTAACTGGCTCGCGCTCTCAGCTCCTGTCATTACTGCTGTCCCTCACCGTCATCATCCACTCTGCCAACCCCCAGTGGCACTGCTGAAACCCTCGCCACGTGGAAGGCTGCGCTGCCCAGTGACTGCCCTGCCTTGCTCCGTCCAGTCCTCCCCTGCTCTGATCTCCTGCTGCTTCTCTGCCTGTCACCTTAGTCTTCTCTACTCCTTTCTTGCTCACGTCCCCCGGCTTCTCTACTGCCAACAGAATGCTGACATCATCAGGCTCTTCCAACCAGAATGTTCCTCTCTGTTACTCTTGCACATCAAACAAACCTCACACCTCAAAATGACGGAGCAGCAGCGGTCGGCTCTACTGAGTGTGTGCTCTGTGGTAGATGCTGTGCTGCTTCTCTCCCTTTTTCATTACTTTAATTTTTAAAGCAAATCTGAAGAAGTAAATGCAATTATTGTCACTTTACAGATTAGAGAATTGAATGCCAGACAAGAGAAACGACTTAGGATGCCTGTGACGCCACAGCTGGTGGAGGAGGCAGGATCTGACTCGCATCCAACTGCCTGCAGGGCCAATGCTGCCTCCCCCAGGTCTGCCTCTTCCTGACCCTGCACTTCGCCTTTGTAAGCCCAGAGCCTGCTGACTTGTCCAGGGCAAGAGCCTGTGAGGGCTGCCTTGGGCTTGGAGGGGCTTGGGAAGTCTGCCGGGCCAGGGGAAGGCTTATGTAGCTCAGGTTCTGAAGTGTATTAAAAATCAGCAGGCAAGGACCACATGTCTCACATCAGAATCTGCAGTTAGGATCAAAAGGCCAAAGCGATCCCACTTAGAACTTCGGATTCGTAGGCATGGAGGGGACCTCAGGAGTTGTGCAATCCAGCCTACCACCACGGGCATCCCGGCACGTGGCTCTGTGCCTCTGCCTGAGCTCACCAGGACCAGGTGCTCCCTGTTTCAGCACAACCACCCTGGTCGTGGAGGGACAGCTGCATCTGAGGGCAACCCTGGGCAGTTCATACAACCCTGCTCCCTCCTCCACAGGCTGGCCTTCCTGAGGGCTTCCCCTCTCCCCTGGCCTCCTGAGTGAAGACAGTGGCACCGACCCATCATGAAAGGGATTCGTCCTGACAGCAGTTCTTCTAAGCGTGGCACCAGGTTTCTGCTGATCTGTGCATCTGGCTCCTGACCCATCCCTTCTGCAATCAGCAGCTGCTCCTGCAAGCTGGCTGGACTGAGGCGAGTGGGGTGGTTTGTGACATGAAGGGTTCCCACCCTCTCGCGAAGCTATTTGCACCCGAGTGGCCACACACCTTCTGTGTCACAAGCACTACAGTGAGTGGAACCAGCTGGCGCAGCCCCAGGCAACACCTGCAGCAGCAGCAGCACGTCCACTTACCAGAGTGACCTGCCCCACCTGTCGCACCTAAACCGGAGGACACATCTGCCCCTGAACTCGGCCACATGGCTGTGTGCAAAGGGCACGCGGATTAAGTCTTCAGCTGCTCCTGTCACAGGTCTGGGCTTTCCCTCCTAATCTGTTGGCACGGTTTCTTCAGGGAAAGAATTACCTGGCATTGCCAGGGAGTAATCCACAGTATCTGTGACAGAACGGAATAGCTGGGACTGTGACGCCTTCTTCAGCTGGTGAAGGAAACTCCCCAAAGCCATTAGGTTCAATTTATCCGTAGCATCTTCAAAGAGCCTGGATGAAACAAAAAGATCTGTTATTTGGAAACAATTCAGCAAAGTCCATACGGCAGAATGATTATGGTAATTTTGTTAGTAGTGATTAACAAGAATGTTGTGTAAACACTGTGAAGAAATGTACAGTATTTTTACACCTATTATTACTGGCTAAAATGTGCTCTAACGACGAGATTTTAACCTGAAGGGCACAGACCATGTTTTAAAAAAAATGCTTTGTATCCCCGTGGCCCAGGTCAGCCACAGCAGGCATTCACAAGACATTTGGAAAGAAGCTGGAAGATGGCAAAGAATTGCTCCCAGAAACTGAGTAGCTAAGACTGGAATCCTGAGAATCAGCCTCAGTTTCATAGGTATATTAAAGAAAAACCCAGTACGCTCATCAAGGCTTCTGCTGGGCCTCAACTGTGAGAATAATGTTGGGCTTGTCTCTGAGGAGGATACAGGGGCTGAGCAGATGGTGTCCTGTGGGCCCCCGGTGCACCCCCTCTGCCTCAGGCGCCTGCAGCCCTGACAGGTGGGAACTCAGATGCCCCTCCTAACAGCATGGGCCTTGCAGGCTTTCTTTGTTCTCCACTCAGCAGGGAGTGCGGAGGGGGAGGTGAGTGTGGGCAGCTGGGCTCAGAGGACCAGGGGCTCCTGGAACCAGATGCTGGGATCGGGCAACACTTCAGATGGCCTCATGGGGAGCAAGGCGAGCAGCCTCCCACTGCCATCCCCCAATCTGTGGTGCCAGCAGAGGGGCGGCAGCCCTGTGGGGTGCCACTGCTGGGCAAGGGACAGTGTCTGATGGGAATCAGCAGAGAAATCATTCACAATTACTGAAGCAAACACATTATTCTTGCTGTTTCACAATTCCAATTTTAACACCATTTGGTCTCTGGGTCCCAGTAACCTTTGGATGAGCAGGAGAAGGGATTACTGCATGAGTTGGACAGGTCCTACTGCGCTGTGTTAGCAGAGGAAGCCTGTCTCCAGACAACGAGTCACACAGATGTGGCCCTTAGCAGTCGGTGCCAGAGCCAGGAAAGAAGTGAGTTTCTGAACCCAGCCAGCGAGTGCTCCTCCCACCTCTCCATGGCCTGCTGGCCCCCGTGCAAACTTCCAGCACCTGTGCTGGGAGCCTGGCGCACAAACGACTGCGTGTGGAGCAGCGTGAGGCGGCACCACATGGGACTGGTGACCAAGAGCACTCTCAACATCAAGAAGTGTCACCAAACAGTTGCGGGTGTTGCTCATTTTTCTCTCAACCTTAACGTGATTGTTGGGCACCATTTCATAATACACCACACTCTTGGGTTTCAAAATATTAATGATCAAAACACAGTGGACTTTTATTTGCCAAGCTCTATTTTTACTATTTCCCAAGTGCTTCAAGTATACTAATTAAACTTCATGGCTACCCTGTGTGAGAGTCCCTTTATGACCCTGTTTTATGAGGAAGAAATCAGGGCCCAGGGAGGTGGAGGCGCCTGGAGACAGGAGTAAGAGTGCAGCTTCAGCCTGTGCTGCCTCCAGAGCCTCCTGTCCCTTGCTCTCAGTGTGGGGCATGGTGGGGCAGCAAGTTTGAAAGAAGCAAGAGGTCTGAATGACCACTAACAGATGGTTGTCCTGGGAGTGACCTGAGACTAGAGGAGCTGGGGTGGGGCTGCCCAGGCGATGGCGCACCTGTCAGCCTGAGTGGACAGCGCGAGCACGGCCTTGGCGGCACTGCTCCCTGTCATGAGGCTGCCGCCGCGGAAGTCAGAGGCCCGGCCCCGGCGGCCTTCGCTGACGAGCTCCTGGACCGAGAGTGGCTGGAGGGCTGGGGCCAGGCTCAGCGGGATCTCCTGCTCCTGGCTCTGCTCTGGGGACGCGCTCTCACCCTGCGGGGCCCCAGGGAGCTCAGAGCCTCCGCATGTCTTCTGGGGCCGGCTGATGGTCAGAGCCGGCTGGGAGGTGCCATCGCTGAAGTGGGTGTGCTCCAGCACGCCCACATACTCGCAGACCCTGGAGAGGCACAGACAGGCGGGTCAGGAGCCTCGGCCCAGCCAGGCCACAAGGCACTGGCTGACTCTGCAGTCCTCCCACCCCTCCCTCCTCCCTCTCGCCCCAGCCTCTGCGCCCTCTCTCTCACCCTCTCTCCCCTCGTTACGCGTATTTTCTTAAGTTGGACCAGACAGGCTAGAATTGAGTAAGGATCCTTGATTTTCTCACCCTGAGCTGGGAAAGAAGTGAGTCACGAAGCCCTGTCCATCCAGTTCCACCCTGGACAGCTTACGGCTTCCCCGTACTTCGGCTGCTTGAGCAGCTTTCCCAAGGGGGCCCTCTCCCTCTCTCTCCAGGGCTCTGATGACGACTCAGGAAGTGCTTCCTTACTCTGAGACGCCCAGTGAGTGTGTCTTTGGCTGACACAAAGGGGCCCACTCCAGGGGTTCTGCCCAGCCCAGCCTGCCAGGTCCTACCAGCCCCAGGTAACTAATGCTGGGGGGGGGTCCCCTAATCATGTAAACACAGAGAAGGGCCACAACGGATGGAAGCTGCCCACTTCCAACAGAGCCTGGACTAAGATGGCTCATCCCAGAGAACATTGGGCCCCTTGTAAAGAACGGCCTGTGTAGTACACTCTGATAGTCTGTCAGTAATTTTAGGCTCTCAGTACAATATGTCTTCTTCTTTTCCCCATTCTGCCTGTGAGGGCAGTGGGCGAGCTTCCACATTAAGCCCCTCCTACTCCTGGCTGACTCATCCTGGCTCCTCCACTGCCCTCTCGAGGTGGGCTTTCAACCCCTGAATGGTCTGGGTGCTTCTCTCTGAGAGTAGACAAACGTTTACGACTGTATTTGCTTTGAGGATGTTAAACTGAACCCAAATCAGCAGCCGCCCGGGGCAAGATGCACACGCAGGGCCCTGCCACAGGCCGTGCCTGCTCCCGACTGCCTACCCCTGCTGACGGGCCGAGCTCAGCCGAGGCGTCAGGCGTGTGCTGAGGAGGAGGGTGAGAAGCAGCTTGCAGGTGCTGCGTGTCTACCCTACCGGCTGTCCCTCTGCCCCAGTCTCAGGAGGCCCACGGAGCTGCCACATGTGCTCATCTTAGGGGCACTGTGGGCCGCGTGGCTGACTGGGCGGGGTCCTGTCACGTACCTGAACACGTGTGGCCAGCAGTCCGGGTTGTGGCTTCCCATCTCCAGGCCCACGCTGAGGATGGCGTCCATGCACAAGACATGGGCTGTGTGCAGCCACAGGCCCTGCAGCTTCCCGATCTGCTCCAGTTTCTGCTCCACTTTTAGTTTCACTGCACCAGAAAGACATTAAAATAATGGTCCCAGAAAAAGAGAGAGAAAGGATGAAAGGGAAAGAATGCGCTGTCTGCAAGGGCAGAAGCAGAAGACGCCACTGACGTCACCAGCAGAAGCTCCTCACTGTAGGTCCCTGCGGCTCCGCCAGACCCACAGATGCCGGGGCCCTGGCTGGGCAGCTTCAGAAGTCAGATGCATCCTGAGCGGGGAGGCAGGTTCCTTCCAGGCCCAGCCATGGGTTCTGGGTCAGTCACAACAGTACGGATGGGCTTCACCCAGCCGTGAAAGCCCGGCAAAGCCATCCGTGTCCACAGCCTCCCTGCCTGTGTGCTTGAGCTGACAACGAGGAGGAATTCTTGGCAGTCTGTGAGTCCCCTCTGGTTTATTTTGTGTCATCTGTTCATGACGATGACCGTCTGAACACGTGCACATTCACTCTGAGTGCCGTGAGGACAGCTCTGTAACTGAAATTACCATGTCACTTCACTCTCAGTTTACATTTATATTTGTGATCCTCCAGTAACACTTTTTTATTGTGATAACTAATGAGAAAGGATGCAGAAGGTGACTTAAGATGTCAACTACGCACACGGCCCAGGCAAGGCCGAATGACAACGTTCACCGCGAGTAAGGTTTCAGGTCACTGGAAGATGAGTCTGGTGGGAAAGGTGAACCATGGTCTAGAACCCAGAGCGTCAGCTCGCTCCCCATGGAGGAAGCCGACCCACATCCCTGTTCAGGGGCAAACCGACTTTCAGCAAAGCATCATTTGTCTCATGGATGTGATATTGATTTTTTTTTAATTTGTAAATAATTGGAATATTCTGGTTTTATAACTTTTTAAGAATTTTAAATGTAAGGATTTTCATGTAATTTATGGTTGCATATATTAAGTAAAACTGTGATACATTTTCAGTTAACACTAGGGGTCCGAGAGCTGCTTTCACACAAGTCTCTGTATGTTACTCAAGTTCAAGGAGCATCGACGTACCTGCTTTCCTCAGCTAACGTGCGCCCATGGTTTTGGTGCCTCGCCACACCTGGCACACAGCACAGGGCAAGCTGGACCAGGCTTTCATTTCTCCTGTTCGCTGCCTGCCGTTTATCTCCATTGCCATCAGGAAGGCATTTTCTTTCCTTACATCTAGATAGTCACCCCCTTCACTGACTGACTGACTCTAACAAGTCAAGAACCAGTTCTTTCCTGAGTTTGCAAAACTCAGGTTCTTCTCTGACAAGAGCAGTTCCCGGGCCTCCTCTCAGTGAGGCCCTCCCTCCGTTTCATTTCCCCCACTCAGAAAACTGGCCCCTATGCCCTCCCCACTATAACCCGCGGGGCCCTCAGATGTGCACTTTGAGAAGAGCCACAGCAGCGGCCAGATGATGACAGAGTGTGACATGTTCAGCTTGGGGGGGGGGGCCTCTGGTGTCCTACAGGCCTCCCGTTAGCTGCCATGAGCTCTTTCCTGGAGGCCAGTGGTCAACATGCCTCTTATCTCCAGAGGGATGTCCTGTAAACACTCTGGGGTCAGCCACTAGAAGAGACCCAAGCCTGCAGTCCAGCAGGACCTCGTCCTCAGCGGTAAACATGCTGGGTCTCACACCTAGAACGGGGTGAGTGTCTGCTTGCGTGTGCAGGCACGTACCTTGTGCAATGGCATCACTGGGTTCCGGGGCCTCCTTGTCCTCCTTCTCCTCCTGGACACAGGAGGCCGCTGCCATCTGGGCAAGGGCAGAGGCGCAGTTGGCTGCCACTCCTGCAGAGAAGACAAGCGGTTATCCCTTCCCCGAGCCTGTTCTCTAGCCATTTCCAGAGCAGAGCCCCTTCTCCATGGCTTGTTCCTACTCCAGCCACTCCTAGCATGCTCCATGGGGACACCCAACCACAGGTCAGCACACCACCCCCGCGTACCCAGAGCACAGCTCAGCCGCGACGCTTTCCGCAGCCCGTCGAGGCTCATGCAGATGGCGTCGCGCTCTTTCTGGTTCTGCTCTTTGAGGCCTTCAGCACCCAGAGCGAAGGCCAGCCCTTTGGAGCTCCCTGCCATTCGGCCCGTCAGCGGGGTGGATAAAGTATCGATCAAGTTCCTCCAGCAGCCAACCAGAATGTAGCGAGCAAACGCCGCACCTAGAATGTGAAGGGGTGGGGGTCACATTCCGCAGACAGGGACAACCTGGCCAGGGATGACACAGGGGTTCCCGACCGTCAGGCTAGCAGTCCTGAGCTGTGTGCAACGCTACCACGGAGAGTGCAGTTTATTGGATTATCCTGGACTGTGTTTCGCTCCGTGCTTATAAATAGTGAATGCTGTCTCATCAGCTGGGTGATGCTGAGTGGGCCCACCGGGCACCACTTCTGCAGAGACAAGGTCTCGATTTGATTACGTCAGCAGAGAAGGCGGGCACAGGGGAATTCGATGGCTGGTAGCCATGAGAGGCTGTATGTTCACTACCTGCCACGGTGGAGTCGTCAATTCTCCTGGCTTGGGCGAAAGGGGACTCTGCAGACGCCGAGGCCATCAGCTGGCCCCCAATTGCACTACTCTCTAAGCCATCGATATCTGTGGAGGAAAAAGAGGGACATTTTCCTTGATTAGAACACTCCAGTCGAAAACAAATGGCCACCACAACACTCATGTTTTCCAGCAAATATCCACTGGATCTATTATGTACCAAGTATATAACAACCTTTTATCAGAATACTAAAAATTTTACTTCATTCATTCAGTACAGTTTTCTCTCCCTGCTAGAGCATTCTTCTGTTAGCCCATTGTATACTTTATATTTGAAACAATAAAGACAAACTCTGCTATCTCCCCCATGGAGTCGAAGCAGATGTACTTGAATGCAGCACAGAGGGGACGGGAAGAGGGCAGCAGGTGTTCACTCCTCGACCCTAGAGCTTCACCCTCACCCCAAGGGGGTGAGACTTCTTTGCAAGGTGTTTGAAAATTATTTCATTATATCTTTGATTCTTACAGTAACTCCAAGAAGCTTAGAGACTTCTGGCAGCACATCTGTTTGAAAGTTGCTAAGAGAGTAGATCTTGAAAGTTCTCATCACAAGGAAAAAAAATTCTAACTAGTGAGGGGTTTGGCATTAGCTAGACTTACTGTGGTGATCATTTTGCAATATATACATATGTCAAATTGTTATGGTGTATACCCCAGAATAATACAATGTTAAATGTCCATTATATCTCAATAAAACTTGGGGAAAAAAGCAGAGAGAACTCTGTACGGCTACTAAAGTGGGAAGAGACCAGTTTCACGGAAATTAATCTGACTTAAGGTCAAATGGTCTAATGACGCTCACCAGAAATTGCCATTTATCCAGTGATAACGTTTCCTGTGTGTGAGGTGCAGGACTGATGAACTCAAGGAGTACACTTAATCTGAGCGCCGAAGTCCACAAGGCCAAGGAGCACCTGGCTGTTTTGCCAAAAACGGTGCCTCATGACCATGCCCCATGCTGCTCTCTAAGCTCTCACGTGAAATTTCTAATCGTTGACAGGACTTTAAACACTCTGGACACTGCAGACAAGGCTGCTGGGCACTCTGGTATTATTGTAAGTTCTGGTGAGCTAAGAAGGGAAGGAAGGCCCTCCGAGGTGGATGGGAACGGGAACAGCCCAGTTTAAAATCCTCCATTTCACGTCACTGGCAAACTCCCAGCAGCACTGGACGACAGAGGCACCTACTAAATGCACTGAGAGTCCCAGGAGTGAGCCCGGCTTCCGCCCAGAAAGCACTTCACATCCCAGAAGAGGCCCCAGCTTCACACCAGCAGACTTGGGGGCTGAGCAACCCCCAGCCTGAGGGAGCACACGGCGCCCTGCAGGGCCTCACACGGGAAGGGACAGGCGCTCTTGTGCGTGAATCCAGGACACTTCCCGGCACTGTCCCCAGCCGTCAGGGAAGCTTCGCGGGTCTGTGTCAAGGTCTGCTTGACACACTTCTGCTTCTCTGACGGGCTGTGCAGTGTGAGCCCCCCACCCCACGGAGCGTCATGGAGCCGTGACAAGCCACCGACCAGTCAGCATGGTGATGAGGGGAAGGCTGTTGTCCTCAGGGCTGCCCCAGTAGCCAGCTTCCCCGAGCATGTTCCTGTCGAGCACCTGATGGTAGAGTTCCTCGATCCAGGCCTGGGAGAAGACCATCAGCACCCCGCTGGTCTGGACCTGCTTCATGAACTCCTTCTACAGAGACAGACAGCATGAGAAGGGACCCAATACAACCTACGTGGACCAACAGGCTCGCCTCCTCTTCACGTCGCAGGCCTGACTGAGGCGAGGCTTATAGGAAGGCAAAACCTCACTGACCAGGCCTGGGGGCGAGGGAAGGGGACATGAGACGGAGAGTCCTAAACTCCACCAAGTTCCTTTCATTTGTGAAGTCTTTTTAAGGACCCCGTAGGAGGGTTAGGGACACTGCATTTACGTTTCCACTCTTAGATGCGTGGGAGGATTAGAAACAGCACAGGAATCTGTGACAGAGCGTCATCATATGCTGCCACAACAGCCGTGGAGATGGACTGCACTCCCTGAAGGAACACGTGTTTCAAGAGACACTCGATGTAGAGCTATAAAGGACCATGGACCCTTGGGAGCGTGCAGGTTGTCAGCAAAGGGGCGATGGCTGCTTCCCTTCCTGCAGGCTCCTGAATTCAGGCTCACAAACTGATGCTAGGACACAGCACGGGGCAGCCTGCTCAGGCTCACAGACTGATGCTAGGACACAGCACGGGGCGGCCTGCTCAGGCTCACAGACTGATGCTAGGACACAGCACGGGGCGGCCTGCTCAGGCTCACAGACTGATGCGAGGCCACACCACGGGGTGGCCTGCTCAGGCAAGGGGCCAGCCTCAAGGGATCCCCATCCTGCCTACTCCACACCTCAGAGGAGGCTCCTTCATCAACATCAGCAAGCTGAGCTCTGGGTCATGAGTTGGTTGGGTACATTTTGGAGCATAATGAAGAGTTTTTCTAACAGTGTGCATCACTTTTAGCAAAGGGGACCATTCTCTGTTTATCTTCTGATGGTACTTAACATGATGATCACGTGTCTTTGAATGTGTCTTACACGTGTGCGCACTTGATAATTTCACCAGATGAAATGACTGGGCCATGGGCAGGTAGCCATTTCCAGGCACTGGGGGTGCCTACTCTTGGGGGATAGGTGGGTAGCTTTGTGGCTTAAGGCACAGTGCAAACGGCATTCCTGTTCCTTTGCAGTAACCCTTTTTCTGTCCTCCACACCCCACAGCCATCACCTGGTCCAGAGCAGAGTGGGACAGAGCTACTGGGCCGTCTCCCTCTGGGCAATGATGCTGGGCCTTTCAGCCCAGAGACACAGCTCGTCACTCACCATCACGCCAGGTGCCAGGGAGGGCCGCTTCCGGTAGTAGTCGCCATGGGAAAGCTTGAGGTTGAGGAGCAGAGCACAGTGCGCGGCTGTGTACAGGCTGTCTGCGTTCATCAGCATCTGCAAGCCCAGGCTGCTGTTCCCGTCCAGTCGGGGAGAGTGCATCATGCCTGCCAGAGAGAACAGGCGAGCTCTGGGGCTGCAGACAATGTGCTCAGAGGACGAGCAGGGAGAGCCCTGACTAGTCCTATTGAGAGGAATGCACATCCCATAGGACGTTCCCGTGGCGCAGCCACAGCCAGCAGGGAGAGTCTTGTCTATTAATTGACATTTGTTTGCTGTCTGCAATCACTACTAATATGTAGGATCTAAGAGAGGGTGGGACTTTGTTCATTCTGTTCCCCACAGAATCCTCAGCGCCTAGAACAGTGCCTGGCCCATAATGGGCCCTTAAAAATATCTGCTGAGTAAATGATAAGCATGAATGAACAAGTTTGCCATGAGAACAGAGGTGATAATGCACATAAGATGCTTAGTGCAGAAACTCACAGGTACAAACTGTTCTAAAAGTAACAACGTTCCTCAGAAAGCTGGACATAGACCTACCACATGACCCAACAACTGTACTCTTAGGACACGTCCGAAAGAACTGACCATCGGGATGTGAACAGATGCTGGGATGCCAATGTTCACACTGCACGACTCATAGCAGCCAACCGCAGACGCAGCCAGGTCCATCCATAGATGGATGGATAGACACAACCTGGGCCACGCACACACTGGAACACAGAGAGCCCTGACAACACTCTGCTGAGTGACACGAGCCAGACGCAGAATGACAACAGTGTGCAACACACTGACGCAACGCACCTGGAACAGGCAAACACACGGAGCCTGACGGTGGGATCAGAGGTGCCAGGGGTGGGGAAGGAAGCTTCTATTTGGGATGATGGAAATGTTTTGGAAACAGTAGTGATGGCTGCACAACATTGTGAATGTAATTAGTGCTACTGAATTGTACACTTACAAATGGTTAAAATGGCAATTTGTTTTCTTTTTTTGCTGAGGAAAATTCGTCCTGACGTAACATCCGCTGCCAATCTTCCTCTTTTTGTATTTGAGCCACCACCACAGCATGGCCACTGACAGATGAGTGGTGTAGGTTTGTGCCTGGGAACCAAACCTAGGCTGCTGAAGCAGAGTGAGCTGAACTTAATAACTAGGCCACGGGGGCTGGCACAGCAAATTTTATGTTATATGTATTTTACTACAATTAAAAAACAACAATGTAATATTTCAAAAGCTATTGAATTGAGCACTTTAAATGGGTGCATGTATGGTATGTGAATTACATCTCAATAAAGCTGTTAACAGATGAACAGAGAGTTTCAAGATATACACAAAATAACGGTTATTGGTTTCCCCCCCACAATGTTTTTGAAACATTATTTTATACTTGTAGTGTTTACATCTTGAAGGGCTCCTTGTGCTTTCTACAAATTAACTGAAAACCAAAAACAAACCTCAAACAATTCTGCCTCAAGCTCTAGAGATGGGCTCCTTTAGCCAGACGGCCTCTCACAGCCAGCCAGCCAGCTGTGAGAGACTGCCTGTCAGTCCCCCTCATGGGGGTGCGGTCAGCCCGCTGCAGCTGCTCCTGCAAACACTCTGAGGCTAGACTTAGGGGTGTGGGTGGAACAGTCCATCCTAAATACGTGCACACAAACGACACACACCCATACGCTCTTCAGAGCATGTCTAAAATTATCCCTTAATAAAAAACTGCCTCCTACATGAAATGTAAAAAATTTCAGGGATTACTGAATAAGTGGGAAATACAAATTGTAACTGGAATGTTTACTTCCATACCTGCAAATTTCTTAGCAAATATGCTAGTAAGACGATATGGACCAGAAGAGGCTTTTGAAGCCAAACAAACATCAAGAACTTTGCCACACTGAGAACAGTGTAGACGTGTTTTGGTGGGAGTAAGCGTACGTGTTATCCCAAGAAGACCCCCGTAGGCAGGCCAAGGCTAGGCGGGACCTTTGCCAAGCCCTGCAGAGCTCTGCAGCTGCCTTAAGAGACGCTCTACTGGGAGCACTCTGCAGTCAAGGCTCAGGTGCATCTCAAAAGGAAGGTCAGGCTGAGAGTGGGTTTTTGAAATGACACCCCTAGTCAGGACAGGAGCAGTGTGTTGGCCCTGATGGTCCACAGGAGCACTGTGCACTCCTAAGGTCCTGCTGGAGTGGGTTCCAGGGCTCCTTCCCGGGGAACAGAAAGCAGCTTTCTCTGTGGTTGGTGTTTAAACTTTTGAAACCAACTACTATTTATCCCGGAACATGTTTTGGAAAATGAGCACGTGCTCAGATCCTGAGAGTGAGAACAGCAGCTGACACACAGACCATGTTGTCTGCAGCGACGTGACCAGGCCCGGGAAGGCACTGCTGGTGGGTATGCCAAAATAGCTCGTCAGACTTGTTAGGAGCAATCTGTTGGTACTGGCCTCTATCTCTGCACAGATTAATTTCTTACATTACAAAGAGCTGGCAAATTTGAGAATCAAACAAAAGGAGGTATAATCTATCAACTTAAGGAAGATAACATTTCTTGCTATACCAGATATGGCTCACCGGTGGTATTAATAACGGAAATATCACAATAGCTATAATTTATTAAGTGCTTTCTATTTTCTACAAACAATCTTTTTTCCTACATTATTTCATTTGAAATATGACTCACTCAATTTACCAATAGGAAAGTGCTTCAGAGATGTTACGTAATTTATCCAGAGTCACACAGTTATGTGTTACTTAATGATGGGGACACCTTCTGAGAACCGTGTCATACGGCGATTTCATCGCTGTGCGGACATCACAGTGTCCTTACACAAATCTAGATGGTGCAGCCTACTGCACACCTGGGCTACACAGTCCTGATCTGATGGGACCACAGTTGTATCTGCGGTCTGTTGTTGACCAAAACACCCTTATGTGGCACATGACTGTATAGCTAGAGCTGGCAAAGGTCTTCTAGGCCAAACCCCTGGCTTCCTGCACTATGCCACGCTCTACCTGCCTCCAACGTTGTGGAAGGATCTGCTCTGCCATATCCCTCTGCAATGGATAACCTGTTTTCTGCTCATCCTTCTGACTGGTCTCACTGAAGTGTTATCACACTTGGGGTGACAAACTATAGGAACCATGACCTTTAATGTTTTCTGGCTATTTGCTTTTTCCCATGTGCTGTAACTGAAGTCCGTCCTCTATCTGTATAATTAAAACATCCTTTACTGTCAGGAGCAGGAGATGGGCCACCTGCTTGACTGGTTACCAGTGAAAGACTGAACACAAGATTAGCATAAATGACCCTGAAAGGTTTCTTCCATGTCTAAGATAACTTGATTTTTAAAAAATAAACACATTAAATACTTGATATAAAACATTTACCAGTACTGAAGAGTATAAAAAATAAGAATAGTTTCTGCTTCTCCCAAGGCCCAATAATGCCCCTCCCAGAAAGACTCACTTTCTTGTTCATACTTATTATGTAACAAATATACAGTCGTCCCTCAGTACCCGCGGGGGTTTGGTTCCAGGACCCCTGCGGATACCCAAATCCACAGATGCTCAAGTTCCTTATACAACATGGAGTAGTATTTGCATGTAACCTTTGCCCATCCTCCCGCATACTTTAAATCATCTCTAGATTCCTTACAGTACCTAATACAATGTAAATGCTATGTAAATAGTTGTTATACTGCATTGTTTAGGGAATAGTGACAAGAAAAAAAGTCTGTATATGTTCAGTACAGATGCAACCATCACAGGCCTTTCAATCCACAGTTGGCTGAACCCACGGCTGCAGAACCCTTCGGATACAGGACCTGTGGTTACGGAGGGCCGACAGCAAGCAGGACAAGGTCGCACAACACAACCTGCACTGCACCTTGGTGCGTGAGAGCAACATACTCAGATGTCTCTTGAGGTCGACACCTGTCGATCTGCCTCACTCTTTTTTAATGACTGTGCATATACCACTGCATGGTTGTTTTGTGATTTATTTAATCAATGCTCTATTGATGGATATCTATGTATTTTCAATAATGAAAAAAGTGAAATGATAAAATAACTTTTAGGACTTTTGCAAGTGTGTCTGTGTGATAAATTCCCAAAACCATAAATACATATAATAAGTTTGATAGATATGGCCAAAATATCTTCCAGGTTTATGCCAACTTTTCCTCCTAGCAACTGTGTGTAAGAACATGCTCAGGCTCTCTCGCAATGCTGGCACGGTCCACTTTCTAAACCTCTCGATAGACCATACAGCCCTGCACAGTAACAGGCATCTTTAAGTCCATGGTTCTAGTGTGTATATGACATCACTGTTTTATTTTCCAAAGACAGAAGTTATAAGAACAATTTTTTAGCTATTTGGAAAAAGAAGAAAATGAAAATAATCTGTAATCACACCATTCTAAGTATTATTAAATGTTGGTGTTAATTTTGAATCCTTCTTTTAAAAATTACATTATGACCATTATCCATATCATTAAATATTATTCAAAAACATCATTTTAAATGGCTACATAGTGTCATAAATGGCTACACTAGAACTCATTGAATTCTTCCTTTATTTTTGGGCATTCGGGTAATTTCTAATATTTTTGCTGTGAAATAATGCTATCATATGCATTTCGATATAGGAATCGCTGCTTGAGTTTCTGTTCCCTTAGTCGAGAATCCCAGGAGCCAATGAGATGCCAGGTTTCCATGGGGATCTGTCTATCAGGACTTGGGAAACTAGCACACATTTGCTGAGCTAGTTTCTCAGTCTGCGGCTGGTTTTCCACCAGGGCATCTCCGATCTATCCATCCACCCACCCTGGCACAGTGTGATGGTTGAGAGCAGGTCTCCAGAGCCAGACTGCTGAGGTTCCCATCTGGCATCGCCACTTTGTAGCTGTGTACCTAGGGTGACTCACTACCTAACCTCCCTGTGCCTCAGTTTCCTCATCTATAAAATGAGGATAATACGACCTGCCCTGTGGGGCTGTTGCATTACATGAATTAATATACACAGACAATCCAGGGCATACGAGAAGTGCCACCTTAGTCTTAGCTATTATTGCTACTGTAGGTGCATATCAATGAGCACGTTTATATGCTGAGAAATGACTCCAAGAAAAGACACTGAGATATTCCAGAGAGAGTGTCTGGGTGGTTATTATTTTTTATCTTTATATTATTATATTCTCCAAATTTCATATTCCACAAAT
The DNA here is from genome assembly GCF_041296265.1 of Equus caballus. NCBI lineage: Eukaryota > Metazoa > Chordata > Mammalia > Perissodactyla > Equidae > Equus > Equus caballus. The sequence continues at coordinate 90,780,736 of NC_091693.1, read as the reverse complement.
GCCAGGGTATTGGAGGAGGGTTTTGTTAGACTACTTATTCTCTATCCCTGCTTCCAGAATACTTCTCTTCCTCCCTTTATTAAAGCCAACCAACCAACCGATCAGCCAGCCAACCAACCAGCTAACCACCACCACCCACCCAACCAACCAAACATCCTTCGTCATCTGAGGCTCACGCTGTCAGCCCACACCTTTCACTCTTCCTTAAAGCTCTCATGTGGGACATGACAGACATGGCCATATTCATGGATGACTTTGGTCTCTTGTCCCCGCTGACACCTCCTGCCAATATCCTGCATGACTCCAGCCTCCTGATGGACAACTCATCTGATGACAGGTCCTCTTGGATCCTTGACAACCATGCCATCTATCATTCCCTCTATCCCTACTCTGCCCACTATCTCCCACAGTAACACCCTGAAGTGAGTCACCCCCATGCCAATGTCCTGCCTCTGATGTCACTCATTTAAATGGCCCACTCTCCAAGCAGATCTTCCTGTTTGTTTGTTCAGCCACTCCCACTACAGCAGAGTTGGATCAAATCCTCATCAGAATACATAAGGAAAGTACTACTATTATCCTTACATTACAGATAGGGATGCAGAGAGACAGGCTAAGTACTGGCCCATGTCCCAGAGCTGTTAACTGGGAGAGCTGGAATCTGAAGTTAGATGATCATGACTTCAGAGCCCAAGCTCCTGACAACACTGTATGGCCTCAAGTGCACTTTCTCTCTCTCTTTCTCTCTCTCTATGCAAAATTCCTGGCAAACCACCTTTAATTCTCTTTCTGTTTGAAACAATATTTGAGAATAGAAGTGACTAACGATACTATAAGGATGACTCTGAATCTACACTCAGCTTTTAAAACAAAATATGGTGCTGTATTAGAAACCATCAGCTGTTACTCAAAACCATTCTCTTCTATTTTAGTAGCAAAATTCTGATTTTATTTGGGGTTGCAATGTACCCTGTCTGCTGTGTAACTGGGGAAGGCCAATGAAGTTGAGGCTTATTATGTGGAACTTCTAGAGAGCTCCTTAAGGCAGCCTTATTCAGCTCAAGGTAGGCCTTTTGCCACTCCTTCCCCTTCCTTCCTGCTTGGACCATGATGTGAAAGTTGCAACTCCACTAGCAGCAGCCATCGTGGTATATGAGAAAACCTTAGGACGAAAGTCACATGTTAGCGGGGGTAGGGCAGAAAGAGCAAGCACCCGGGTCCCAGATCATTAGAGAGCGCTGGGTGGCCTACCTCAGACAATTTAGGGGAAAGAAAGCGAATCTCTTTCTTTCTTAAGTAATCATTCACTTGAGTCTTCTGCTATCTGCAAACAAACCTAACCCTTACTGAGAGAGGTGAGGTTTTCTTCCTGTGTTTTCCTTCTGTATTCCACAAAGACAATGAAGTAAATTGGTCCTACCATCTTTGGGGGTATTTAAACCCCAGACCCCAAAATGAAGCTGGCAGCAGCAGACTTGCCTTCCTGGTTTTGTCTGCACAAAGCCGGAGCTCCTTCCCAGGACTGCGGTCCATTCCCAGAGGCGCCTGGTGGGGGAGTGAGCAGCGAGGCAGAGAAGGGAGATCCTGGCTGGGGAGAGGTTGGAGGTCTGTTTCTCCTTGTTGTGTGGCAGTACTAGGGAGTCGGCAGGACCCCAGAGGAGGACGTATGATGGCACATGGGGCCCCAGCCTTGCCAAAGCATCCCGGGCCCCCACAAGCAGGGAGGTGGCAAAGTCCCAGGCCCCCTGGGGAGCAGTGAAGTGGGACAGGGGCTCACAGTCCAGGTGCCAGGAAAGCTCTAGCTCTGGTTAGACCCTGGGCTGGGGACCTGAGGGACAGCAGAGATCAAGTGTGCCACCGGCTAGGCAGACTGGGGGTCTGAAGTCAAAGATGTTTTAATTTATAGAACAAGATATTTCTTGGATGACTGAGATTCACACTTGCTAGACTATCTTGTATGAAATTCAGTACTTGATAAATATCAAGCTGCTTGCAATAAGCCTTGCAGTAAGTCTCAAGATGGTTAAGTGAACACCAGTCTAAGGAACAGCAATCCCACAGCCAAATGCCATATCCCTCCATCAATTGTGTGTGAGGCTGGCTGTTCCTTTCTGTCCCCAAGGAGCCACATCCCCTGGACACCAGTGTGTCCCATGTAGGATCAGGGCGGTGTGTCTACAGTGACCACAGCTTCCATCTGGTACCACCATTATAAACCCACCAGAAGAACCTCATACTGCCTTCAAAGGAAAGGCTCCCTTGACTCACGGGGAAGGAAGAGGTCTGGTCCAGTTGACACTAGCTGTCTGAGGACAGGGGTTCTTGCACATGCCGGGAATGTGGAGCGAGCCTCTCTCAGCCAGGGGCACTGAACAGGCACCTGGTCAGGGACAATGCTTGACAGAGAGTTTAGCAAAATAAGGTTTGAAGCCTTTGGCATTGAACTAAATAATTAGTAAAACATCTGGTTTATAACTGACGGAGGCTCTGCTCTTCTCCCTTCCCATTTTCACTTGCATAACTTCTTTGTGGGGAATAAAGGAAGGCTGGCAAAGCCCGTGTTGCCATGGAGCACAGAGCTGCCCTTCACCAATCTCTCATCTTGGAGGCAACATCAGAAGGCAGGGGAGCTCTGCTCAGCCCAGAGGTGGCCCCAGGCCTGCGTCGAGCGGCTGACCACAGCGACAGGCAACGTGACCGGTTAACCCACAGCAGTGACAGGGGAGAGTTAGCTTACTGGGAGCAGGACCACAGAGTGATGGTCGTACTCAGAAACACAGACCAGCTCCTAGTTGGGAAAAGCACCATGGAGGTCACTAGGGTTGAAAAGACAAGTGACTGACTGAATCACAGCCCACTACCATGAAAGCTGTCCTCGGAAACAGCACAACAGTCTGAAGCCTATTCTCAATGGACTGATGTCTAATGTGAAAATCAGCCTCACATAACATACTGGGTCTCATGGGACACAGACCTCTAAAATTTGAGCAGTTTACACATTCATGGGGCCCCATAAAACATTCACTCAAGCCCTGCTTTGCATGTCTTATAAATAATTATTGATTTGTAAGGCACAAAAACGCAAATGTGAGAATTTGCTTTGGCCTCAGATTTAACAAAAGACCTTGTGAAAATTATGTTTCCTAATTCTCATAGGAAATGAGGCAGGCCCCCTGGAAGTCAGTCTTTACCACTGTGACAAATCATTTGTCTGGAACGCATATCTGGGGACCCTCAGCACAGGGCACAGTGAAGCTTCTCTATAAATGTTGGCTGAAGAAGGATGTGTGTGTGTGTGTGTGTGTAAAAAGAGACAGAGAAACAGATAGAGAAGGGGAGAAAGAAACACACAAAACACACACACTATGAACATTCAATAAAAGAACGTCAGATTTAATGATAGTATAAAAGATTTAATGGTAGTATAAAAGATACTAGGGAGAAATATAACTTTAAGAAGACTATTTATACATTTTCCTAGTCTTCCAATGAAACATATGAATCTTTTGTGTGTATGTGTGTTCCTTCACACAAATAAAATATCTAAAGTTCACCTTTATATCTAATTCCAAAAGGAAAAATGTTGAGAAAATATTTTGAGTAGCCTTAAAAATTGGTATTTTCATGTCTTGAAAAGAATCACAGTGCATTTAGGAAAGCTGAGAAATTACATGAGTCTCTTTACACCCTCTAGACCAGCCAGGGGGCCATTTGAGAAGTCCAGGATTAGAAGTTCTCTGTCTCCTCTGGTGTTGGCTACAACTCTGGATCATTCTCATACAAAAAATGTTCTTCCTGACACATACCTGGATTGGAGTGTTTTTTTCTTGTCCTTTTGACAGAGGACAATCTGGTCAGCTTCTTACAGATACGTATTAAGCGACCTCTTAACAACACAGCAGTCAGCTTCTACTAAGTTCCAGTAACTGGCCGGGATATTTTTGTGTGTGCATGATGTGTTCTTTGTTGGAAGATCAAAAACGTGTTAGACGTGGTGTTGTAACTCGCACTCTCGAGAGCTGAGAGCAGAGAGGGAAGGTGGACGAGGAAGGCAGGCAGTGCGATGACACACACATGCCCTAGGCCCGAGTGGAGGAGCGGCCGGCGACCTTGGGCCTGTGTGGCTCGGTGCTGGTCCTCAGGTTAGTCCCTTCTATCTGAGCACAGGCCCAGGGAGGTCCACCTGCCTCAGTGCCCTGAGATCAAGAGATTTCTGCCTGTCAGGGAGAGGACAGCTGACAACCAGGGTCAGGCAATCACTGACTCCTGCCATAAATTCTATGTACCCACCAGTTGCTTGCTTTCTGTATTACCTTTCAAGAAAACTATCTTTAAATTTATTACTCACTGTGTGAGATGCTACTTGCCTGTATTCTTTACATCCTTCCTCCACCAAAACTTAGGGGATTATCTTCTGCCCTTCAATAAAACTAGCATAACTCTGGTGCACTCTGGCCAACATCCTCGACAGTACCCCTGTTTAAACGTGGGCTAGGTTACAACACTGCCATTCCACAGACAGGAAAGGTCTGATTGGAGAAAGTGACATTATCACAATACAGTGGACAATCACACTGTGTGGAAGCTCAGAGGAATTCAGAATCTATTGAGAGGACAGCCTGCACCTGATCCAAAACCTCATTCAAAACAGTGTGCACATTGATATACTTACTCAAAGTGCACAGCTCTACGATTTTAGACACCAAGGCAGAGAAGCGTAGTAAGAAATCAGTGTTTTGAGAACCACAGGTCACGGCTCCCTTTAGCAGCAGCTTCCTAGAAGGCAGCCACCCCTTACGCCTTCTCAAACCAAACGCCCTTATCAGCCTCACAGCCCACTCTAGCCATCGACTGCCGTGCAATTCAAACAGAAGACACCCAGAGATTCCTCAAGATGCTGTGAGCACTTCGAAGCACATGCACGACGGTAACTCCATTAAGGTAGAGGCTCTGAATACTCACGGACTACAAAGCAGATGTTTACAAACCTGAGCAGAAGGAAGAGGCGAAGCTCTGGAGGGCTGAGTCCACCTCCCTCATGCTAGGCAGAGCCAGGAGGCGAGGAAGGACGCCCTCCAGTGACTGCACAAACAGCCTGGCACTCTGCTGGTCGGCTTCCTGGCTCTTCAGCAGTTTCAGAGACAGAGCAGCGGTTCGCAGGGACCTGTGGCCCAGGCAGTCCCGAGGGGTCTGCTCTTCGTCAGCAAGCGAACAGTTGTCGGACCCGATGTCCGATACGTCAGACCGCCCTGAGTCCTTTTCTGCTGCCATCGAGTACTGGTCACAGGAATCAAATTCTGTCCTAGAAAGGTCTTGGTCATCAACGCTGAAATTGCTCTCACTATACCTTGATCCGTAGGACCTCATCCTGCAGTCCACCGACAGGAAATTAGTGATGTCAGGGTACGCAACCGTGTGGCTTCCCTGCACCACATCTGGCTGGTCCACTGCTTCTGGCTCTGATGCCTTACCCAGGGTCTCCTTGCTCTTCTGGACAGCTGGCGACTTGAGCCCGTTCTTGAGGAGTTCGGAGTGGTCCTCAGGTGTAGTCTGACCCAGTTCTCCCTCCAAAGTGGTCTGGCCCGTGTCTGTGGTCACACTAATGCTGATGTCTGGGCTCCTCTCATTCCCCGGTTCCCAGGGCGTGTGCTCTGAGGACAGGACTCGGCGCTGCCATCGGAAGTCAGCCTCGTTGATCTCCATGGAGTCCCGGCTGGACTCAGCCCCGTCCTTCAGCTCCTCGAGACGCAGCAGCAGCAGCTGGACCTGATCTTCACTCAAGCCTTTGCCCTGGCTGAGCTCATCCAAGGCCCCAAGCAGGGTGCAGACACAGGATACGGCGGCATAGCAAGCTTCGACGCCACCCTTGAGGCATGCTTCGGTCATGCCGTCCATGATGCTAAAGGTGTTCAAAGGGGAAAATGGCATCAGTACATGTTCTATAATAAACAAGAACTGTCAGACTGGTGAACAGTATAGTATTCAAAACAGGTACTCTAAATTACAAGAAACTAAATGGTCTGGGCAAAAAAACCGAAAATCAATGAAACAAATATGCTCAAGCTGGCAGAGGAACACCTCTGGGTAAAGCGGCCACCTTGGATCACTCTGTCTCTTGGTTGGCTGGCTTATTTGGGAACAAACAGAAGCTCTGGACAGGAATTTATAATCCTCACAAGGACAGGCAATGAATAACCTCACTTTTATATTATGTTCAGTTTTCAAACAGAATATAGTTATGGCTATGTGATAATGTGGACATCTTCTACAAAATAACATATTCCTGAGCAGATGCATGTGAATAAAATGACTGTAAATCAGAATATTCATTTCTCTACATGTAAAGGGGAGCTGCATGTACAGGAATCCTATGGCTACAGTATTGTAATTCAAAGAGTTTTCCCCTAAACCAACCCCAATGAATAAATCTGTACATTTCATTTTGTGCATTGGGTTTAAGTCAACAAGAAAATATGGAAAGTTGTATCATGGTAATAAATTGAAGTAAGACTTCTCGGATGGCTTGTGGGTTTGTCACTCCACGTCACACAGGTTCACGCAAAACAAGGGATGTGGAGACAAGGTTTTTAGACTGCTCAGAGAAGCAGTCTTCGCCAGGCAACACAGACCAAAAAGGGGAATGTATCATACAGTTTGAGGAGATCCAGATGAGACTTTCTTTTTGAAACCAATCTTCTTCTGGATTCTGGTTCAGTGGAGCTGGGACCTGCCAAATCGCAGAGACGCTGTGGGCTCCCAAGTAGCTTAAAGAAAAAGGGAAAAAAATAACCAAAAAGTGAGTATCATAAAAAAGTATAAGGTTTTAAAATTGTGAGATCAAATAAACACGTACTTTCTCTACTGAGTGACAAAGTCTAAGGAGAAACACAACTATTCGGAACCGTAAATCTTAATAACACTGATGTGGCTGCTTCTTGACACGGAATGTGCCCTGGGTTTACAGCTCCCCAGGTCAGGATTGGTTC